>NW_027266319.1:9665000-10212500 GCF_022045235.1 Haliotis cracherodii
TTAAGGTGCACGGCTCTCGCGAGATCACGTCTGAGTCGGTACTTTGTCTGGCCGGATACGAGGCAAACATAAACAAGCACATGACGAGCAGCCCGGTATTGTGTAAGACCACTAATAGACTAAAAGCAGACTTAAATAATCCATAGGAGCTGCACTTCATCACCGTCTTTACTGTGGTGGCAGGAGGGCATGAAGGTGACGGCCGTATCAAAGGGGAGATAATTCGACATCGAGGTCATTGTGAACTGTAAATGTCAGACAAGAAGACAACATGACTCTGTTTTATAACATTATTTGACAGACACCTACACAACAGACCATTCAAAGATGGAAAAAAATGAAATACTGTATGAAGAAGGTCTTGAAACATTGAATTTCCAATCTCGAATTATAGCGAGAATTATTTTAGAGAAATTGAGACTGATACAGTCCAGATTACACCTTGTAAATACTATTTTATTTTTTAAGTTATTTTAATGTCAGAAAGACGTTTTTATTTCAAAACAGAATAAGTTGCTCTAGATTGAAATGTTAAACCACCCATCATATATGATATCATGACGGCGAGCTGTCTATCCTGCGCTGTCTACCACACAGCTACATCGCAACAAGCACCAATGCCCTGTATGGACGTGTTGATTCTAAGGGATGTGAAGGGTGTATAACAATGTCATCCCAACCATCTTCCGAGGCAAGGGAGTTAACTGACTATAAAAGTCCAGTTTCCAGTTGCCTCGGGAAGATGTATCCTAACGGAAACCATAAAAAGTGGGAAAGAACGCATGGCCAGTTAATGCTAAATTTAAGTCATAAATGAGTCCGCAAGTCGATTGTATGTTATGCTGATCGAATTATGTACTAAATGCATCAATATAACGAAGATTGATCCGAGAAAAGGGCATATCCTCAGCAAGCAGATTGATCAATGACCAAAATTCCAAGAACGGTCAGTAACAAGGAATAACAGTCCCCTTCTTACCGACACAAACTCCCTCGGGATCATTCTCTGCCCGACCGCCTCCATGGTGCTGTGAATAGAGCGTCTGTGAGAGAATGGCAGGTCGATTGTTCGATCCCTGTCCTTGCCTAACCAAATACTTTAAAATATGGTACGTGTTGTTACCCTGCCTGACACTCGGCATTAAGAGCATAAAACATGGACTGGCCAACTCGGAGTCAGTATACTGTGTACTGTGTCTGAGTTGGGTATCCATGTTAAACTACGGCATGGTATCTCAGCGGTAGCTCAGTAAAACCAGCGTACGTCCGTACTAGTACATGCAGCCACACAGACACACGTATGAACCTCGCCTCACCTCGTCCCGCCCCGCCCCGCCCCGCCCCGCCCGGTACAGCAACAAGAGCCTGATAATAACGATGGCGATAAGACTATGAGCGACGTCTGACACATGCCACAGTTTGAAGTACAAAGGATTTCCATTTCTTCACCCGTACTCAATAAATGACATTATCTATTATCAAAAACCAATAAATCCATTATGAATCCTAACAGGGGCATCACATGTTTGTCTTCATCGCAGAATCATTACAAACAGAAAGCAGCTGAAAAATAGTATTTCTCTTTTGATACGTAGAATTACGATAAAAAGCATCGCAGTGAGGCCCCACTGAACTTAAAAACCACCACAGTGACAACGTTTGATTTGGAAATAATGAATAGGTGTGAAATAATTATCACTCACCAGTAAGTTCCTAGCAACACGTAAACACTATTTTTACAAACAGACACGAAAATGGTGGAAATAGAAAATCCATTTTTGCAAGACCGAATTATTATGGACAAGCATATTACCCATTAGCTCGCTCAATACACATTCAACACACGTATCACTTCAGGACAATATGATTGTCGAGTGCTGTGATGAGGTAGACGGTTTACTTCCAGTGGATGAAGGGAGACGATACTGGTTTGAATAGAAAGACTAGGACTCACTGAGACCATTATGTGGAAACAACGACGAACCGAAAGGTCAGAGGTCATAATACAGACGTGAAACTCCCTTGACAAATTTCTCCACCAATATTATAATCGTGTATCAATATGATATGTTATGTTTGCATAGCGTCCAACAATATTATTTTAACTCTGCTACGTTTTATAATTTTGCGTGTCAATTATATAATATTGCAATTGAACATCACGTCTTAAACACCTTCACAACAGGCATTGGAATCAGTAAAGCGGTCTTCATGCTGAATTCCTATTATGTATCACGTGTACAGACGCTTTCCTGTACAGTGTGGAGGTGATATAAACGTCGGGATTCAAAATAAGATAAAGAGGCTATTGATATATTAAAAGCAGTCATCGAGTCATGCTCAAAGGCTGGACCACCCGAGCTTCCCGAGGCAAGGGAGTTAACTGAGTTTACACCCTTGCCGAACTAGGCTGGAGTTCCTTGGCTCGAACGCAGCCGTAGCCAGAAGTGGCAATCACGAATTATATGTCCCTTCTATGTCCCCCTCCCCCATACTCACCCCACCCCCCATCCCCCACTCCCCACCCCTCTACTGACCACCCAGTTGACGATACCCATGCTCTGCAAATCCTGCAATCGAACGAATTCGTCACGGCGGTTGCCATGTTTTCTATGAACCGGATGTGGATTTCGTCACGGGATGTTGATTGGACTATGCATAGACACGTTAGTCCAGCCAAGATGTAACTCCATCATTCCAGCCTAGTTCGGCAAGGGTGGAAACTGAATTTGTAAAGTCAGTTAAGTGCCTTGCCTCGTTAAGATGGGATGACCCAGAGTGAGACGTGGCCTATAATAGAATTCCCTTTCTGCAGACATCAGAGGTAAAACATATTGACTGACTGTACCAAAGACACCAGTAAATGTGAACATTGGGCCCAGTGTTAGTTACTCCAGCCTAAACCCGTTTATGAAATGGTCGCTTGACATTAAGCAAGATACTTTCAAGTGGATAATCATCTACATCTACAGGGGCGGTTGGGTAGCCAAGTTGTTAAAGCGTTCGCTCATCAGGCTGAAAGCCCGTGTTCGATTTTCAACAAGGGTACAATGTGTGAACCCATTTCTGATATCCCCCGCCATGATATTGCTGGAATATTGTTAAAAGCGGCATAAAACCATACGCACTCACTGTATTTATCCATTCATGAAAATAGATTATCATGTTTTTGCCGAATCAAGTTTTATTTATTTGATATATTTGTTATGCTCACTGATAACTCAGTCGACACGACCGTTTTAGCTTAAAGAAATACACCCAAATTTAACAACACAAACTCATCTTTTCTCGCAAAGCGCCATATCGAATTTAGCCATGCCACGCATTTAGGTATATATAGTATTACAAATATTATGTAATCGGAGAGAACAGGGATTCGAACCCAAAATCATAGGTTTCTGGCGTGCCCAAGGGACGCAACTCTGCACGGGGAATCGCGGCGCCTCAGACGACTGGGCCAGCCGTATCCCCTTGTCGTAAGAGGCGACTAGCGGGATCGGGTGGTCAGGCTCGCAGACTTGGTTGATGTATCCCAAGTACATGGATCGATGCTCATGATATCAATGGGCACACACATCTAAAGTCGCTAAGGTCACTGACACGTCACATTCATGGCGTGTATGGCCATCCCTACTACAAGACACGCAAAAACTCTCCGGCGCACAGAAAACGTCAGTCGTCTGATGACGTCACGTGGGATACGTCGCCATTCTTCTTGGAGGGCCTGGATCAGTTCCTGTCGCTTGGCAGGAGGATGTGGTCGCTGTCGAACACGACGATCCTTGACATCCCAGAGGTGTTCTATGGGGGACATGTCTGGGGAGCATGCAGGCCACGGCAACACGTTGACGTTGTTGGCTGCAAGGACGTTCTGTACGATTAGGGCTGTATTGGGCCTGGCGTTGTCATGCTGATAAAGGACACCACGGGGCACCTGTTGTAGAACTGGTGGGACAGTCGGACGAAGAATGTCATCCATGTAACGCCGAGCTGTCAGATTTACATTAACGATGACCAGTGATGTCCTCTCCTGCCCACAAATTCCTCCCAACACCATAACACCCCCTCTACCATACGGCACGACTTCCTGAACGCAACATGCCGCCGTTCGTTCTCAGATCGTCTGTAAAAACACTATCTCAACAGACACAACCGGCTTTCATCAGTGAAGACGACCCTTTGCCAGTCAGGTCGCTGCCGGCGACGTACAGTCGGGGCACATCTCAATCTCTGACGACGATGTTGCGCTCCCATCTGTATCATACCCAGGGCCCGCTCGCTTTGTTTGGGTGTCAGTCGTGGCATTTCTGTGGCGGTTTTTTTATCAGTGATATGCCTTCCGTATCATTTATATACCCTTATTGCATGTGTAGTTTCGGCTTCCCAAGCGGCACGTGTTTTTAAGGGTTTCGCATTTTCTACAAAACAAAACGTGTAACACTTTCTCCATATAACACTGTTGTGTGGGTTGATGATTTAGATAATGTTTTGAAATTTCGTTTTTAAGAGTGGTCAATTTTTTTAGCAGTCAGTCCTTTTCAATATAGATAAAAATGCAAAAAAACAATAATTTGAAAACTAGTTCCAACACTTGAGAATTTACAGCGCTTATCGAATTGCCAATTTCGGACTATTTTGTTTTATGCAATCGGATCACACCAGGGGCGAGGACAAAATATATCTCGTTTTTCAATGTTATGCGTTTTACGTTTATATTCGAAGCACCTAAGACTGCTTCCAGTCCAGCCTAGTCACGTCCCATAGATAAAACATATATAGATATCTACATAACAATGAAATAATACTGCAAAACCTCGAATATAATCATTTATTTTTTATTTATCATATCTATGAAACATAAATTGAAAAAAATTTGAAGCGACAATTTCATTGAAAACTACACTCATAATTGTAAACACCGCGTGTTCGCGAAAGAGGGTGGCCATGTCCTGTCCTACCGGTAGTTCTATTTCAGTTGCCCGTATGTCGAATCACGAGAAAGACGAAGTATCACAGACTTAGATATGTATAAACTAGATAGTCCTTCTGGTAACGAGGCAACAGTGATCTCTGATGTTATACAGTAAGGCGGAGACTTAGACAGAGTGTGGTATAAGTTGGAGGGCGATGCAAGCAAGCGAAGACTGGTACCCTGTCCTTCGCCTCCTATAGCGGCTGCACCAAGTGCGGCGAGGAGCGCAAGCGGTCTAGGGCCGGCAAACCAGTCTGCAAGCTAACCTTTGGTATCGGCACTGGGTACCAGAGTTCAATGTTTGCAGCATTAAGCCGTATTTAAGTTCAGAGTAATCTGTCAAATCCGGACTCTGACTTCTACTAATCTCTGTAAATACAGAACCAAATTTACGGTGCCGAATTTAGCACGTGCCATTATCATCAAATAAATCTGCCTAATCCAGAATTCCACCAGCGGATAGATTCCGGACATTGTATGCAAAAGACCCATTTATCATGTAATTGACGCTCCATACGCCGCATGAACTTTTCAAACAATTCACTCTCACATCCTGAAAGCTGTTTTCATCTTAAAGCTGTGTAATTATTGGTATTTCTAAAAATGAATTTTCCTAAGTCGTGTAGCAGTACTTAGAACCTTTACACTCTTTGGGGGTTAATCTGACCTGACTTATTCAATAGGTCTTATTTCCCGACTTCATGGAAGTGTGATCACAGGTCAAGGGGGTGTGGCTGCGTTTGCGAGACATGTAAACACTAATGTTCAATCGAAATGGATCACAACGCCCATCAATGATGAATATCAGGACGTGTCTGCTGAATGCGGGAGGAGGGCTCAAGTGACGCAGGTCTTAGACGTTTACTCATTATCCTGCTGGATTTAAATGACGCGAAGCTAAAAATCGCTGTCCAATCAAAATATTCTCACAGGCGAGAGGAATTTTGTGTCAAGTGATAAGAGAGAACGGGAATATACTGACGGGGACAGGTATATTTCATAAACGAATGGAGGTATATTATGCTATCTAATCGAAGATGGGTCCTGACAAACTAAGGGTCATTATGAGTACCAATATGGGATTCGAACCTGCGTTCAGCGGATCCTGGCACGACTAAAAGACGTAATTCTGCACCATCAAATGATCGTACAGATCGTACCAAATATAAATAACTACCGGATCCAAAGCATATTATTAAAATCAATTTCAATAACGCATATCTGGAGAATCCGATCCAACAGTATGTTGTCATAGCGACTGAAATGGGTATCGGTTGGTCTAATTACATGAACCAGGGTAGTGAAAGGGTAAATACTGTTATACAGCCTGCATCACTTGTGAGTGAGTGAGAATGGTTTTACGCCGCTTTTAGCAATATTCCAGCAATATCACGACAGGGGACACCAGAAATGGGCATCACACATTGTTCCCATGTCGGGAATCGAACCCGGGTTCGGCGTGACGAGCGAACGCTTTAACCACTGGGCTACCCGACCGCCCCTCATCAGTTGTGAAGACCATGTGAATAGGGGAAATATTCAAACTGTGCCCACATCATCAGAATACTAGATACATTCCTATGGCGTACCTGGTAGACTGCTAACTGGAGAGGTAGGTGCCGCTTTCACTCAACATGACATTAACTGGCAGCGAGTCGTTAACAACATGCGTCTGTCTTTTGTCAAGTATTATTACTGGAACTGTTGCCAGCATTAATCTGACTGAAAGTTTACCAGTTAAAAGTTTAAAGTTGATTTTCTGTATGAGTAGACAGTCCAACTTCAATTTTACTTTTCTACTTTCAAAAATTAATTATGGAGCCGAAATATATCAACTTGTTACTTATTAAGAGAAACTGTTAAACGTACATGTTTGGATAACCAATATTTGCGGAGAAACATTGGTTAACACGTTCTAATCCAATTTCAGTTGATTGATTCGCTTTTCGGTATGCTGAGTTTTATCCCCTGGGAATAATTAGTGTTGAAGACTCTGTGTTAATCATTCACGGAATGCGATTGGCCAGCTGGGGAGAGGAGGGGGATGGGGGAGTAGCGTCTCTCTGGGGAAAGCCTTCCACACAGAGCGAGTGAGTAAGTGAGTTTTGTTTTACGCCGCTTTTAGCAATACTCTAGCAATATGACGGCGAGGGAAACCAGAAATGGGCTTCACACATTGTACCCATGTGGGGAATCGAAGAACGAACACTTTAACCACTAGGCTACCCAACCGCCCCTCTTCCAAACAGAAATCAGCATGGTATATGTACGATTATTTTGTCTATCTCACTTCCTAATGCAAACGCAAACGATTGGTACTTAATGAGTTATCTCCCTTGGTAGATAACATCGTGAGTTATCTCCCCTGATTTTGGGGAATCGGTGAAACGGTACATTGAACATTTTGTAATGGGGTAGTGGATGACTGGGAGGGGGCATCGTCTCCGTGGGGACACAGCTACAGGGACGTCAACGTGGAATTAATGATATCACTCAATCTGGTTTTATCCTACACGAGGGAGTGGTGTCGGTTCACAGGTGGTGAGTTGAAATGAGGCTTAACGTCGCATTCAAAATTATCGCACTTACATAGCGACGTGTGTGGCTGCTTGTACTAGTCCGGAGTGATGCCAGTTTTATTGTGCTAGCCCACTGAAACACCATGCCTCAGTTTAAAATCGATCCCACCCTCAGACACAGTATAGTGACTCCATGTCCTTGTTTTAGCCCTTTAATGTCGAGCACCAGGCATGGTAACAACAATTACCATCTTTAATTCTTTAGGTATGACGCGACCGGGGATCGAAAAGCGGACCTTCCGCCTTCCAAGCATGGCAGCTGACAGAGTATTCAGCTATTTCATTGTATTGATTAACATTGTTACAATTGTCAGTAGGGAAATTACTGATGTTTTGAAGTGTGAATAATTTGGAAACTCATCGAATATTTATCTTGTGGAGCATCGATGTTACAGCTGGTTCATTGAAGAAAGAAAGATAAAACACGGAGTCCCAATATCTCAAGTATAGCCTTCACTACGGCGAAGCAGGCTCCGGCAACCCATGGTGCGGTGGGGTAGCTTAGTAGTTAAAGCGTTCGCTCGTCACGCCAAAGACCCGGGTTCGATTGGCCACATGGGTACAAAGTGTGAAGCCCATTTCTGGTGTCCCCTGCCGTGATATTGCTGGAATATTGCTAAAAGCGGCGTAAACGCATACTCACTCACTCCCGTTTAGTCTTGTTTGGTATGCAGGGGATATTGTTATGTATATATTAACTTCAATAAACAATGTTTATTCCAAATGTTCTGTTACGATCGATGGTATGACACCCGATGGTGCAAATGGTGGTAGTTAAATAGATTCTTTTGAGCCCGGGCGCACGCACTACAACACTTAATTTCAATCGTTGATCTTGTCCTCGTTCATACTTTTTCAAAAGCTTCCAGAAAGGTCTCCAGAGACTGAATGTTCTACATCCGACTGCCTGCTTGTCATGGCAGAGATAAATGGACCTAATTGTGTAATATCGTACCATTAGTGGGAATATAAATCTGTCTCGAGGACCCCATGCTGGTGAAAACCAAAAGAGCCATGTAGCTTACCTAAAACGTGTTTCTAAAAGATGTATCCAAACTGGATAATTTTATAGGCGATATCCAGTTTCGAATTCATTCAATCAAATGACAGCTTGCCTATTTGATGTGCAAAAATATGTAAATGATCCTTGTATATAGGCCAATATAGACACCTACAAATGTTTCACCTTAATAGTATCTCTGTGAAATAAGATGAAAAATGTCTCAGACAGCCCTTAAACCTCCTGGTGAAACCTACAGACTTTTTCTTCTTGATCATGACATTCCATAATCCCTGAACAAATCTGACCCCACTTGTCGCCATTGACATTCTTACAACTGTGTCTTTAAAGCTGTGATCTCAATAACTATTTCCGTGAGGAAAACCGACCGAACGCCTTTGAAGGGCAACTACAAACTCGAATGTGTTAAACGGTTATCAAGAAAACGTCAGCCATGGGCAATAATACTGACGTCAATGGACGTCACACCAAGACGTGATTACAAGCTCGCGATGACCCTCTGACCATGCACAGGTCCCAGGCAGCAAGTTTGTTTGTTTGTTTGTTACTTAACGCCGTACTGAACAATTTTCAGCTATATGACGGCGGTTTGAAATAATCGAATCTGGACAAGACAATCCAGTGATTGACATCATGAGTATCGATCTACGTATTTGGGATACGATGACATGCATTAACCAAGTCAACGAGCCTGACCACCCGATCCCGTTAGTCGCCTCTTAAGACAAGCATTGTCGCCTTTTACGTCAAGTATGGGTTGCTGAAGTCCAATTCTAACCCAGAATCTTCGCGGCACCAATCAGCATGTGTTCAGTAGTGCTAAAGGTCATCACGAGGACACATATATGGAAGAATACTTTTGTTATTTATCTATACTTAGTAAATGCTAGAAAAATGCGGCCCGTGCATGGGAAGAGTTTAATAGGTCAGTATGCTGCTGTCAGTCTGACAGTTTCAACCTGCAGCACCCAACCTATTGTTAGAGTGCCAGAGATATACTACTCAAAAGAAGTTAGGGACGACCGGATTCTTTCATACAATTACACTTAATGATGCCACGGCAGATTAACTATAGTTATATGAAAGAATTGGGTGTTCTTAACTTCTTCTGAGTAGTCTAAATGTGTGTACTGAGGTCATAGACCACGGTAGGCGACATCGTGTCGTGTTTAATTCAACTCCAAATCTTTAAAGGGGGAACGAGTGATCAAGTGACGTAAGGGTTACATCCCTTAGGCTTCCCAGGATCCGATGATCGTTGGATTGAATCCATGATTCGTCCGATTATGATCCTGGGTATGGCATATACGTTGAGGATGATACACGTCTATTGCCTGTGTAGTATTCATCTAACCTAACCCTCTCACTCACACAAACTAATATTTAATAGGAGAACAAGTATTCAACCTGTATTCTTAATGGTTCTGAGTGGAATTTTCTGACTCGAGTTAAATGTCGCGTCAGGAGATTTTTTAACGTTTCTCAAACTTATCGATTCAGTTATATTTGGACTGTTGCCTTCGTCAAAGATACTATTACGCATATAATTTCCATGATTTCTAGTTTGGATAGGGTTTTTTCTGAATGAAGCAAATTTCAGTCCCTAAAGCATGAGTTTTGTTCATAAAAGATAAGAAAATGTATACTTTTCAGCCTCGTAACATTATGATAACGTTTGTAATTGTTTGGTCAACTGTACTTTCTTTGGCTCAGTAGTTTATTTCATCTTGTAAACCTTAAAACAGATAACACTGATAATGTTGACAGTGCACGTCCAGCAAGTGAAACACCGGTGATACAGGCCATATTGCATCACAGCCCAAGCTATCAAACAGCATCGTGTCAACTTCATTGATTGAACCCCGAGTTGCACAGTCGGCTAATGAGGCAGGATAGCTCAACACGGCTTGACGAGACAGGGTAAGATTAATAGGTCCACCTCTATCAAAATGCATTTCCATTAACCCTATGACATTTTTGGGGATGCGGGGGAATGTGAAGGATAGATGGAAGAGTGAGATATCACTGTTGGATATGCGAGCTTAGGGGCTTAGGTCTCTGTTATTGGTCGACCGACTTGCTTTGTAAACGTCCAAGGTCAGTATTCAGCTGTCTGTTAGAATGAAGTATTCTAGTGATATGACGGCGTGTCAGCTTAATGTGTGAGGAGTGATGCAGATCTCGGACGTTTACCACTTCGGTGAAACCCATGAGCACGGATATGGTGCTGACAAACCTAGAAACATAATCGGGGCGAACCAGGATTCGAATCCACACTCATAGGTTTCTGGCTTGGAAAAAGGGCGCAATCGCGGCGAGTTAGACGACTGGGCCACCCATCCCCCCGAGAAGGCAATAATTCATAGGTTAAATGATTCAACATTTATAAGTATACCTTCGTCAAAAAACAGTTCACAAAGATAAGGTATGAGTATGTACATTACTAAGCCCGAAGTGATGCAGGTCGAAGAATGTTTACCACTTCTGTGAAACCAACGAACATGGTTATGGTGCTGACAAACCTAGCAACATTATCAGGGCGAAACTGGGATTCGAACCGCGACCAGAGGTTTCTGGCACGACAAAGTAAGCGTAACACACGAATTGCGCCGCTTTGAACGACCGGCCAACAGTG
Source organism: Haliotis cracherodii (assembly GCF_022045235.1). Taxonomy (NCBI): domain Eukaryota; kingdom Metazoa; phylum Mollusca; class Gastropoda; order Lepetellida; family Haliotidae; genus Haliotis; species Haliotis cracherodii. Next base: position 9,676,208 of record NW_027266319.1, read on the forward strand.
GCCACTATAAACATTTGGAGAAAAAATGCACAGCTTGATAGCCGTAACATTGGAATTTGTGCTACCTAACAAGATTTGAAAAAAAATGTATGATTTTGTTTCGTCGCTATCAGATATCTTCCAAGATTCAAAGGTGAAAATACGTAGGCACATCTTTTAAAAAAGTATGATTTGGTAAGTTAATATCTGATAGCTTCGACGCTGTGTGGTTCGAGTCTGTGTTGCATCATAATTTAAAAAATGGTCTGATATTGTAAATCTACACTTGCCAGATTTAACGATTCAGTGGTGGATGGTTATAAATCGTGGACCCCTGATTTACAAACACAATTCAGATACTTCCACAATCCAGATACGTCTTTATCCTTATCACCCGAAATAACAGGTCACCTGATTACACGACATGAGACCTACACACACATTGCTATCTGTTAATAAGCTGCTTCTGGAGGTACCCGCCCGGACAGCGGCATGGGGCAGCGGACACGATCAATGGCACTCCCAGGTAGTCAGTCGCGAGAACCCGTCATTCACAGGCAGTCACTACACAAGACGGGGGGACGAAGAGGCCACTAGCGCTGATTACTTTGACCTTCCTAATCAGTGGAAGGACGTTATAAGGTTTACTGAACGATCAATGTTACAAAGATGCATCCGAATAACAGTGTGGACATAATAAATTACGCCTAGTGTTATTTACAGGATCAGTGCTGGACTCTGGTCAAGAACCCCCCCCCCCCCCCCCCCCAACGGAAGTCAAGCTGCCAGGTTAATCATATCTCTCTACAGTGATGAGTGATGAGCGCGACCTTGCTCTGTCAACTCTGAAGATACGGAGGAATGTTATTGTACATATAGTAGTATAGACCATGTTATAGTATGGTATAATAAAGAAGATTTCTGAATGACACCAGGATAACTTGTGGATGGTACACATAAAATAGGTTTGGATTGAATATTAAAAAGTAATGTACGTTTACACTTGAGGCAACCTAAAATCTAATTTGGATCACCGCAGACTGTGTTGAGATGTGATAAACTCGGACACAACTTGTTGTATGTAATGAAGGCCCGCTATCACGAACCGCCTCCAAAGACTTACGAGAAGAGCCAGTCTGGTTGTATCGATTCCGTTAAGGAGAACACTGAGTTACTTTCGGTTCGTGAATAAAAATTGCCAAGACCCACATGAGCCGACGGTGACGAATATGATCTCTAACTTCAAACACATCCCTACTTTCTCAAACTTCAAACACATCCCCATGCACTTTCAGACTTTGACAAGACATTCTTTGTGGGAAGTATTTAAAAGATAATCCAGAACTCAATGTGGTCGGATTTTGCACAGCTTTCAAAAGTATTTCACTGTTACAGTTTGTTGCGGCTGTGGAGATGAAAAACTCAAATGTCAAAGTTCCTTACAGTTTTGGTGAAACCCACGCCACAGATATGATGCTGACACATCATGAATCACCATTTCTCGAATATGGGGTTCAAACTCAAAAAGTTCAGCGGATCCTGGTACGAAAACAAGAAAGAAATGTACATGGTGACGTTATTAGGGTTGTAATGGCTATGGTCGGTTACCATGGTTATAAGAGTTTGTAATTCCAAAGATAGGGTACTGAGATAGGTATATTGAATTCGTTATTCATGTGCCACCCATCAGATCACCATTGGGTAAAACTCGTCTCGTTTCATCCTGTGTTGCACCGTGTCGATTCCAGGGAAGAAATGGTGCATCATTCCTCCCTTGAAGGGCTTCTAAGAGGATTGGGTGGACAAGATGGTGACTTGTCTGATAGCGTGTGATCATGCTCCCATAGCTTGTGTTATCACTCATCCTTTTTAATCACTGGTTTGCCTGACCCAGATTCAATTCTTCACAGACAGCTTTTATACAACTGTAATATTGGAATATTCCCGAAGCAAGTGAGTTAAATGACTGTAAAAGTACTCCAATTTCCACCCTTGCCGAACTAGACTTCAATTATGGAGTTTTATTTTGGCTGGACTAACGAGTCTATGCATAGTCCAATCAAAAACATTCGGCTTATAAACAACGCGGATGGTGACTGTCGTACAGATTTCGGTCGATGGCAGGATTTGCAGAGCATGTGTTCTGTCAACTGGGTCTCGACAGATATTTTCAAAATCTTTTCATGTTATTAACGAAGGGGCTCAAGGGATTTGATGCACTTCGCGAGGTAGAACCGTTTTATTACAATAAAGGTCTTAATTTTCGATCAGATCGTCTTGACTGGACGCTGACATTTTGTTTGAAGCATATGAGGGATGTAATCTGATTGGTCAATGGGAGGGACATAGAAAGGACATAACTCGTAATCGCCACTGGTGATCGAGCCTGGAAATTCCCGCCTAGTTCGGCGAGGGTGAAAATCGGACTTACAAAGTCAGTTAGCTCCCTTGCCTCGAGGAGGTGTAATATTGGTGAAATGTGTATTACTGGTATGTGCCAAACAACATTCACTCACTTCATCCTGTTTATCCTCATAATGTCAATAATGAGGATCAGATGGTTAAAATGACTTCGAAGCAAAATGGCTCTGGTGATCTACGAGAAAACGATGTAAAGCCATGACCGGCCGGTATCGATCTGTCATAACAAGCAAAATACTATATTACATCATTGAGACATCCACGATGAATCTAATAGACGCTGGGGTTTTCGTGGCGCTCTTCAACTGTCAGTGAGTCATCTGCAGACCCTGTCTTGAGTCAGCCCATGTATGTATTACACTCCGCGCAAGATCAAGGAACCACTCCAACCTACACATGGCTTAAATATTTAAATTAAGGAACATGAATAGACCAGTTTATTTATTTAGAGGAACACCACTTTTCGCAGAAAAAGTTTTAAAACTTTAAAGTTGAGTTTTAGCCTTTGTGTACATGGAATATCTGACGCTCTGAATCAACTATGGGAGTTGGTGTTAGTCAGTGAGTTGGGTTTAACGCCGTTGACAAACCTAAAAACATAATCGGGGCGAACCGGATTCCAACCAACAATCATAGGTCCCTGTCGTGCCTAAGGGACGCAACTTTATGGTATTGCAGCGCCTTAGACGACTGGTTCCACCCGTGTCTCAGAGAGTCAGATATTTTCCTTGTTATCATGTAGACAGGTTTAAATTCAACTTTTCCAAAATCTCAGACCAATAGAACCTCAACTAGTAATGGCAGAAGATTTCTTTCTAACGACTATTTAAATGTTTTGGGTTTTTTTAAAATCATTTTTATTCCAATTTCAGTGGTTACATACAGAGTGATATATACATATATAGTATTATTAACATTTTGACACCGCTTATTTGGAGGATAGGCCTTGATCCTGTAGGATCGAACAAGATGTTCTGGCATGAAAGTAGTTAACACCATATTTATGAGCAATCGTAGAAAGATAATCTAATAATAGAAGAATAAACAGTACCGAATTATAGTATTGTAATCCTTATCTTGGAAAAAACATTACAGTCTTTCTTTGGCAATAGAGTCAAAGATATTGGAAACAGTCAATAATAACACACAATCAGCAATCTATGTAGGATTCAAGGCATCATGTAAACCATAATACAATATCCACTTTTTGTTATAAGTGCCAAGCTTATTATTAGTTTTTGCTGACAGATATTCCAATTAAATAGCATCTTTTAATACTTAGCTAACATAATAATATGATTATTTGCAGGTTTTGCACTTATTTCACCAAAACATACATTAATTCTTGTAAAAAGTATATGATTTTTTCCAACAGAATTCAAGAAAGACTCCAAGTTTGGCCAGAATTCGAACACATATTCACAGTCATAAAATACGTGTATCAGGTTTTCTTTCTCTATCTTGCAAAATTCACAAAAATCATCATCGACAAGTTTCATTTTATAAAGTTCTTTTTTTGTATATATCATTCTATGCAGAAATCTAAATTGAAAATCTATCGATTTTACATCTCTAATGTCTTTTCTAAAAGAGACAAAAAATTTAGTCCATTCTAAGCATTCACCAAATTCAATTTCCCATTTCTTACATATTTTAGGTTGTGAGTCAGAAAAAATAAGTTTATCATAAAAGAGTCTTGAACCTTTTTTACAAATCGACTATTTAAATGTTAAAATCGAAATCGGCGAATTGCTGACACGAAAGGACGCTAGTGCAGCCAGCCAGAGGGGACCGTAGTCTCTGAAATCTCCTAAAAGATATCAGCCAACCATCTCGCATGCCCAAACTGACGTCCCCAGTACACCATGGGTACAGGAGACTGGAGCAGCTCGAGGTAGCGCTCTTAGCGTTAAGAATATCGTTACTCCCAAACATTAACATTGAGTTATGGTAGTTATGGTAGACCGCCTTGTGGAACGAGCCGGGTTCACAAATCAGTATTAATCTCAAGTACCTGTGTAGAATACAAACAGAGAGGACAGTTCCTCCTATATTGAGTTTAAGTCAGTGTTTTTTTACATGGACTGACTGACAAATAACATCGGCGTTCCATCGCTAATGTTTTCCACGAAGCTTAGAAACGCAGCTTCAATTGTCACACGCGGTAATCTGCTCGTGTCATCCTTCACTATGTTTTGAAAGCACAGCGTAAATCTCCAAGTCTCCCAGGCCATGTCAGTCCTCCACTGACGGGTTGTCTTGGTACTGATCAACGAGAGCTTGCAAGTTACAAATACATTTCAGTTTTTACCCCCATCAAAGAGACGAATTGTCAAACGGTTCGAGACGTGAACGTAAGAAATAGCATTCCAAGTCTTCAAATCCGTTCTTGGGCGATTTAGGTTGGAATGTATAACGTGATGTATACGCTCATCCGTCTATAAATAGCTGTACTGGACGTTAGCAGGACTCGTTGGAGCATGCATACCTCAAGAATGATCAAATGTTATTTGTCACGCCATGACATGATTTGAAACCGCTAGTCATATCAGTTGACAGTATGTGTCATAGAAAAATAAAATTGTAATGCTGTAAATAGACAAATGCCTTGTCTCTGAAAATATATAATTTAGATACAAACAACTGTCTTTAAATTGAAAAGGAGCCTCAGCGAAGAGGGAGATTCAGTTCTGAACCTCAGGAAAATCTAGACTTGCTTTATGTTGATCTGTATCATAACAGTAAGGGCTCGGCTGAAGGGAAAATAATATGTTTCAGGGACTGTGGGACAGACTATGCTATAAAACATAATATCGTTTATCAAATTAAATGGCCCGGCAACATAAATGTGTCGGTTCACCAGCTATTGTATTCTTGACGTCATGCTATAGAAATACTATTGTTCATGTACTTACTTATGACATACTACTGTTGACGTCATGGCATACAGGAAATAAACTGCCCGGCAAAAGACACCATTTTCCGTATTGCGCTTGAAAATTGGTTTGACCAATCGTTCTCAAACCGTTAACAAGATGAAAACAGTCGCCGAAACACTGCAAACTTACGGTCCAAATCACAATATGATCAAATACATCACCATCGCCTGACCATTTCTTGCTGTTGCTTGTTTCGTATTTAGCCACCATCAAACATTGGTGCATACTTTCTTTTTCACGGCAGTTTATGTTCATATATTACATACCAGTTCTAGAATTCGTATCCCAATTGCGTGTATCGATGTTCATGATGTCAATCACTGGATTGTCTGGTTCAGACTCGATGTTTTACAGGCCGCCGTCATATCGCTGGAATATTGCTGAGTGCGGCGTTAAACAACAAACAAACAAACAAACTAGTATTCAATACTCCCTTTTACCCATGCATGTTATGTTCGTGTAGAACCCTCTAATACCCTCTTGTGCACATCATACCTCCACTGTATTCCCCAAACTAGGTCAATGTGAAACTAAATTATTCTTCTGGCGATAAGAAACCACGTTATTCTTCCAAAAGATGAAGAATGGCACATCGCGAGAAGGGTAAGACTGGTAACGCCCTGACGTAACAAGTCCAGCAAGTTATACCAGCGGTCTTGAGATACGCCACAGTGATGGCACCCCGATCCCCGCATCACTCAAAACAGCATCATGTAAAATTCATTGCTGGATCTCTGAGCTGCACACAGACAGGCTAATTAAGCGGGGTAACTGTGCACGCTTGACGAGACGAGGAAGGTCTCTTATGTTCACCTCTGTAACACATTTCCATTAACTCAGTGACATTATTCAGCAATACAAGGCGTATTCAGGATAGATGGAAGAGTGAGATATTCATATCTGATATGCGAGCTTAAGGGCTTATGTCTCTGTTATTGGTCGGCCGACTTGGTTTGTAAACCTTTTGGGTCAGTATTCGGTTTTCTATGTTGTAGCTGCTTGTGTTCTAGCCTCTTGGTCTCAAACGTGTGTGAGTGAATATTACTTCGGCATGTAATTGTAAGATGTTTTTGCATGCATTTGACAATGCATGACAAGGCAATTGGGGATAGGGTCAATGGTTCAACACTGTTTGTTTGTTTGTTTAACGGCCCTTCGAGCGATGAGTGAATGCTTTAACCACTAATCTATCCTGCCACAATTTTGGCTTTCCTTCCACACGAAGCTGACATGCCGTGAGATAACTGAAATACAGCCAGTGGCACTACACCGAACTCCCTGAACTAAACATAGCACTGAGAATGTGATAACCCACAGCTGGTTGAATTTGCATATTCTAGCGTAGACAGGTGTGACACCTATCGCGAGGTGCAGACTTCAGTGCTATCTACTTCCCTACTTCTCTTAAATATAATTCAACGCCAGAAAATAACCAGTCTTGATTATGTGACGAAACAGATTCCACTGGGCGTAAAGCAAAATAGCGGTGAAAATGATATGAACGGATCAATGAAAATCAGTGATGACACCAGGTGTTCAGGAAAAGGGTAAGCATGAAAGTATTGACGAGGACAATACTCGTGTCTCAATCTGATATTAGTGGATCTGGAGAAAGATTAACCACATCCCCTTCTATATTTTCACATACCTCAAATTTCTATGTTTCTTTTGTCAATATCAGACGTACATTGAAATAATTTTGATGCATATCCAAGATACCATGGATGCGCCCTGGTCAGTTGGTATCAGAATCTATACGTCCATCCAGTGCTGGATCATCTCACATGAACAAGGGGTGAGGTGAAACTGGGTTTAACATCGCGTCTTACTTACTTACTTATATTGGAGATTTAACGTCCGCTTTCCGACTGCAAGCGTAAGTCGCACACGGAACATCGCGTCCAAGATTATTGCACTTATATAGCGACGCGCATGTGCGTGCGCGCGTACGTGCGTGTGGCTGCTTGTACTAGTCCCGACTAATGCCGATTTATAGTGGTAGCTCACTGAGATACCATGCTGCTGTTTAACATGAATACCCAACTCAGTATACGGACTCCGAGGCGACCAGTCCTTGTTTTAGCCCCTTTATGCCGAGCGCCAGACAGGGTAACAACAAGTACCATCTTTTACCGCCTTTCGGTATGACGCGGACCCCGGACCTTCCGCTCTCCAGGCGGACGCCCTACCCCTAGACCACGGTCTATGATACAAAGAAACAGAGCCAGCATTGGAAAGAAAGGCTAGTCACATTACTACTGCCATGGAGATGTATTTTTATATGAGTATATCATTTGCAAACATAAATACACAGTCAAGTTTAGTACAAAAAATTAAAAAAGGATGCCTTTTAATAAAATGAATATTTTCTTCGAAAAAATATAGTAAGCGGTGTTGATGTTTTTGTCAGGTGTATATAATAATATAAAAAGGCACACAACAAGTAAGGTGGTGAACGATCTCTTCGTGTAGTGTTTGGTCGAGGAAGGGAAAATGATTTCTTGGCAACGAATAGGTTTCCGTAACTGATTCCAATTGGAATGATATGGCGATGACCTGTACATAGCTTCATCCAGGTTAAATACGAGAGCTGTCGTAGCTTACTGGTGCACTGAACATCAGCCAGGGCCAACAGGTTAAGTTGTCTGAGTGACCTTCATTCGAGTGGTGTGTCACGCTTTAGGGTTAAACCCAACGTCGACATTTCTAACCTTGCCAAGGTCACATACGTTGAGTGGGAATCTGGTTTGTAAAATTAGGCAGACACTCGTTTCTTTTGCGATACGATCATTACCTAAACGTGTCTGCGCATGTCTGTGTGCTTCCTGTTATCTTGAAGGTGACGAGAAAAAGGTAGAGAAAGTAAGTAGGATTATGACATTGGCAATAATTAAGTAAGGACGTAAGAGATGTGGGTTTCTGTTCAGCCTAAAAGAAAAGCCATCATGTCTGGACCTTCTGCTCTGGTGATGAATGCAGTCAGTCGGTGTATTTGTGTGAAGTGAATGCAGTCAGTCAGTGTATTTGTGTGAAGTGAATGCAGTCAGTCGGTGTATTTGTGTGAAGTGAATGCAGTCAGTCGGTGTATTTGTGTGAAGTGAATGCAGTCAGTCGGTGTATTTGTGTGAAGTGAATGCAGTCAGTCAGTGTATTTGTGTGAAGTGAATGCAGTCAGTCGGTGTATTTGTGTGAAGTGAATGCAGTCAGTTGGTGTATTTGTGTAAAGTGAATGCAGTCAGTCGGTGTATTTTTGTGTGAAGTGAATGCAGTCAGTGTATCTGTGTGAAGTGAATGCAGTCAGTCAGTGCATTTGTGTGAAGTGAATGCAGTCAGTCAGTGCATTTGTGTGAAGTGGATTATATACACAGTTACTTCATTGCAATGCGACCGCCTCCGTGGTCTAGTGGTAGAACGTCCGCCCGGAGAGCGGAAGGTCCGGGGTTCGAAACCCCGGCCGCGTCATACTAAAAGACGTTAAAAGATAGTACTTGTTGTTACACTGCCTGGCGCTCGGCATGAAGGGGCTAAAACAAGGACTAGTCGGTTTTGGGCTAGTATACCTTGTCTGAGTGGGGTATTCATGTTAAACTGTGGCATGGTATCACAGTGGGCTAGCACTTTAAACTAGCCCTTAGTCCGGCCTAGTACAAGCAGCCACATACACACGTGCATGCACGTAACTATATAAGTGTAACAATATTAGACGCGACCGGAAGTAGGATGACGTATGACAGAACAAAAACGATTCTTCATTTTGAAGAACGGAATCCTGGATCTTGAATGTAGGTTGCGGGTCTCATTACACACACGGGCTTTATCGGACACTCTGTGAATGATGTTGAATGTTACCCTTTATACATCTATAAAAAACGGTGCTTACTAATCAATATTATAATCCACACGGTTCAAAATAAACATCCATACAAAGCACCGGTGTATATTTATAATGATTCCTACTGCTTTCTACGGCAATGTTTGCGTAAATGTTTATGACGTCACAGCGTCTCTTTGTTGACGTCATGTTGACCCTGTTAGCTTCTGGACATGGTTTTCAGAGGACACTACTTCTTCACAACAGCTGCATTAGTTGTATGGATACAAAGAATATGTTACATTCGTGGGTTTCTGATTTTACGAAAATGTATTCATGTTTTTCCCCTACTCTACAAACAACAATCATTTTCGTTTCATTAAAGCGGTAAAACACACACACACACACACACACACACACACACACACACACACACACACGATGACCTCTCTATAAATAATATTATAAATATGTTTTATTTGCTTGTTGTTTTACGCCGCAATCAGCAATTTTTCAGCCATAAGACGGCGGTATATAACTACGCACATCAGCGAAGCCTGACCACCCGATCCTGTTTGTCGCCTCATACGACAAGCATAGTCGCCTCTTACGACAAGCATAGTCGCCTCAAACGACAAGCATGGGTTGCTGAAGACCTACTGAAACCGGGATCGTCATCAAGGATACTATATATAAAAATATATATAACATATATGACGTCCACGAAAATAACTTACTCTGACGTAGACATTCAGCATCCAAATGACTGATAAACATATATGCCACTTAGAATGTTTGTCGTCAGTACCAGTGTAACGTCGCGAAAAATGAAGCACAACTTCCACCTATGTGGCATTCCTCTTTGAATGAACCTGGCGCTTTAGAAATTAAATTGGCAGAACACTTCGAAACTGTTTTATCTATGTTTTATAGAGCTTATCTGACTACGGATGTTTTGAATCAGTCTCCACGTCTGGATTATGTGCCACACACACCACGGAGGTGTAAGTTTAGGACAATCTACCCTCTATGTTCTCGTGGTGGGTAGCATGTTCGCCGTCTATCTCCAGAGTGGTGAACCCAACGATCTCTGTTTTCCATTGCAACCAGAAACCGTTTTATCTCTTGACCTATACCGAATCCATCGTTAAGCAGATCGCAACTACATGACTGGGCTGAGTGAGCTACGCGAGCGCCGCATGGGGCGGCGGCGGGAACAAATCCATATCAATACAGATAGGAGCTAAATGCATTTTATTGAGACCTAGCCTTGAACTGTGACAAGGTTTATATTTTATAAAATCAATTTGAAGAGAACTGAATCCACTGTGTAAGGCTTTCTAACAATGCACAAATGGACCGTAACTGAATTATATTTTTAACCGTGAAACATGGTAAAGTTAAACGTGTAAGACAAATGTCATTAAGGTAAATCATGTAGAACAGGGATTCTCCATTAAATATTTGCTGCTAATGCCGGGGAAACAATTGGGTGCGGTGGGTGAGGATGAAAGTAGACTATGATGGGATGAAGAGAAGACGATAGACGTTGTAAGGATGCAGAGAAGACGTTGTAAGGATGAAGAGAAGACGATGTAGGCATTAAGAGAAGACGTTGTAAGGATGAAGAGAAGACGATGTCAGAATGAAGAGAAGATGATGTAGGCATTAAGAGAAGACGATGTAGGCATTAAGAGAAGACGATGTAGGCATAAAGAGAAGACGATGTAGGCATTAAGAGAAGACGATGTAGGCATTAAGAGAAGACGATGGAGGCATAAAGAGAAGACGATGTAAGGATGAAGAGAAGACGATGTAGGCATTAAGAGAAGACGATGTAAGGATGAAGGGAAGACGATGTAGGCATTAAGAGAAGACGATGTAAGGATGAAGAGAAGACGATGTAGGTATTAAGAGAAGACGATGTATGCATTAAGGGAAGACGATGTAAGGATGAAGAGAACACGATGTAAGGTTGAAAGAGAAGACGATTAAAAGTTGAGGAGAAAACGGTGTAGGGATGAAGAGAAGACGATGTAAGGATGAAGAGAAGACGATGTAAGGATGAAGAGAAGACGATGAAAGGTTGAGGAGAAGATGATGTAATGATAAAGAGAAGACGATGTCAGGATGAAGATAAGACGATGTAGGCATTAAGAGAAGACGATGCAGGCATAAAGAGAAGACGATGTAAGGATGAAGAGAAAACGATAGACGTTGTTAGGATGAAGGGAAGACGATGTAAGGATGAGGAGAAGACGATGTAAGGATGAAGGGAAGACGATGTAGGCATTAAAAGAAGACGATGTAAGGATGAAGAGAAGACGAAGTAATGATGAAGAGAAGACGATGTAAGGATGAAGGGAAGACGATGTAAGGATGAAGAGAAGACGATGTAGGCATTAAAAGAAGACGATGTAAGGATGAAGAGAAGACGACGTAGGCGTTAAGAGAAGACGATGTAGGGACGAAGGGAAGACGATATAGGCATTAAGAGAAGACGATGTAGGCATTAAGAGAAGACGACGTAGGCGTTAAGAGAAGACGATGTAGGGACGAAGAGAAGACGATATAGGCATTAAGAGAAGACGATGTAGGGACGAAGAGAAGACGATATAGGCATTAAGAGGAGACGATGTAAGGATGAAGAGAAGACGATTTAAGGATGAGAAGAAGACATAGAGAGGAAGATGAAAACCGTGGTGGGGGAGAATATACCAGGCACTTCAGTGCGTTGTCTATCGCGAAGATCAGTTTGATAACAAAGAGTAAGTAGACGCCCCCACTCCTAATGCTGGGAATCTGCGTTACCTCTCGTGCATGCGTGTGTATACTTATCTCGATACAGCATGGAAAGACAGCTCGGCCTCAAATGTATACCAACTTTCCCGAAGAATTAGAGGTTTCTATGCAAGCACGACTTCAACAGCAATAAAATCCAGTAGGCCCCAACCAGGCACTCGCCCATAATGTTCCACGCCAGCACGTGTCATGTCATCACGCTCCTGCTTAACACGGCCTGAATTCGCGGATCTACACAAGCTGTGCAGTTGATAACAACAGCTGTTTCATAATTTAGGATTTTACAGTTCTTTTACATACGAAGACGAATTGTGTGGGACAACAAATATATCCCTTATATTATTATATTAATAGCTAAGCAGTTGTAGGACTAGACTAACATTTAGTCTCTGGAATCTTATATTACACAATATCCTTCTTGACTCTAAAAATATATAAAAAATCCCTAAGCTGATGTGGAATAGAGCTAGCTTGAGCTTGCTAGACTTGCTTTTGTATGCGTTTCTAGATTATTGTTTTTTCATAAAATAAATATATTCCACGGTCATGGTGCAGGACACTTGTAGGACATTCGCCATCTTCAGTAAATAAATAGCACAGTGTTACCTCAATGTAACACCTGGCAGAGGAAGACGGTATGTTCGTGGCGAGACACGTACAGCGAACACTCACTGCAGAGCAGAGGATCCGAACATAAGTTTGTATCTACATTTTGACATGCAGAGTTGCGTCCCTAAGGCGTGCCAGGATTCTGTGATCGTGGTTTCTCATTCACTTTCAATATCACCCTCTGTCAGTACAACATCCGTGCTCGTGGGATTCACACGTGGTACATGTCTAAGATCTGCATCTTACATTAAACTGTTACAGCGGAAATACAGTTCAGAATAATCCAACCCACTTTCGGAGTTTTATCTCCTATCTCCTTAGTTAAGACTCCTACGCAGCTATTGGATACAGAGGACCTATTCTGCCCTACAATCATAAACACTGTATCGCATAAACCGCGGGAGACTGAAGAGTGAAGCTTGACAGTATTAACACATAATCCAGTATCATCAGAACACCGAGTATAAACAGGAAGTACTTCGTTCCCCGCCTGGTCTCACTGCTCGTTGTACAACTTGCCTCCGTGGTCTAGCGGTAGAGCGTCCGCCCAGAGAGCGTCATATCAAAACACGTTAAAAGATGGTACTTGTTGTTACTGTGCCTGACGCTCGGCATTAAGGGGCTAAACAAGGACAAGCTAAACAAGCTCGTATAATGTGTCTGCGTGGAGTAGTCATGTTAAAACTTCGGAGTGGTATCTCAGCGGACTAGCACTATAAATCGGCACACAGAGAAACACACACACACACACACACACACACACACACACACACACACACACACACACACACACACACACACACAAACGTGCATGTACGTCGCTATATAAGTGCAGTAATCTTTGACGCGACGTTAACCCCATTTCACCTTACCCCACCCCACCCCCACCACCACCACCCCAACCCCCACAGGAGGCGGCATGTCATTAGAGAAGGTTTATACAGTATCGACCATTACGTTCCCGAATTCTCATAATCAACTGCACCTGCGTTGAATTGTACTTACTGTCAGACTGACAGAACTGTGGACTTCAATAGACAAAATCGTGTTTGTGACAAAACCTATGACGTATATTAGCAGATGTGCTTTTATCATTCTCGCTATCAAATTTTGTAGTATCGATGGTGCATTGAGTTTACATGGAATTAGCATGTATTCGCCAGGGGGCTAGAAATATTTCAAAGGGGCGATGTTAAAAGTTAATAACCGCAGAGCCAAAGCTGTATGTACCTTAACGTTTTGGATTTGTAATTCATCAGAACAACAGTCTTAAATGAATCATCTTGTGTTTGTGTATCCGATATTACGAAGATACTCACATTGGAAGGCGTTATCCGCGTGTGCACTCTCATCCACTGCTAGGGCCACGATCCTTTTGCCTGCTTCCGCCATAGCTCTGTTCACTCCCTCTGTGCCTCTCGCTTCCTCGACAGCGTTCTGAAAATAGCCTCGATACCGCGCGAATATAGATTTCTTCTCATGAATAAATAGCAGCTGATCACAACAACGGTCAACCACGGTGCTTGCATTCTGACCATTGGCTCCTCAACCAAAATGCTTATTGTTGATTGATTCGATTTGGGTGCTCTCTATGAGGTCCGCGCTGATGGTGTTTCCTCTGCAGTCCGCGTGGTAGGGTTGAGATCGTAAACATGCTGACGGCACAATACACAATGAACATGTCCTTCTGATAATAAGATGGATTGGAGGCTGTTTGGATTGATCTTCACAACTTTCCACAACAATTACCATGAATGAGTTTAATCCTGTTGGAAGACGAGAGTGTTTGGTTGTCGGGGTGAAGTTGATGACATGGGAACGACTAATTAGATTTGGTTCAACGTTTTAAAATATTTAGAACACAGGTTGTAAACAATTTGCAAAGAGACACAAGCCGTGACACGAAACATTCTTTATTTTATATACTTGGTTGTTGTTTTTTTAAGTTATAATGAGAAACAGTTGTCAGATAATAAGTGTGGATCAATTTATGGTTACAGCTTAAGAAGTAGCGTCCCCACTTCAAGAAAACGATAAAGCTATTTCTAATGGTGCCATGGCAATAGAATTATCAAGTTTCTGAATGCGAATCTCTGCGCTGTATTGCTGGTGTCATCGATTGATGGGAGAGACTGTTGTTTTTGTAGGTTTGCGATCGAATTTTAATCATGGTTTTCTAGAAGCAGCATATTTCTAAATGCTCCTTTTCGCGTAATTTTTTTAATAGAAATTATTGTGATGAGATAGTTTAGGCCAGAGGCAGTATAACTGGATGCCTTCACTTTACAGTTTAAAAACACTTCAGATACAGACAGTCGTATGTCATCGGCAAGATAGCGCTTGGTGAGGACATTAACTGGATTTCTGTTTTTATCTTGAATAAGTGAATGAATTGGGTTTTACGCCGCTTTTAGCAAATTGAATATTCCAGCAATATCCGAAGACGTAGACCTCACACATTGGGGAATCGAACCCGGACCTTTGGCGTGACGAATGAGCGTTATAAATACAAGGCTATTCCACAATCACTTCTTTCAGTGGCATTTAGAAGTTGGTGTGATGAAGTAAGACAAGTTCTATGGATGAACAACTTCTTTATTACAATTAGTGCGACGTTTTGGTGTAGATCCAAACACTTTTATCAAGCAAGTGGTGGATAGTGCTAAACAACATAGGTATATATACTTATTAACATCAATGTTTATACAGTAAATTGATTGATGGACACAGAGAGCTAATTAAGATAATTGAAAGCCAGTGGATGACTAATGGACACAGAGTCAGCAAGCAGACTGATAGAGATGATTGGAAGCCAGTGGATTAATTGGATGAAATCTTTTTCATTATTTGAAATGAACTTGAATCTGAGGCGATGGCTTTATGTATATCCAGTACTCCATCCTGTTATGAGTGACCGCCTCCGTGGTCTAATGGTAGAGCGTCCGCCCGGAGAGCGGAAGGTCAGGGGGTTCAATACCCGGCCGTTTTAAGTTGGAACTTCTTGTTACCCTACCTGGTGCTCGGTATTAATTAAGGGGCTAAAACAAGGACTGGTCGGCTCGGAGTCAGTATGCTGTGTCTGAGTGAGGTATTCATGTTAAACTGCGGCATGGTACCTAAGCACTATAAAATCGGCATCAGTCCGGACGAGTACAAGCAGCCAAACACATGCACACGTGCATGCACGTCGCTATTGAAGTGCAATAATCGTGAACGCGATGTTAAACCCCTTTTCAACTCGCTTATCGTGAGAGGATGTTATTATGCTCCAGCATTACTACATACATAATCATTACAATCTGTTATCGAAGTCAAGTCTGAATCGAAAATGGTGGTCGAAAAGTGAGCAAAGATCCATACCATCGAGAATACGCAATCACATGAGCCACTTTTGAAAAAAGTGATTGTGTAACCTGCGTTGTGAACATTTTAAACAGCAGCTCAGTGATATCAGAGCCGCATTAAAGATCTCACAGATCACTTGATTGTCTTGTTTGATTAAGGTCGACGTCGAGTACTACTGCTGTGCTGCGTCAGGCAACACACAAACATTTATTTTTTTAAGCAATTTGTGTGCGTGGAGGATGCTACCGGTAGGACAGGACGTGCTTTTCGCGAACACCTGGTGTCATCAGTGATTTTCAATGTTCCATTTACATAATTTCCACCGCTTTTTTTGTCTTTTACGCCCAGTGGCATCTGTTTCGAGACTGGGTATTTTCTGGCTTTGACGTTATATTCTTCGGGGAAACCTATACGAGTAAGCATATGGAACTAATACACCAAGGATCATAACCGAGTGAATCTCAGATTCGAACCCACGATATAATGTGAGTAATTTGCCGCAGCAAGTATTATTCTTCACCAGTGCGACAGCAGCGTTTCTGTAAGTTTCAGAATAGTATCGATAAAAAGGTTTTATTGATGAAGACGTTTTTCACGTCAATACATCTGGAACTAAACAGACAGCACGTGACACATTACTGTTCCTAACCCACCTTAAATACCATCAGCCTAGGTGACAGGCAGACATCTGTTCCGAACGCCTGGAGCTTCCTGAGGCAAGGGAGGTGACTGACTATACAAGTGGAAACTGGGCTTTTTACAGTCAGTTAACTCCCTTTCCTCGAGAAGATGGAACACCTGTCCAAGTACACAAGCGCTTAAACTCCAATGGAAATGGAAATGTGTTAAATGTGTTTGCACATTTTTTGCTTTGTACAGATGTGCCCTCGTCAAGGTTTCTAAACGACCCCAATTTAGGGAGTTTCACGATAGCTTAAATAACAATTACGATAATGTCTGTACCGTACGCGTTGTGCTTATCGCTATTTTTAAAAAACAAACAAACAACAACACAAAAAACAACCTCCCCGCCCTATTTGGGGAAAGGCTGAAATAAAAAAACACACACACTTTTGGGCCTAAACACTAACCTAAGTACCGTTAAAACATCAACAACACCTTATTTTTGTCATCACTCATCGTGAGGTGAGGTGAAATGGGATTTAACGTCGCGTCCAAGATTATTGCACTTATACAGCGACGTGCGTGCGTGCGTGTGTGTGTGGCTGCTTGTACTAGTCCGGACTAATGCCGGTTTATAGTGCTAGCACACTGAGATACCATGCCGCAGATTAACATGAATACCCCACTCAGACACAGCATACTTACTCCGAGCCGACCAGTCCTTGTTTTAGCCCCTTAATGCCGAGCGCCAGGCAGGGTAACAACAAGTACCATCTTTTAACGTCTTTTGGTATGACGCGGCCGGGGATCAAACCCCGGACCTTCCGCTCTCCGGGCGGACGCTCTAACACGAGACCACGGAGGTGGTCCTCACTCATCATGAGGTTAGATGTGTGGCAAATGTGTTTTACTTCCCACGCAAAATATTGCCAATCCCTGCTGTGACGTCCTTGTCAAGCCTTAAATCACTGTCGCCTTGAAATGATGACGGACAACGGTGTACCACAAGACCTCACTCATCCCTCACTGTCACGTGGACCATCTCCGTGGTCTGGTGGATGAAGCGTCTGCCCAGAGAACAGAAGGTTGAGGATGTGAGATAATCGGCTGTATCATACCTAAAGATGCTAGAGATGGTACTTGTTGTTTCCCTGCATGGTGATAAAAACCTTATATATTGAAAGGTGTATAGGTTTGGCTTGGTACATAAACTCCTTTCCTTGGGTAAATGACTAATAATCCGGAAATGAACCCAGCCTTAATTTCACATATCTTGTCTGAAACGATGTCCAGGCTTCGGACACAGCCACAGTACATTTTATAACAATAAATGTCAAACTTATGAAACAAGATTACTAAATCATAAACAAGGTATGAACTACGTAAACCATTTTATTACAAGCTTAAAGCTTATATATATGAAGGATACATAACTGGCATATATAAACTATACATAACTGGTATATATATAAACTATACATAACTGGCATATAGAAAGTATGTACACATTATTCCTAATGTTCATGTATGATTGCCCTACGCTCTTTGCAGATTAACAATTAGACAAAAACTAAAGGATTTCAAATTATCAACACTGCAAGCGTATGTGTTGCATCTTCTGGCTTCGTGTTTCGCTTGGCCTGATGCTCTTATTTTGTTCCTTTTTCCTTTTGTTCTTTTTTTCAGTTAATGTTCTTGATACACTTGCATCATCCGCTGTTGTTTACATCCTACCAACCATCATCTACTCGCTCCACTCAATCTATTTCTTGGCTTGCTTCTTCCTCCTCGCCGCCCGCTCTTCCTCCAGCCTCTCCAGTTTCTCCTCTCTCATCTGGAGCTGATGTTCCGCCTTCATTTTCTTGATGAACTGGCGACGTTTCTTTTCATCCTTAACAGCTTTGTGCTTTATCTCTCTGTCCAGTTGTTTCCTCTGGACTTGCTCCACAAACCTGTATGAAGAGAACAACATGCAATATGAAGTTAGTTCAATATCGAATCAATACAAAGGCACGTTTCGTAATTAAAACGGTTTAAATGTTTTGAGACGCTTCGTCCTAAAGATTTTACCTGTCAAGTCGGAACAGATCAGCTTTCTGTCTCCTCCTCTCAGCTGTGTAGAAGCACCGCACTGGGATTTGCTCCAGACGTAGGGGAGCTTTGCCACGGGGAACAACCCCCTCCACGGCGGGGACAGAGAAGGCCACTCCTCCGCTGGACTGACGGTCGGGGACCAAGCCCTCATCTCGTAGCTGTTGAAGAATCTGCGCCTCTGACAGGCGGGGTGTGGGCGGTGTCACCTGACACTTGGCGTAGTACAGCTCGTGAGGACAGTTGATCTTGCCCGTCAGAGCCTCCACGGGAGATGTCTGCTTGAAAGGCTTAACCTTGGTCTGTTTGCATCCCATTTTAGACAGAGATATTTGGCATCTATGAAAAACACGGCCAGTCTTCACGAATATGGGCGAGACAATTACGTGACGACACAATTACATGACGTCATAATGTAGTGACGGAGCTCTCTATACTTAGGATTTACGACTGACCTGATTTCACAGATGATTTACCTATTTGTGTGTTTGATCAGATTGGTTGGAGGTTGCAGACGAACGGAAAATCAACCAACGTCTCCCTTACATTCTTACCATATCAAATACATGATAGTTGTAATGAAACAGAAACTCAAATTGACAGTGAAAGAAAGTTATTTGGCAGGGGTAGGAGTATTCGGCGTCAAGGCAGTCAACACTTGTTTGTAAACATAACGGTCAGTCGGTTGCGAGTTCATCTCCAAGCTTGGTTGTTGTCACCTATTCATGTTTAGCCATTAGCTCTCGACCCGTGAAGATCCGGGGTAGAATAGGTCTTCAGCAACCCATGCTTGCCGTAAAAGGCGACTAACGGGATCGGATGGTCAGGCTCGCTGACTTGGTTGATGCATGCCATCGATCCCAATTGCGTGGATCGATGCTCATGATGTCAATCAATGGATTGTCTGGTCCAGACTCGATTATTTACAGGCCGCCGTCATATAGCTGGAATATTGCTGAGTGCGGCGTTAAACAACAAACCAACCAAGCAACCATTAGCTCTTGGCTCCATTCCACAAAGGGACCTTAGTGCTGCGATTGTTGTGTCTATGGCAGCTACGATCTTATCGTTAAGATTGCTTTGTGGAGCAAGACCAACTTCCCAAACTATTTTGTGAGTGAGTTGGGTTTAACGCCGCTTTTAACAGTATTCCAGTTATATCACGGCGTGTCAGCTTAATGTGGCCCGAAGTGATGCAGGTATCAGACGTTTACCACTTCGGTGAAACCCACGAGCACAGGTGTGCTGCTGACAAACCTAGAAACATAATCGGGGAGAACCAGGATTCGAATCCACGATCATAGGTTTCTGGCGTGTCCAAGGGGCGCAACTCTGCACAGCGAATCGCGGCACCGTAGACGACTGGGCCACCCGTGTCCCCCTATTTTGTGAATGAAGCATACTAATGTTAAGTGATATCAACATTTTAATTTCAATCCATGAGTCATAAACTTTACACAACTTTAGAATATTTGCATATTCTCTAAAACAACTGTTTTACATATTATGTCAGTTTATCACTGTTGGGAATTATCAGCTTTACTTGTGCATAATTTCATCTCCTGTATTCTTGTGCAACATTTCAGTACAGATGTACCTTTAACTGGCAAACTTGTTTGAATTCTTATTTTTTCTAGTCTTGTATAAACACTATAATTACTGCAGATCATGTGAAGAAACAAGGACGGGTCAGCTCGGAGTCAGTATACGGTGTGGGGTATACATGTTAAACTGCGGCATGGTATCTCATTATCTATAAACGGGCCGGAAGATCGGTGGTTCACTATCCATCCGCGTCATACCGAAAGACGGTAAAGATGCACTTCTTGTTACCCTGCCTGGTGCTCGGCATCAAGGGATAAATTAAGGACTGGTCGACACGGTGTCAGTATAATGTGTCTAATACCCCGTTCACATGCACAACATTTTACACATGTGTAACTATACATACGTGTGTATATGTAAATTTACTATGTGTTCACATGAAAAGCATCTTAGGTGTGTAAATAAAGTATGTAAATTGTGTAAGGTACACATATTCGTCAGTCTGTTTACGACTTTCAACACAAAACGGGTTATTTTTTCAATCAAAGGTGAATGAGAAGAGAGTTACTTCACCGAAAATTTTCGCGTGAAGCAAAATGTGTTTGATTTAATTTGTACACAAAGTTTTGACTCCTTGAAACCAAAATAAAACACCGTACGCTCAACTCTGTATATACGCATACATGTTGGCAACTGTTGACAATTTGTTTGGTGTTGGCAAAGAACTGATATAAATTAGCTCCTCCTCTTACGTTGACATAAACGTTCACATTGCAACATATACACACAGTGGAAATGTACATTTACATTTGCACCTGCTCCAGACATAATGCAAATTTGCTCCTGCTGTAAATATACACACGAGTAAATGCGTTCACATGACAAGTATACTCACGTATGTATTTCTACACACGTGTGCACATATTCACACATACGTAGAGAGGCGCATGTGAACGGGGTATAAGTTGGTTTATCCATGTTAAACTGTTAAACACATATCACGAGGGTTAACACTATAAAACCGGGAAAAGTTGGACACACACACATGAATGCACGTCACTAGAGATGGGAAACAATATTGAACACAGCATTTACCATTTCATCCCATCCTCACTGAGGTGAGCTATAACACAAGAACCAACACTGTTACAAGCAATTAATTACTTTATTGAATGTTTCAAAATCAATTTGAAGTCATCCTGGAAATGGTACTAACAGGCTGAAGCAAATACATAACCAGACATAGAAGGAAACCATAGAGTCTCTTCGCCCATAATATAACACTGCTATTGTTCATTGTATATTTATAAAATACACTTAAAACATCAAATGTAACCTTTGCTAATTTATTCACAGTGTCAGGAATCACAATAGCCCTAGGGACCGGTCATTTGAGATCCTTGGATTAAAAAAAAGACAGTTTTCCAGAATAAACACTTAATTGTTTGCTGTACATCGTGCATGTCCTGAAAAGAATGTGGTAAAAATACATGTAATAAAATTGAAACAAAACAAAATATCTCAGCCTATCCCCGACAGGAATATCAAACGGTAGGTCCCTTACTTTTGTCAACCACACAGACAGGACTTGGTTACACAGTGGATTGAACACTTTACTGACAAACCCACCTGGCATTCAAAAAAGAATTCAGCTTCTTGGATTTTTACCCCGACTTTAAAATTCTAAATCCTACAATGAATAAATGGGAAAACAGATCGTGGGATGAGTAAGTTCTGAAATACATTTTTCTCATTTGAGCATCTCTGTATTCTGTCTGTATGAGAAACAGGTGGAGATTGGCGATAATCAATCCGTGTGACTGTGTGAGATTTACTATATATAGAATCAAGGGGAGTTCACTCCAATAGAAGCAGGAAGACGGCAGTTGTCTCCCTGCACACAAGTAAAATGTAGCTCAATTGACCAGCAGCTGAGGCATCTTATTTTTCATAAGCTCGTTTACAACACAGACCAACGTGTTTGAAGCGATAATGTACTGAAATGCGTGTCATATGTTTGGATAACCTTCCCTGTGTCCTTGAACATATTTTTCATGACTGCCCTGAAAAGACAAAAGACAAAACGCAAAAGCACATTATATTCTATCATAACCCTCCCCATCAAATTACCATGATTAAGGATCTACATTTTGTAAACACACTAATACAAAATCAAAGGCCAAATCAATAGCATCACAGATAAAAAGTTACCTCACTAAAACAATCACTATTGTAATTCACTACAATGTACAGGTGCCTTCAACCCAGAGGTACCTCGTTATAACGCAGACAAGAAGACCTCGTCAATGAGCTATTATTCATGTTACAGTACTTATTTTGAGACTCTCATGGCAGCATATTATCTATGATTTTAGGAAGCATGTGTCCATAATTGTGGGGTTTTTTTTATTTTTGCGCTTATACTTGTACACGTTTTATCCTTCCATCCTATTGGATGTAAGTAAACTATCTAATTTACCGTTTTATCACAATATAATAATTGCCAAAGAGGTAGCATTGGTTTCATTGTTTTCCTGTCTCAATTTACAAAATTACTGATTTATGAACATTTACTGAAATATCATGTATTTGTATCAACATGCCAAACTGCCATGAAGGAACCACTAACTCCAGTCCACTGATCCTCACTAAAACCTCACCATACAAACACATCCCTTAGTCTCCATCCATATCACTACCCTGCAGCCTGTCTTAGTCTCAACATCATTACCCTGCAGCCTGTCTTAGTCTCCATATCACTACCCTGCAGCCTGTCTTAGTCTCCATATCACTACCCTGCAGCCTGTCTTAGTCTCCACATCACTACCCTCTAGCCTGTCTTAGTCTCCACATAACTACCCTGCAGCCTGTCTTAGTCTCCATATCACTACCCTGCAGCCTGTCTTAGTCTCCACATCACTACCCTCTAGCCTGTCTTAGTCTCCACATCACTACCCTGCAGCCTGTCTTAGTCTCCCAATCACTACCCTGCAGCCTGTCTTAGTCTCCACATCACTACCCTGTAACCTGTCTTAGTCTCCCCATCACTACCCTGCAGCCTGTCTTAGTCTCCCCATCATTACCCTCCAGCCTGTCTTAGTCTCCACATCACTACCCTGCAGCCTGTCTTAGTCTCCATATCACTACCCTGCAGCCTGTCTTAGTCTCCACATCACTACCCTCTAGCCTGTCTTAGTCTCCCCATCACTACCCTGCAGCCTGTCTTAGTCTCCCCATCACTACCCTGCAGCCTGTCTTAGTCTCCACATCACTACCCTGCAGCCTGTCTTAGTCTCCACATCACTACCCTGCAGCCTGTCTTAGTCTCCACATCACTACCCTGCAGCCTGTCTTAGTCTCCACATCACTACCCTGCAGCCTGTCTTAGTCTCCATATCACTACCCTGCAGCCTGTCTTAGTCTCCACATCACTACCCTCTAGCCTGTCTTAGTCTCCACATCACTACCCTCTAGCCTGTCTTAGTCTCCACATCACTACCCTGCGACCTGTCTTAGTCTCCCCATCACTACCCTCTAGCCTGTCTTAGTCTCCATATCACTACCCTCTAGCCTGTCTTAGTCTCCACATCACTACCCGGCAGCCTGTCTTAGTCTCCACATCACTACCCTCTAGCCTGTCTTAGTCTCCCCATCACTACCCTCTAGCCTGTCTTAGTCTCCACATCACTACCCTCTAGCCTGTCTTAGTCTCCACATCACTACCCTGCAGCCTGTCTTAGTCTCCACATCACTACCCTGCAGCCTGTCTTAGTCTCCACATCACTACCCTGCAGCCTGTCTTAGTCTCCATATCACTACCCTGCAGCCTGTCTTAGTCTCCCCATCACTACCCTGTAGCATGTCTTAGTCTCCACATCACTACCCTGCAGCCTGTCTTAGTCTCCATATCACTACCCTGCAGCCTGTCTTAGTCTCCATATCACTACCCTGCAGCCTGTCTTAGTCTCCCCATCACTACCCTGCAGCCTGTCTTAGTCTCCATATCACTACCCTGCAGCCTGTCTTAGTCTCCACATCACTACCCTGCAGCCTGTCTTAGTCTCCCCATCACTACCCTGTAGCCTGTCTTAGTTTCCACATCACTACCCTGCGGCCTGTCTTAGTCTCCCCATCACTACCCTCTAGCCTGTCTTAGTCTCCACATCACTACCCTGTAGCATGTCTTAGTCTCCACATCACTACCCTCTAGCCTGTCTTAGTCTACACATCACTACCCTCTAGCCTGTCTTAGTCGCCACATCACTACCCTGCGGCCTGTCTTAGTCTCCCCATCACTACCCTCTAGCCTGTCTTAGTCTCCCCATCACTACCCTCTAGCCTGTCTTAGTCTCCACATCACTACCCTGCGGCCTGTCTTAGTCTCCACATCACTACCCTGCAGCCTGTCTTAGTCTCCACATCACTACCCTGTATCCTGTCTTAGTCTCCACATCACTACCCTGTAGCCTGTTTTAGTCTCCATATCACTACCCTGCAGCCTGTCTTAGTCTCCCCATCACTACCCTCCAGCCTGTCTTAGTCTCCACATCACTACCCTCTAGCCTGTCTTAGTCTCCATATCACTACCCTGTAGCCTGTCTTAGTCTCCACATCACTACCCTGCAGCCTGTCTTAGTCTCCACATCACTACCCTCTAGCCTGTCTTAGTCTCCCCATCACTACCCTCTAGCCTGTCTTAGTCTCCACATCACTACCCTCTAGCCTGTCTTAGTCTCCACATCACTACCCTGCAGCCTGTCTTAGTCTCCATATCACTACCCTGCAGCCTGTCTTAGTCTCCACATCACTACCCTGCAGCCTGTCTTAGTCTCCATATCACTACCCTGCAGCCTGTCTTAGTCTCCCCATCACTACCCTGTAGCATGTCTTAGTCTCCACATCACTACCCTGCAGCCTGTCTTAGTCTCCATATCACTACCCTGCAGCCTGTCTTAGTCTCCATATCACTACCCTGCAGCCTGTCTTAGTCTCCCCATCACTACCCTGCAGCCTGTCTTAGTCTCCATATCACTACCCTGCAGCCTGTCTTAGTCTCCACATCACTACCCTGCAGCCTGTCTTAGTCTCCCCATCACTACCCTGTAGCCTGTCTTAGTTTCCACATCACTACCCTGCGGCCTGTCTTAGTCTCCCCATCACTACCCTCTAGCCTGTCTTAGTCTCCACATCACTACCCTGTAGCATGTCTTAGTCTCCACATCACTACCCTCTAGCCTGTCTTAGTCTACACATCACTACCCTCTAGCCTGTCTTAGTAGCCACATCACTACCCTGCGGCCTGTCTTAGTCTCCCCATCACTACCCTCTAGCCTGTCTTAGTCTCCCCATCACTACCCTCTAGCCTGTCTTAGTCTCCACATCACTACCCTGCGGCCTGTCTTAGTCTCCACATCACTACCCTGCAGCCTGTCTTAGTCTCCACATCACTACCCTGTATCCTGTCTTAGTCTCCACATCACTACCCTGTAGCCTGTTTTAGTCTCCATATCACTACCCTGCAGCCTGTCTTAGTCTCCCCATCACTACCCTCCAGCCTGTCTTAGTCTCCACATCACTACCCTCTAGCCTGTCTTAGTCTCCATATCACTACCCTGTAGCCTGTCTTAGTCTCCACATCACTACCCTGTAGCCTGTCTTAGTCTCCATATCACTACCCTCCAGCCTGTCTTAGTCTCCACATCACTACCCTGTAGCCTGTTTTAGTCTCCATATCACTACCCTGCAGCCTGTCTTAGTCTCCATATCACTACCCTGCAGCCTGTCTTAGTCTCCACATCACTACCTTTGCATCTTGTCTTATAGTCTGGAAGGTAATTTAAGATACAGACGTTTACTACAATATCTGAAAAACTATTGAACCTACTCCAGTCAAAGTTGGTATGAGATTATTAAACAGTCATACATAACTGGATATTGCATTTAAAGACAATCGGTGCATGAACAAAAAATCTTTTCCTGGGTCCTGTTCCACAAGCCAATTGAAGCGCTAGGACACTCCCATACTTTAACATAAGACTTACGACAGTTGTTGCAATACAATTGCATAGTGAAATGGCCCCTGTTCAACAATGGATATTAATGCTAAGATGATTTTAATCCCATTCATAAACATTGGTACCTCTGTAGCACAATGACCGGTTCTTGTGACAGGGCCAGGCCTTGTTCACATGACCATCTCAGCACAGGACTGTGTTAATCTCAGCTGAGGCACAAGAGCTGTGAGCTGTGCTAAAATCAAATTATAATCTGGTCCTTAATCATTGTCAATCATTTTGTTTTTCTAGCTATACCAACACACAACCCTAAACCTCACTATACCATGGAAGCTTATTACCACATACCTACCCGCCAACAAATGTACATAAAATAATACATTATAAACACAGTCCAATTGTATTACAAACAAAGCTCACAATAATATGCAACTGCAGCTAATTTAGGGACATCCATACAGTCCATGATACACTGACATCCTTGAGTGAGTGAGTGAGTGAGTAAGTGAGTGAGCAGGGTTTAATACTAATTCTAACACTGTGGAAAGCCACAAACAATGAAGGGTGTTTACATAAAAAAACAGTGAGCCAAATATTGTGTTTTCAGACCAAGGATCATAAACAGGTCAAATCTGGGATTCAAATCCATTATCGGATCCTGGTATCCAAGGGAGGTAATCGTGCACATCAAGTACCTTAGACTCCAGGGCCAGCCAATGACCACTGGGTTAAACAAACTCAAGAAAAATCAAGTCCTGACATTTGACCTTTTCATCTGTATAATCCACACAGCCAGTAACTACAGCAAGATGGGAGGGTGGCTTGTGGACTGGTCAGTTGCTGCTAGTTCACTTCTGATTTTCTACCTTAAATTTTGCCCTTTCCATTACTTCCGAAGACGATTTCAGGGGAGCAAACAAATCTGTGATTGGGAGACAGCTGAGCCTTTACAAACAATTCACTGATGTCAACAGCTGCGGCGCATGTGTCGAGTCAACGTGGTGCATTGATGAACACACGCGGAGCATGAACTCCATGTGCATCTGTCTCACTCACTCCCCCGATAAATTGGAAATGGTGTCTACCAACCATACTGTCCCAACACGCAGTTTTCTAATTAAGAATTTTTTTATTAAGTTTGTTTAGCAGTCAGAGACCAACAACATACAAGCAATGAATTTATTTGTAAAGAAATGGGGAATATATACAATGAGCATGATCTCTTCATTTGGAAACACAATTACAAAGAATAAATCAAACTGAATATATTTCCTGTGCCGTGTGAACAGACAAAACATCAAATATACATCAGCAAATTCTTTCTACACAATTTACACGTGACATCACAACAGAGACAATATATCTTACAGCTCTTACAGAATGGTAAGAGGATCACATTGACCATTTGGTGACCTTAGGCCCTCTTCAGTAAACAACCAGTGACTAATCGTTTTCTGTTTTTCTTGCAAGACGTATGACAGTGTTTTCACTTAACAGAATCTGTGAGTTGGGTTTAACACCACTTTTAACAGTATTCCAGTTACTCTGCATGTCAGCTTAATGTAGGAGGAAAGCCCGAAGTGATGCAGGTTTCAGACGTTTATCACTTTGGTGAAAACCCACTAACACGAGTTCGGTGCTGATAGACCTAGAAACATCTGTAGGGTGAACCAAGATTTGAACACACAATCATAGGTTTCTGGTGTGCCAAAGGGATGCAACTCTATACAGAGATTTGCGCCTTAGACGACTGGGCCACCCGTGCCCCCTAAAGAGTATGAGCCATCATCATAATCATACTTTTGAAACAGTTCAGGCAAGATTCCATTTTTATCTACAACAATAAAAAGTTTAATGATGAAGTGTGTTAGTTGTTTGTGAGCTTGTTATTAGTCAACATCAAACACAGCTATATTTCAGCTATATATTAACAACTCTCTGTACATAATCGCATCTGGACCAGACAATCCAGCAATTAATACTATGAGCAATGATCCAATCTGTCGAGGTGAGGCATGTCGCCGGTCCTGACCACCGATACATCTGTAACTTCTTGTGACAAGCACTGAGGACCCACTCTAACTCGAATGCCCCGTGCCTCTGTACTAATTCACACTGGTTACAACAATATGCACATCCAAACATTGTGAAACTGTGGGGACTTGAACCTGGTGTTAGCCCGGGAAGAGGGAACACAGTGACCATTAGGCCATCCACCACATCTCAAGTGTTTAAAAAAACTACTGGCAGACAGCCTCAATGGAGAGTGTGTAAGATTGACAATGACTGAACAGTTGACACTATCTGGCTTCTGGGACTCCGTGTAACCTATCAATTTCTTCAAAATGAGGTGACTATTTTTACACAGATCTAAACAGACAATCCTTTTTAAAACTATTTTTGATGAAGTTTTGTGTCAGAAATATCTATTGTTGTGCGGTGTCATATTTGTCAAAGCAGTCATGTTTTTGCAATAAATCAAAAAGTGGTACATGATATTATAACTATAGTGAAAAACCTGCAGCTTAAGTTTCAGAAACAGTTTAATGAATTAATTGTTGGTGATTATTTTACCTTTATAAATTGACAGGTATTTGTGACATATTCATCCTTCAGCCAATATGATGATCATCTTTATATCTAACAATAGAGATCAAGGGGAGTACAGAAACTTGCAGCTTGGAAAATCTGGATACCCTGATACTACCAGTAACACAAAATGAGAAAAATAACATTCACAAGTTTCAGAAGCTTATTAAATTTCATTAAAACCAGATCCAAGCACAGGTCTTCTCCTATGCAAGCACTATGATCTGATTTTGATGCGATTGAGACATAGTTTGTGTGTGACAAGGTCAGATGTGCTGTGTGCCTGCCTTAGTGCAGGGACTTAACATCAGATTGTAACTTGATATGACACTATGACGTCACAAGGGCTCCAGATAAACTGTGTACTTGTGTAAAACACGCACAATAAATCACCATTTCCTGATTAATTTTGAGTTGCTTGTGTACAAATACTCAATAAATATTAAAACACACAACAGTACAAGAACACATAAGAACACATAAGACATACACGACAAATAAACACCATGAGGGGCGATAAACAACGACCACAAGTTGTTTATTTCTTATGTGAGATTTTCCACATTATGTACCGATTCTTAATGATGAAATGTACTAGCTTTAAAAATATTTCCCCAAATATTGATTATGATGACTACCTAAGTATAATCCGAGCCATAAATGTCGGACAAGTCCATTTTACAAACAGGCGGGTTCAGTTTGGTATTTCCCGCATATTCTCACAATCCTCACGTAGATTATCTGTACTCTTTCTCCCAATACCGATTGTCATATCTCTCCTACTACTGGATGCGATCAGTCCGCCATTGCATTTATCTGCATAGTCTACCAACATCTATTGGGAGCAATTTTCCAGACACTCCCTCTAAAAAAATAACGTCGTTCAATATATGACGTCATCAAGTTGCGAGCACATCAAATGCAGGCAGCAACCACATATGAACTCTACTCCGGTGAATAATGTACAAAAAAGGTCCATATCTTGCTTATTGTTAATTACATATGTATACTGCTGTAGTGAGTTACTGGAATATGTTACACACTTAGGTCAACCCCTAATAGATACAAATTAGAAGTCACACGAAACAGCATTTTAAGCATAATTATTAAAAAGTTGGTGTAAAAATGGTGTGTATGTGTGTGTGCAGTATCTGTTGTTGGTAAACTCTATGGTATCCGCAGCATGATACACCGAGTTCCTCATCAGTCATCAACAGACCTGTACCATCATCAAATTCCACTCATCCATTCAAACTGGGCATATACAGCTAAAATCACAGGTTGCTAGGAGCTTGAGTGCAGCTACTGGTGGTTGGCCCGCCGCTGGTCGTCTTGGTCCAGACACTCTATCACGTGGATCTGCAGCGTGTCCATGTCGGGGCACGTTAGATTGCACTGGGGGCACACGAGGGGCACTTCTTCCTCCTCGTGCTGACCTGGATCCAAGTGAGGCGGACCCTGCGGAATAACAGAGGCATGTGTTACCATGGTTACATCTTGACCTATCCTGCTTCTGTTATGGTCCGTATGTTTGGATATTTTTTAAAAACAATTTGTTTGCTTAATGCTGCAATATTGCTGCCATATGATTGTATATATTAGAGCTGTAACGATTCACTCGAACCAGATCCATTCCTGAACTGAATTCACTAGAATTCACGTGGCCACTAGAATTGAATATTTATGAATATGCAATCATGTGCATTTACATACTCTGTACATAAAAATGTCCATAAGAACATATTATATGCATAGATTTCTTCAAAGACAACACTCTTATAATATTTAATTTGACAGCAATGTGGTCACAGGTCATTGTCGCATTTGAGCAGATACTAGTACCAGTAAATAAATTTTTAATATATTAATGATTAACAAAACGTCAAATAATTTATGTTGTTATTCACTGAATATAACAAATAATACATCAACTCCTGACTTGTTATTGTAATCGTGAACTTATATTCGTATTCGGTACCCTATAATCGCGATACGAATCGTATTCGCCTCATAGTCTATTCGTTGCAGCCCTTGTATATATATCATGTAATAATGTCACCCAGTGTTTGATATGAGTGGTCAGGTCATGATGCATGGGGAAGTGAGGGATGTGACAGGTACAAGGATAGGACATGGACAGAAGTCCTGACCCGAGGATTCGACCCCATGATAATTTTTCTGGCAGGCGTAAAACTAAAAGACAAATTTCATATTAAAAGCAAAAAACAGAGGAACCTGTCACAACTAGGAGACACAACCCTGTAGATTGGGTTGCAGTGCCTTAGACCATAGGGCCAGCCTCATGGAGCTTACAAAGTAAAACGTACATCGTACAAACGGCAATAATCCGCTTGACATGCATGCCACAGCCTAGCGACTATCTGCTCCACACATAGCATCAGTGTCAGGCACAGAACAATTGCACTCACTTCCTCCTGTGGTCTCCAGTTTTTCGTACGTTATTGATAAAATTAGCAGTCTGTTTCGTTTTGATATTTGACATATATATATATATAAGAATTGACATCAAAATGTATTTGAATTGACTTCAATAATTTTTCAGTTTATGGAGACATAAATGTAAAAAAATGTGTTTTGCACTTCGTTTTTAGGCTTATACCTCAAAAACACAAACTATAACTCTATCAGCCCAGTGTCTCCACGGATGATGGCGTACAGCAGTGTATAGAACCGCGGTCCTGACAACGTGGGATCCTATCCTCCCCAGGAACCACCCAGGAACACCTACTTGGTTGGGATGCTGGTTCAGGTTGAGGGTTTCATGGTAGTTGATGTCCGGTGACTGCTGGTTGTCCTGGTAGTTGAATGAGGGCTGGGGGGGGCCGTAGGGACCCCCCGGGCTGACACACTGTAGGTAGGCGTGGGAGGACGGCGCTACCCGGCGCTGCATCTCACTCATCTGACGGCGGGAGTAGGACTCAAGGTCATCGATCAGCTGTTGGTTCTGCACCTGGAGGTCGCCCATCTCGGTCAGGATCCGCTCCTTCTCGGACACCTGCTGTTCCCGTGCCGAACGTTCGGCATCAAAGTCAGCTTTGTAAACATCCGCCTGGCAAGGATATACAGACCAGGATGAACAACAAAGTAGGAAAAAATCTGAATTACATCTGCTGTTTTAGTCTGATACCATACCTCACAGCAAGATGATCTGACAACCACAAGAAAACCCACACAGAACACAACCAGCTCTTGCTGCTACTCAAGTTTGGTTGTAGATGCCCTGGAGTTCAGAAACATCATGGTGTACAAAATATCCACAATGTCACACACATTCTTTCATTAATTACATTCGGAACTGTTTGTTTAACTTTGTTTTTGAGATAAGACATCAGTTATGTTCGTCTGAGTGATTCGCTCACATGTACCAAGAATTAAGAGGCTTCAATGCTGATTGGCTGACTAGAAAGTTGACCTGACATGACCTCCATGGAGGCCTTCATGCATATTGGAGAAAAAGGATCTGACCTCAACAAGATGAAGGCATGATATGGCTTTTGAGCCTACTAGACCTGCATGCAGGTATTTACCTGGGTCTACCAAATTCCGAGGTCATGGGACTTAGTAATAAATTTAAAGGATGAATAGGGAGTCTGAGGCTTGCAACTGGCATTTTACTACCTGTCGATTACTCAGAAGACTTAAGCCTGTCATAGAAGGGAATTTCAATGTTAGATTGAAGGGAATTAACAATTGAGTGGTTTTATTTAACCAGCAAAGAGAGTGAGGAATTATTGCCCAAATGCTTCAACAATTTTACAGCTATTTGTGGCTAATTTCCAGCAAAGAATTATCAGTTGTATGTAACCATGGTAACATGCCATCTACCATTTTGATAACCTGAATGATTCAAACAGCCATACTTATTTGCATCACAGAGGACACTCTCTGTATTAAGTGGCATCCAATATCAATTTGTATGTATATAGGACATCATACTTTGCTTCTAGTAAACCATGTGGATGATTCTAGCATCATTTAGAAAATTGTTATAACCCTGATTAAAATAATAAGATATGTTCATAAGAATGAGAAATAACCTTTTTCCAGCACTGTTTTGGACATCAAATATACAAGTAAAGAAATAATGGCTGATTACAGACCTTACGAGAATCATACTTATATTTGTTCATGTTAGTCATTTCATTGGTCGGTCATAGTTCGCGAAGGTTGTTCTGATGTGACCTGAAATTGGATATCCTCAGCAATAGCGAAAACTTGTATCTGATTTTAATAAGATTGAGGTAATCTTAGCATGTGATTAATCCTGTTTTCTTTATTTAAAGCATTAATTGTTTATTGTTAAGCAAGTGTATTTCTGCAGCCGTTATGATATGCAGGTACCAGCCGATTTGTCTCGGAGCAAAACACAGGCTGTGTACTCGTGGGTAGATGAGCACAGAATACGCCGATCACTGTTTCGGTGACTAGACTCATTAATGAGTGATTTCGGCAATTCATTGCAAATTAGGTGTGTCGGAGTTGGTGTGCGAGACTGTTGGATTAACTGGTCTAGATAGCACTGATTTAATCGGTTCCCATCATTAGTGTCAGATATAGCCGATTGTCGGATTAACGAGTGTCGGATTAACAAGACTTGACTGTACTTTGTTCATGATAATGTCATGTTGAACATGACCATGTACAAGACCCTCCTACCTGAGCCGTCAACACTGCAGCCATGTCCTCGTACTCCCGCTTCTTGCTGGCGAGGTCGACCTTCAGTGACTGGATCTGCTCGTCTCGGATCGTGATGGCCTCCTCTGCTGCCATCACCTGTGCCGTGAGGTGGTTGATCTGCTCCAACATGGCACGCTGGTTCTGGGGAGCGGAGCCTGGGGTCTGCCGCTCCTGGAACGGAATGAACGAAGATAGGATATTGAAAGAGTGGCTGAAAGTGGACAGTGTGAAGAGAGAGGGAAGGGGGAAGACACCGTAACCTACAACAAACCTCATCACCAATCAAGGGAGAGCAGTAGGGAAGTATAAAAGTTCAAACACAACAGTACTCTAAACATGATGTACAATTACACATATGGGTACTATTCATGAAGCCCATGTCATGTTGCCACATGGCGGGAATATTTGTAAAACTCATTATCAGCTGACCATAGTTCCAAAAAATCACTTTCAATTTAAGTCTAATGCAATATTGTTTTTCACCATGACACCTGAATAATGTAAATCT
Organism: Haliotis cracherodii; assembly: GCF_022045235.1. Lineage (NCBI taxonomy): Eukaryota > Metazoa > Mollusca > Gastropoda > Lepetellida > Haliotidae > Haliotis > Haliotis cracherodii. Next base: position 9,710,183 of record NW_027266319.1, read on the forward strand.
TGAAAATAACATGAGCGTGAATTAATTGCAAAAAATGTAAGTGGTCTTTGTTCGCATTAATGAAACTTCGCACATTTATGTCTCCAAAATGACTATCAACAATAAGACGGCCTCACTGCACACTTTGGATAGCGGAAATACCAACTTGAATATAAAGACAAACACGGTTTAATGAGCAGCAGATGTAACAAGTACATAACAAAGTCATTTGAGAAATAGGCATCTGGTGAGATATAACTGCTGGGGTCAAGAGTTCTACACATTCGTGTCAAACAAGGCTCACTGACCACTCCAGCAGTCCGGACAAACGCCACCCAGGCAACACTTTGTCAGAGGCTGACATGACAATAGGCACTGATAGGCTTCATCACACTCCTACAGCCTTTTCTACAGCCTTTATCTTGTCGTCTGCCCACAAGTTTGTTGACACCTTCTCCGCATACCAATCAGTGAACCGTTGTTGGTTCAATTATTTTATTGACGTTGAAATTCCTTAATGCTAGTCAACAGAATAAACATACAAATTGTGTGTTGTTTTTAGGAAAACACTGTTTATTGTTTTTACGGAAGTGCTCTACATAGCGCCAATAAGCGTTGCCATTTTCTGTTAGATTGGATTAAGGTAAGGATATACATCAGGTGAATGAGGAAGGAGTAAGGACATACTCCAAAACGTTGTGTTCCTCATAATAAAGAAGTTGACATCCATATATTCTCTTCCTTATGTGTATTACTTCTAAATGCCTTTCAAAGACAGGCTTTGTATCAGTCCGCTGTGCTGGGGTGTGGGGGTTGGAGTCCCATAGATTTTAAGTCGCATTTTTGCCTTGGGGTCAGCAGTTATTAACTTGGAGACGCATTAATTTCACGATTTACAGCATATAATATAATGATAAATAGCAAGAAATTAAAAACAGAATTTATCTTAGGATTGTCATATTGGAGGAAACATTAAAGCATGTTATCACTTGTGCCATCTTTATTCAGTCAAGGTGGAAACTTTGAATGAACCTGCTCACAACACCAAAACCAAAACAACATCTGCCCCTGCAGAGTTGTCTCCCATACATGTGGAAGTGGACGGTGTGAATAGTCTATCTCCACCCACCTGCTGCAGTTTGTACTGGTCAAACGTGTCCAGAAGCTCCTTGTAGTCATTGACCAACTGCTCAAAAGATGTCCGCAGTTGATCCATATTGCGTCTGTATTGAAAGATAAAGAAGGTTTATGAAATACATTCAGAATATCAATCATCCTCAATCTATACGACTCTCCAGGGCGAGCATTTCGGAAAACCTACACTAACCCCTGGCCCCTGGTTCTCGCAATCTCAAATTACCTGCCCTTGATTTCCTTTAGCCAGTTTGATTGGCTAGGCTACTCAGTCTAATGTACCAATGAGAATATGAGTTACAAACCAGCCTCCATGTTGGGTTGGCGACATCAACAATATAGCAGCCAATCCCACTTGCAATAGCATTTGCGAGAATTCAACGCTTAAAAATAGACTGGTCCTTGTTTCATCCCCACAATGCTGAGCACCAGGCAGGGGAACAATAAGTCCCATCTTTTGGTATGATGCGGCCATGGAATCGAACCACCAACTTTCTAACCTCAGGGCAAACACTCTCTATCCACAAGACCACACAGGTGGTCATCATGTCACTACAGCCAGGCTATGACTGAAGGCACTTGTTACCAAGCATTGTTAATCTCCATCCAGATGTCTGACCATCCAATACCAAATGCTAGTCATGCCTTATATCTTAATTTCTTCTTTACAATTCTATCGCTCTATTCTGTAAGTGCACGATATCAGCACTTAATCATCCCACACTGTCTTCTACAGGGGATATCGTTTCAGTGAGATCAATGAAATTGCATCACAATGCTCTTAAGGCTATTGGGATGTCATCGGTTACCATGACGTCACAGTCAAATGACATCACTAATCCCTCTGCCACTGAAGCCGGCTAGCTGTACTTTTTACACTGGTTATTATTACTATTCACAAAATAAAAAAGATTGAAGAATTCTATTAGATGACAAATATTATCTCACTGTTGTGTCTTTTGACATCAAATAAGGCTCAGTTGCAAACTTTTATCGACTTGATATATTTGCTATCAAAAGACACAGGGATGAGATTCTGTGTTTATCCTGTGTTAAAAGTCTGATGTGATATGGCACTGGACGTACTTGGTGACCTCGTGACTCTGGCGCTCCTGTGCGTGGGCGTGTTCTGACAGAGCGCAGCGCTGCTGGAAGGACTGGATCATGGCCTGCAGCTCGTGGCGGGTCTGGTTGAGATCCATCTGTAACCGCTTGTTCCGGTCCTCCATGTCCTTCAGTCTGCAGCAGGACGATCACACACTTAACAGGAGGACCAATACGGCTTAGGTCTGCTGGGGTGGGTTTGGGACTCAAAGGTCGGCCAGTGTCTGTTTGGGACTCAAAGGTCTGCTAGGAGCTGGGACTGAAAAGGTCTGCTGGGTTGGGTTTGGGACTCAAAGGTTGGCCAGGGTCTGTTTGGGGCTCAAAGGTTGGCCAGGGTCTGTTAGTGGTTCAAAGGTTGGCCGGGGTCTGTTAGTGGTTCAAAGGTTGGCCAGGGTCTGTTTGGGACTCAAAGGTCTGCTAGGAGCTGCGACTGAAAAGGTCTGCTGGGTTGGGTTTGGGACTCAAAGGTTGGCCAGGGTCTGTTTGGGGCTCAAAGGTCGGCCAGTGTCTGTTTGGGACTCAAAGGTCTGCTAGGAGCTGGGACTGAAAAGGGCTGCTGGGTTGGGTTTGGAACTCAAAGGTTGGCCAGGGTCTGTTTGTGGTTCAAAGGTTGGCCAGGGTCTGTTAGTGGTTCAAAGGTTGGCCAGGGTCTGTTAGTGGTTCAAAGGTTGGCCAGGGTCTGTTTGGGACTCAAAGATCTGCTAGGAACTGGGCCTGAAAAGGCCTACTCGGGTCTGTTTGGGACTGAAAATGTCATATATGTTTGGGACTGAAAAGGTCTGCTAGGATCTGTTTGAGACTGAAATGGTCGGCCAGAGTCTATTTGGGACTGAAAGGTCTAAAAGTGTCACTAACCAGATCATGAAAGTGACAGTCGAAATGTGAATTCTAATCATGCATCCTTGAAAACGTTAACACAGGGTATTCCGAAAGATAGTTATGGGCTTAACGACTGTATCCATACAATCTAGACCATCTATTAACCATTCCAGAATGTTCTTTTGTTAGGGTTTCAAATTTTTAATCAAGATTTGGTCAAAATATGTTTTGCAACGTAGTTGCCAATTTGCCGTAAAGCCTTCTGATTGGCCAATACCGTCTTCTTGTCAGTCATTCCTTTGGTTGGTCAAAGTTCGTTCAAGGTCGGTCTGACGTGCTCGTAATAGGGTGTTCTCAGATCTTTGTTTAGCGGTAGCGAGAACTAAGATCTGATTTTAATGAGCTTGGCCATATTCTCTATATTCACCTTCTGTCCTTCTTGTCGTGTGCATCAGTGGCGGCGGCCAACTTCGTCTGTGTCTCATGGACCTCGCTGATGAGTGTGAGCACCTGCGACCGCAGAGACTGGACGTCCGTGTCGTACGTAGCAGACTGGAGCTGAAGTGAAAACATAGCACAGCTAGATGGCAGACCCATGTTGTTGTTTCACAATATTTTAATTTAAAAAAAATAATATGACCTCATATGATATCCATTCTAATTCACTGATGTAATACTGATTGTGCCGTCACTGTTTTAAATTTTGTTTTCTTATATCAAATTACGTATTTCTTGTGTTTGATGCACACTTTGTTCCCCCCCCTCAAAAAAAAAACTGAGGGGGATTCACATAATACATGCAGACAAAATTGATTTCTCTTTCCCTAGAGGCAAGCCATTAGCATCAAATCTGAAAAGTGCATGTCAACAAATTCATACTGTAGAATGCAAGCTAGTCCTCTTGTCATGGCTATTACACTATAAGGTTCTAAAAAGTGTTCATTGTATTGCTCTCTTTATTTTTTTAAATGTATTTCATTAATTCTATTCAAAATCTCATTCAATATTGTTTACATTAATTTCAATAAAATCATGTGTATGGATCAGCAGTGCTTTTAAACAACTTTTTTGATGGTAATAATACTATTTTACATACTGAATGGCTCATCAAGCAAGGTATAGTTTTGATTAAAAAAGAATGAAAAAGTTAATTATTAATAATGATTATTACATGATGATGATGATTATTACATCTGTTGATAGCATCAATTGTGTAGCGTGACACTGATAACTTTTGTTATCATTCCTCCATGTCAGGATGATGAGATCTGATTGGTTCACGTGATCTTGATAAAATACTGTGTGTCCCGCCTTGGAGGGAAACAAATATCTCAGTGGGTGAACAAATCGCTTATACCCCGCCTTGAGCAAGACAGGTTGCATGAGGACCTCTGAGAGGCAGAATAAATCTCTCATACCCCGCTTCATAGTAAAAAGCTGCACACTTTTTCCGAGTCATTGAAAGTCATGTGACATAGCACAAGCTAACCTCCGCTCAATTGAAAAGCTGTTTTCTATCAATTTTGAATTATTTTAATTCTTGTACAATGTCATATAAAAGCATTTTGGTAAGATAAATACGTAGTAGCAGGATCACTTTGGTTACATGGTTCTGCATCCCTTGTTAGGATTTATACCTCTCACCTTCGGCGATACACATACAACTGCATGGACCCGAGTGATCCTACTACAACTTTAATATCTGGACTTGTCAGCGATGTATTGCCATCGATGACTGGATTATGAGTTACATGTGTCTCTAGTGAGTGTACGGTATTTTACAAGCTGAACTGTCGTGTACACAACTTGACCCTTGGTCTCATGGTGTACAGTCTCAATCAGTACAACTTTACACGTTACAAAACTACAGACCATACGGACAGACAACATACCTGCTGTTCCTTCTCTGTGTCCTGTTGCCGTGCCAACTCCATCAGCTTCTGCTCGTGCTCCTTCCTCAACATAGCCACTTCCTGTTCGTGCTGCTGAACAATGGCCGACATTTTCTCGGAGTTTTCAGTCAGTTTGGCTTGCAGCTGCTGACTCTGTACAGAGAGGATACAGTTCATGTTACCATGGTAACTGGTCCTTCCAAAACATTAAGAATCATGAAGTCTTTGTGGTTAGCTATAATTGTCACATAAAGATAGTGTGAAAGACAGTCTTAAGTGATCATCATAGTGTTCAAAATAATTGCCTGCCGGCTAGCCAAATGTCAGGGACTTTTAAAATGAGCTGGTAATATTTCTGTAAAGCTTGTCCAACTGTCTAGTTGAAAATTTTAGTCAAAACAAATTTATTTCTACGAATCATCAAGTCAGTTTCGGCGTCATTTCATTTCAAAGTCTGTTGTCATTTTGTAAATTATGTCATAGTTTATTGGAAACCCATGCGCATTAGTAAACTGAGTTTTTGCTGTGAACTGATTATGACTAATATACATGTTCAGGCATTATTAGCGATGCTAGGGGAAACACCACAAAAGGCAGACAAGCAGTCAAGCAGCTTTGCCTTTGTTTAGCCTAATGGTCTCAAAATGCACAAAATACATTTAGGTTAACACAAAATATGTAGGATGTAGCCATAAAAATTTAGGGATCTCCCTTACCAGTGTCCTTCACTCTGTGTTGTATCATGGTTCTATCATGTCTATATTTGCCCCAATATTACACCTTAAGGACTTCTAGCATGGTTAGAGGGTTCCACATGTACAAGACACATTGGATCCCTAATGTAGGTGATATTCTGGATACTCAGTGTGACAGACATACATACATAACTGCGATATTGGTTTGCTGTCACTTTTGTGACAGCTGTCATTTCAATTTTGAACATAGTCTTAAGTTTCAATTGGAAAAAAGATAATCACTACTCACTGTAAAATGTTGCTCTCACATTCCTTTTTTTTAGTAGTATTGTTTCATTGGACTTGGGATATTCTTTCTTCATATCCTGTTTTTTGTTCATTTACGTTTTTAAGCATTGGGCTTACCCGGTAAATTTGGATGAAATGTTACTCTGTAATTAAGCCCCAGGCTTCAAAACCTGCAGTCCCAGTACTTTTTCCGCATACTTTAGAAACTCTGTATCGAAAGAGCTTGGCTCATGTATTGTCTAGCATCCAAACAAAAACCTGACTCAACTAAAACTTTACTAAACAGAGGTTAACAAGAGCCATCAGGAGATGACATATCCCCCCATTCTGGTGCAACTCGGAAATGGAGTTAGTCTACTTTTACCCCACCTTCGTTCACTGCCATTGGATACGTTCAGTTCAGTGAAGAAAAAACTAATGCTGTTCAGTACTTCTCAACATCCCAAATCATCAACAGGCACCAGATCACCACTTGACTGAGCAAGTTTCATCTAAAAATATTCAACGGTTTGGGAGTTCTGCTCCAGAAACGGAAAACGGACGATGGATGGGTGGAAGGGCATGCTGATAGCTATATCCCCTTGTTTTTCAAAATGGGAGGATAAATATGAAGTAAAATATTTTACCTTATTTTTCTCCCCTTGTAGGTGTGACCTTATTGTTGCCATTTCAGTTTTAAACCTTTCCTCGTTCCTGTGAAGATGTTCCATCAACCGTGCTACCTCCTGCGTGTCCTTCTCTGGCCTGCTACTTTGACCTACATCTGACATACCACTTTGTGACTTGGAAGTAAACGCTGCCTTTTCCACCAGTTGCAACGAAATCCGTGTGTCTGACAAGAGACTTTGAACCTGGAGGTTCAGGTCAAGGTTCTTCTCCAGGAGTTCCTGGTTTCCCCTCTGGAGTTCCTCCTTCATCTTCTGCTGGCACTCCAGGTCCCTCAGAAGCTGGTCAGCGCTCTCCTTGAACTGACTCACCTGACAACTTAGTTTATCTTTTTCTTCCGTCAATCTTTTAATTTCTCCATTCTTGTCCTCCAGCTCTCTCTCCAGCTGACTGATTCTTTCCTCTGTCTCAGCACTGACACTGACTATCACCTGCAGCCAAAGTCACGACAGTTTCATTCACAGGGATTTATCCAGGGTTCTACATATAAACTAAATGCTCCTGGCAACATTTGTTATTTTTTTACAAAATTTGAAATTTTTAAAAGTTCTCAATTTCTTGACTTAATAGGTATTTTAACACTGCATTTTGGAATTGCATTCAATGCAATACTGTACTCATCGCCAAAAGAATTTCTAACAATAGAAACATTTAGTGAGTGAGTGAGTGAGTTGGGTTTAACACCACTTTTAACAGTATTCCAGTTATATCACAGCCTTTTCAGCTTAATGTGGGAGGAAATCCTGAAGTGATGCAGGTCTCAGACGTTTACCACTTCTGTGAAACCCACGAGCACGGGTATGGTGCTGACAAACCTAGAAACATAATCGGGGGAAACCAGGATTCGAACCCACAATCATAGGTTTCTGGCGTGCCCAAGGGATGCAACTCTGCACAGCGACTGGGCCACCCGTGCCCCCAGAAACATTTAGAGAAGAATGTACTTAAAGAATAATGTATTTATTCTTATCACTGTATGCTGCATGTGATTTCCAAACTTTACACACTATATCCTGCTCGATAAAAATAGTGCATCTCAAGTCATTGATCTATGACATCACATGAGCATTCATGAGTGTCAGTTCACACAACAGACCAGATTGTTCGTTTGTGCATTGAACTAATCTGATATAATCTTAAGTATGAGTAATTTTTCACAAGTTATCCAACAAGTATGGTATACACATTTCTTTTGTCACTGAGATTATCACACTAATTATCCAAACCTCTTCCTGTTGATTGGTCCTGTTAGTGTTATACAGGGTAAATATTACCTTTTCACATTAGTTATAAATTCTTACATGAATTGGGAAAATGTTTTGTTCCAATTTGGGGATTCTGAATGACATTTGCTGCAGATTTGGGCCCGAATATTGGACTTTGAGCAGGGCCCGATATCCTTGATTTATTTAACTTATTGATTTTTGTTGTGCTAAAACCACAATCAGCAATATTTAGTCTAAATGATGGTGGCCTGTAAACAATAGAATCTAGACCAGACAAACAAGAGATTGATATTATGAGCAACAACCCAGGACATCAAAGAACGATGACATGCTATGAAATAAAGTTCAAAACTTAAAATATAGCAAACATATATAATTATATATGCTACACATGTGCCAAATTTCATAACATTTTGAACAAATATGACTGAGTAACGGACGTAAATACTCTTTCAATATGGCTGCCGTGACAGCAGGCAGGTGAGCTAAGAATGACATGACCTTGACCTACCGTTTCTTGAAGATTAAGCTCTAAGTCGTCCATGGACATGCCTTGTTCTTCTGCCTTGCTACAGACTTGGGTGGCCAGCTGTTCACTCTTCAGCCTGGCGGACTCCAGGGCGTGGATCTTCCCCAGCAACTCATTCTGGTACAAAGGTAATGAATACATAAATAGTGATAACACAATGCTCAGATTTTTCATTCATGTATGGATTCAACAAAGGAATTATAAGTGTACAAATTTTAATTCTGTGGTATGTAAACTTCCGTGTTCAATATGCTCATCACAAAACAAATGACCATATGATAGCTTAATTGATTAATCTGTAAGACTGGTTACACTAGACAAACAAGCATAACCAAGCTTAACTGCACACATGCCAATATACCAGGGATTTCTTTTGGATTCCTAATTAAATCCCTTGGCATCCAAATTAAGTAAGAAACAATCTCATTAAAAATTAGACCTCAGTTCCCGCCACCACTAAACAAAGATCTGAGGACATCCCATTAGGGATCACGTCAGAACGACCTTTCATCCGACCAATCAGAGCATCGCTTACCAGATTATGAAAGTGACAGTCGCAATGTAATTTCTAATCATGCAACCTCGAAAACTTTAACTCTGAACGATAGTTACGGGTTTAACGACCAAATTCATACAATCTAGACCATCTATTAGCCATAACATATGTTCTTTTGTTTAGGTTTCAAATTTGTAATCGAGAATTTGTCAAAATATGTTTCAAAATTTGTGCCATAAAGCACGAGAGAGCTGCCTTCTGATTGGTCATTCCATTGGTGGGTCACAGTTCGTGCAAGGTCTGTCTGACGTGACCCGCTATGGGATGTCCTCAGATCTTTGTTTAGCTGTAGCTGTAGCTTATTTTAATGAGATTGGGGGAAAAATGGTATTTTGTTAAAAATTAAGGATTTCTTAAAAGTTCTTATTTTCTTAAATTCATAATATTCATATGTATTGCACACTGAATTCAATGCAAATAACGTTAAACGAAGGAGTAAAGCCCCCTCCTCCTCCTCAGTCTTGGTTCCAGTGAAACGCAAATCACCTCTACAAGTCCACAGAATTAGTTATAACTATAATAACAGGAATTGGAAAAAATTTAATTCAAATTTGGGAATTTTTACTAATCCTTGCATCCACTGGAAACTTTTAGTCTTCATATTTTTCCCCATCTGCCAACCAGGATAATAAAAAGAATCTGTTAAAAATAACATAGACAGTCTGGCCTGCCGTGCTGGACCATGTGTACAACAGACACAGACAGCCCCAGGCATCACGAGGGACAACCAACACTCAACATCATTGTTAATAACATAATCTTGTTCAACAGAATTGCTTGTTTGTTGTTTGTTGTTTAACGCCACACTCAGCAATATTCCAGTTATACCACAGCTGTCTATGAAATAATCAAGTCTGGACCAGACAATCCAGTGACTGATACCATGAGCATCAACCCACACAATTGGGATACGATCACATGACTCAACCAAGTGGGCGAGCTAAAGTACTCACGGAAATGAAAAAAACCTGTTTTTTCGACCTCAGATCTTAAATAAATGCAGTTAATATACAAAATATGTAAATATTCAAACAACTAAATTAGTACTAATTGGGCCGTGGCACAAATAGAGTGTATCAAATGTTTTTATGCCTTTTTACACGTAAAAGTGTGTAAAAATGTGAATAAAACAGACTATTGTGAAACAGGGCATAACCAGGTGTAAGTAGATCAAGGTGACCTATGACACCTTGACGACAGGTGAGAACAGGTGCATAATGCCTATAGTCTGTTTCTGATATGTCAATATGGACTTAGTTTTATTTTTGAATGTTGAAAGTGCCGACAAATTACCTCCTGTAAAGTACTTTTTGTATTGTTCACTGAGATCAAACTAGCAAATCCAGACTAGTACTTTTCGAGTTATTTTGTTATTTCGTATTTACAGCTACGTAACACTTTGTGTTGATTTTTAAATTGAGAAAAACAGGTTTTTTTCATTTCCGTGAGTACTTTAGATCCCGTTAGTCACCTCTTACGATAACCATGGGTTGTTAAAAACCTATTCTGACCCAGATCTTCACAGGCCTCCAAAGAATTCAATTTCTCATTTTACTTTGCAACAGTCAATATACATATATCTCAACTTTCAATTCATTGTATCAGGGTTTGATGAAAATGACTTTATTCACCATTTTAAATCAATGAGCAAAACGCATAATCTCACTACTAATATCATACTTCAAGTATCTAGATGTTCTAAGTGGAAACAAATGGAATAGAAAATCTGTTTTATAAACAAACTGCACAAATAATTGAAACGACATTCATCATTGAAATTTGAAAATCCATTTATCGCAAAATGCACCACTGGAATGAGTTGTAAATGTTTTATGAGTGAGTGAGTGAGTGAGTAAGTTGGGTTTAACACCACTTTTAACATTATTCCAGTTATATCTTGGCGTGTCAGCTTAATGTGGGAGGAAAGACCGAAGTGATGCAGGTCTCAGACGTTTAACACTTCGGTGAAACCCACGAGCACGGGTATGGTGCTGAAAAACCTAGAAACATAATCGGGGTGAACCGGGATTCGAACCCACAATCATAGTTTTCTGGCGTGTCCAGGGGACGCAACTCAGCACAGCGAATCGCCACGCCTTAGATGACTGGGCCACCCGGGCCACCCGGGCCCCCCTAAATGTGTTATGAAGAAATACAGAACAGATTCTGTTATGGCCATAACATACCAGGATAACTAAAGGCTCAATCTCACCAAAATCAATGTCTACGTGTGATACCCAGCTGCAGGACAAACCCAAGAGGTCCTGCCAGGTGAACCTTGAGTTAACCTCCTAATCTTAATGAAGCATGCGTGGGTTCTTGAGCCAACCAGATGTCAGCTTTCTGATTGATTCTGCTTCACTTATTTACCATCTTGAGTGGAAATTTAGACATAACAAATGTAAACAAACACAGATTTCAAATATTCCTTCGATTATACAGGGTATTCACAACAATGTAATAGCACAGCTTTTATTATTTCCATTTGGAACTGGCAATGTATTTTCAAATCAAGATAAAGAAATCGAGAAGCTTCCTCTGAATGTTTCGCTTTCGTACTAAGAATTTAGAAACCTTGACACTGATTTGCTAGGACCTCCTGTGAAGTGCTTGTAACATCTTCACGCAGAGAGGTATCAAATCAGAGTAAAAGATATACCGTATTCGACGTAATAAAATTAGAAATAGGGGGCTCTTATTAGAATATTATTTTGGTGAAAAAAACAGACTTGAAAGTTACATTTCGTGGTTTATGCTGACAGCCTGAAAAGTTTATGTACGACAGATGTATTGTTCCAGAATTTAATTGCCCACGATTGAGGGTGCATTTAACACACGAGTGCATATTATACGCGAAAAAAAAAGTCTTGTGTACATTGATCAATCGGAAGGGGTGCCAATTCGGATTGTTCACTAGCTAATATATTAGCAAATATCGCCGTGGGCGCTTATTACGTCGAATACGGTAATTTGATAAGATTTGATAACCGTATCTCACCTCATAACTGGCACAGGGATAAAAATGCTATGATTACTATGATACAGCTATCAAATTTAGTGAGTAGTTATCCTTCTTAACATGCTTAACATGCGTAATGCTATACATCCGGGGAAGAATAGGTCTTCAGCAACCCATGCTTGTCTTAAGTGGCAACTAACCCTGCCAACAGAATCGGGTGGTCAGGTTCACTGACTTGGTTGATACGTGTCATCATATCCCAATCATGTATATTGATGCTCATGATATCAATCATTGGACTGTCTGCTCCTGAGTTGATTATTTACAGACTGTCATATGGCTGGAATATTGCTGAATGCAGCATTAAACAACAAACAAATAAATGCTATATCAAAATACAGTCATGCAACCTGGACTAGCCATAACTTCCAACACTCTCTCCCCCATTAGGAAATGGTCGGTGAAGATTCAGGGTAGATTAGGTCTTCAGCAACCCATGCTTGCCGCAAAAGGCAACTATGCTTGTCATAAGTGGGACTAACGGGATCGGGTGGTCAGACTCCCCGATTTGGTTGATGCATGTCATCAATCCCAATTGCGTGGATCGATGCTCATGATATCAATCACTGGATTGTCTGGTCCAGACTTGATTATTTACAGACCCTCATCATAAAGTTGGAATATTGCTGAGTGCGGCGTAAAACATCAAACCAACCAACCAACCCTTCAGGAAATATTACTCTACCATCTTTTCTTCCTTGCTGGTCTCCAGCTCTTGGACTTTCTCCAACATCTCCTCGTTGTCTTTCCGCAGTCCTAGGATCAGCGCCTTCGTCTGGTCGAACTTGTCGCGGTTGGCGATGTTGGCGTCGTGGACTTTCTTCTTCCACTCTGCCAGCGCCTCGTACTGCTTCTTCATCATCTCATTGTTGTCCTTCAGGTAATCTGATGGCAAATACATATTTGCCATGTAACCATAACAACCTTTGGACTTTTTGATAACACATCAAACAACTCGAGCTTAACCCAACAAACAAACAAATAAAATTAATTTCTTTTCCATTTGCCTGCCATTCTTTTAAACGGATTAGAAAGAACCTAAATGTATTTTCACTCTACCGAAATGACTTCCAGTTTAGGAAACACATGTTGTAAACCCAAGTCCTATTCCTCTAGCTTCCATTACAACATGTACAATGACATCACTTCCACTGAGGGACACTGTGTCTCAAGCAGTGAAACTGTAGAACAGACAGTCAATACATCAACCTTAAACTCTGAAGAAAGTTATATCCAACGTTTTGTATTCAGCAATGAGAGTTTTGAAATCAGGATTGGTAAAAGTTGCCAAGATGTGAAATGGGTTATTGCAAAACATTTTTTGTACTTAAAATGATGTGCATGCATGTGTGTGTGTCTGCTTGTTCTAGTCCCTAGGCGGTCGGGTAGCCTAGTGGTCAAAGCATTTTCTTGTCACGCCAAAGACCTGGTTTTGATTCCCAACTGGGTACAATGTGTGAAGCCCATTTCTTGTCTCCCCCACCCCCCGCTGTGATATTGCTGGAATATTGCTAAAAGCTGCGTAAAACCGTACTCACTATAGTCCAGACTAATGCCGATTTTATAGTGCTAGCCCACTTAGACATCATACCATTAATTAAGTTGGATACCCCACTAAGACACAGTATACTGACTCCGAGCCGACCAGTCCTTGTTCTATTCCCAGGTTTATTTTGTGAATCATATTCTGCATAAAGCACATCACATCATATCCCATTGTTTGTCATGGTTATTTGTTTGAAAGAATAATTATTTCTGGTTTCATATGATAAACATTGTCACATGACATTGTTTAAGATATATGATTTTTTAGTGTACCCTTCAAACATTTGCAGGCCTTAAGGACACATACAACTTTGAAACTATATGACTGACACAAAAACTACCTGCCATGGGCCCACAGGCCAGCGCTGGAACTGTACCATTACGAGTATACATGTGCCATTGACACAATTGGGTGAGTGAGTTTGGTTTAATCCCTAACCGGGATTCGGACCCACAATCATAGGTTTCTGGCGTGCCCAAGGGACGCAACTGTGCACAGCAAATCGCGGCGCCTTGGACGACTGAGCCACCCGTGCCCGTGCCATTGGCACTAAAATAGGAGGAATTTCAATCCCTGGTATATAATCGTTCCTGATTTCTTGCAAATTCCCATAAATTGTTTAATTTGCTTAAAACATGTAAAATTATTAGTCAGGTATTCAGATATACACGCAGTCATGATGTCGTCTTTTAATATTTGCATTCATAAGTTATGTGGAAACTAAACTCAGGAAGAACAACAACAAAAATATCTGATCTTAAACATCAAAATGCTGAAAAAGATCCCCAAGCAAACTGAAATACTGTACCTCTTAAGTCGCTATTCTCCCGCGACAGATCATGCACTCTAGCCAGTGCCTGCTCCAGGGTGACGTCAGTCAGGGAGCTGGGGGTCTGCGACATCCCCAGGGGGTTGATCTGACTGAGGCTGGCTGGAGGCTGGGACCCCGTAGAGGAATGGGGATGGGAGAGAATTTCAAAGTCAGGGGACAGGCCGTTGCTGATAACCGTACTGTTCCTGACCATTACCCCCGTCTCCTGCACACCGTTGCTAGACATCATCCTGCTCTGTGTGTCCTACAGCATCTTCTACATAGGCCTGGTTTCACACAAATAACTCTCTTTTTAAAAACATAAATGAATGGCATTGGTTCTGCATATCTACATGTCACTGTTAACTGTATTTCAGCTGTATCTGAAGATCATTAAAATCAGATCTTTTCATAAATTTACTCAGATACGATTTCCCTCTGCATGAGGCTCTGACAAACTCTTCAAGGTGGTCGCAGGAGGGAAATTTTCGAACAGCATTCGTTTTTTTGTGTCTCCAATAACTTACAATATTAACTTTTTGTATTCATTTTCAATTTGTAGGCACATAGGATGCACTATTACTGTAAGATCCTGTAGGTAGAAAATACCAGAGTGTTACAATGGATACTGTGCCTATTTGTCATCATTGTTCCTTGCATCAAACATGGTTTCTCTTTGTACAGACATACTGGCATGTTTGGTGGGCACAACAATACACAATGTGAAGCTTAGGTTTCTGATATGAAGCTACTTTGTGAATTAGACGCTTCAGGTGCATGAAAGAAGGACCTCATCAGTATGTGCTTACTGACTGTCCAGCTGTATACATAGGAATTCTCAGCATATGTTGACAAAAACCTTACACCACATTAATGATCAACACGTGAAAACTGAAAAAAAAATCATTTGTTTACATCACTGACAAATATGACTTTCAATTCTATTTTTATCATGCTGTCCCTGAGGCATGAGGGGGAGTTGGCACAATCTTTGAGTTAGTGTCGACAAATGATTTCTGGATGGTATTCAACACCAATCCTTTAACAAAATCAATTTATTTGTCAATATAATTGTATTTAGACGTTGGTAGCCATTCTTCATAACGTCTTGTGACTAGTTAACATGGTTAATCTAAGTGTAAGAAACAGAATGATATAATGTTACTTTCGATATCAAACAGGAAACGAGAGATGTATGATTTTGTATGTCCTTTCAGGCCAAGTTGACAAACTTATTCAACATTTTCTCACTACCTTTACATCTCCTGTTCACAGCATATCATCTAAGCGACGCTGTGACAGTTATGACAATGTATTCTACATACTTAGGTTACTGTAATGTCCAGGGTTACACGTTCTCTTCCTTCTCTTGATCAATTTCTTATTTTGGATACCCGTGATGTCAATATCCGTAAATTGGGGAATTCCCAGAGATAGTCCCTGACCCTGAACTGAAATAAGAGATGTGATTGGTTGTTTTGTCAACTCCGTACAGCGACTATCTATGGGCTTTTTCGGTTGGATAACTTTGGTCCTAATTTCCAACTATTCGAAGCACATCTTAAAGATAATTAACTTTTTTTCATTTTCAATATTATAGTCGCTCTAAGCATCATAAGTCGGTTGAACAATGGTTATTCAACTAATATTGTACGTATTTTATATTTAACATACTTTTATCTTCACGGGGAACGCCTCTAATATAGCTTGTCTTGTCGAACAAGCCAGGGTGTCTCAAGCGACACCTATCAGTTATTGGCGGTGCTGAGAGTTTGTAGGTAAACCATGATCAGCAGCAATGCGGATGTTGGGACAATGAATTATGCGTAGACAGCTGACTTAACAATTGACTGATGATAAGAGTAATCAGATAATACTGGTTAGACAAATATACCATTTTGGCCTAACTATTGATATGGGACGAGGACTCGAGATTTAATAGAAAGCATTTATCATAGATCTAAATCGGACATTCTGCCAGTTTCTGCCATATTTATTACATGTTTGAGTTTGACAGTTAGATCTACAGTTTGACTTATGTAAACCTATGTAAGATGCCTATTTAGTGTATAAAACCTTTACCTGATTCTTGGAGATAAAGTATATATAAGCGTAGGTGAATTCTCAACTGGACAGGTGTTTCAGCTAAACCTAATACAAAAAAAGATCTTAACAACGTGTCTACGGCACTTGTGAAATGAGTAACTACACTTCAAATGTTTCAACGAGATAGAATAAGATCATCCTTCATTAGACATAACGGTGTGTAAAATTGATTATCATTATTTTTTTATTTATGTAGCAATTTCTAGATAAATAAAAAAGAATGATAATGAATAATTAAACTAGATGTTAAGTTTCCACCTTTCATCATCTTATTTCTTTTGTTGTTCTTACATGTATATATATATGCTCTCTACCTCATAGCATCCATTCACCTCATGATACTCTGAAACGGTGTGTTCCTCATAATAAAGAAGTTGACATCCATAAAATCTCTTGCTTATGTGTATCACTTCTAAATGCCTTTTAAAGACTAGATGTAGCAATTTCTAGATCTAGTTAAATCATATTAACATGATTAAGGGCATAAAAAAGAGAGGAAAATAACCAATAGATCTGTGTCTATTACTTCGTCCATTGTGACCATTGCAACATCTAACAAAGTATGAAGCTGTAAAGAATGTGCAGGGCAAGTGCATGTACAGTTTCATAACCAATTACAGATCTATTTATTGCAACTTTTGTTTATCCTCTTAAGAAAAGTGAGAGGAGCGAGATCTAGAAATTAAACCATGTCAGAAGAAAAGAACAGCGAGGAGGAATGCTGCATTGACAAAGCAACATTTTATGCTTATGTTGCGGGAGGTGAGTGGCCTACATTTCTACATCTGTTCTGTGGTATTTATGGTACAGGAACAACAGGCAATGCAACCATGGCAACAGGCAATGCAACAGGCAGTACATCATGCTTGGTTGAATTTGGTTTGTTTGTTGTTTAACAGCGCACTCAGCAATATTCCAGCTATATGACGTCGGTCTGTAAATAATCGAGCCTAGGCCAGACAATCCAGTGATTGATATCATGAGCATTGATCCTCACAATGTGGGATCGTTGACATGCATCAACAAAGTCAGCAAGCCTGACCCCCCGATCCCGTTAGTTGCCTCTTACGACAAGCATAGTCGCGTTTTACAGCAAGCATGGGTTGCTGAAGATCTATTCTACCCCAGAATCTTCACTTTTAGTTATTTATGCTGCTAACTTGTGTTATTATCATGATTATGTTGCATTAGTTGTCGTGGTGATCATGTGTGCATGATTATGTGATTATTTTCATAACCTGATGCTACATGGTTACATCACTTTGTTCTATCACAAGTATTTTGGGCAAGTTGGCATTGTATAGATGTATGGTACTTTCTGTGCTAGAAGATCTCATTTGCATGTTTATTGAATCATGATACCAAGTTTATTATATATTTTATTTGTTTCGTAAATTGTACCAAATTGTACACTCAGCGAATAATCTCTGTTTACCACCCAGGTCAGGTAGAGCAAGTGAAGGCTTGTATAGAGGCAGGTCTCCCTCCTGTGATAACCAGCCTCACTGAGGACACAGACAGTCCTCTACACATAGCTGTCCTGGGGGTGAGTGTCAGGGTTCCTTGGGGTGAGTATCGGGGTTTCTTGGGGTGGGTATCAGGGTTCCTTGGGGTGAGTATCGGGGTTTCTTGGGGTGAGTATCAGGGTTCCTTGGGGTGAGTATCAGGGTTTCTTGGGGTGAGTATCAGGGTTCCTTGGGGTGAGTATCAGGGTTCCTTGGGATGAGTATCAGTGTTCCTTGGGGTGAGTATCAGGGTTCCTTGGGGTGAGTGTCAGGGTTCCTTGGGGTGAGTATTGGGGTTCCTTGGGGTGAGTATCAGGGTTCCTTGGGGTGAGTATCAGGGTTTCTTGGGGTGAGTATCAGGGTTCCTTGGGGTGAGTATCAGGGTTTCTTGGGGTGGGTATCAGGGTTCCTTGGGGTGAGTATCGGGGTTTCTTGGGGTGAGTATCAGGGTTCCTTGGGGTGAGTATCGGGGTTTCTTGGGATGAGTATCAGGGTTCCTTGGGGTGAATATCAGGGTTTCTGGGGGTGAGTATCAGGGTTTCTTGGGGTGAGAATCAATTTTCCTGGGGGAGAGTATTAGTAACCAGTAAATATAAGTTCCAAAGACTGGTGGAAATCCCTGATTTTGAATCCCTTTAACATGTTAAACAGAATTGAGGGACAGAAACTGGCATAATATTGATTTTATAGAATGCATAGTTTTTTCAGAAAATTATCGAAATGTACATATACCCCAATAATTCATAAATATTTTAAGAGGTAACACATTCAGGAAACAAATGACAGGGAAAACTGCTTCTTTTAACATGTATCTAAAACATAGATGACAATGTACCTTTTTTCAACAATGTAATCCTTTATTTTTGTGTTAAATATATTGTTGCTTCACAGCTGATACTAGATGAGAACTTTCAAAACCAAATTTGAAATACATCAATCTCATTAAAATCAGATCTAAGTTCTTGCTGCCGCTAAACAAAGATCTGAGGACATCCCATTACGGGTCACGTCAGAACGACCTTTCACGAACCTTGACCTCCCACTGAAACAACTAACAAGAAGTCGACATCAGCCGATTAGAAAGCAGCTTTCTTGAGCTTTACAGCACTTGTTTCAACCTGGCGACATCCATTTCAGACTACGCTTGAAAAATATATTGACAGAGTCCTGATTTCAATTTTGAAAACTGAACAAACGAACATTCCGGAATGTCTTATATATCATTGTGATTGTATGGCAATGCTTCCCACATACTGTGCAACGCCTCCTCCATTCAAATGTTTATCCCATGCAAACGAGAGACAGACGATGATTTAGATGGAATCTGTCATACGGGCCGTAACTGTCGTTCAGAATACCCCATGTTAACGTTTTCGACTGTCGCTTTCATGATCTGGTAAGCGACGCTTTGATTGGTTGCATGAAAGGTCGTTCTGACATGTAACAGGATGTCCTCAGAACTTTGTTTAGCGATAGCGAGACCTAAGATCTGATTTTAATGAGATTGGAAATACATTCAACTCTATAAAGTCAGTAGAATCTATGTGGGTAAAAAGAAAAGGACCGCCTCCATGTTCTAGTGGTAGAGCGTCCACCCGGACAGTGGAAGGTCTGGGATTCGATTTCCGACTGAGTCATACCAAATGATGTTTAAAGATGGTACGTGTTACTCTGCCTGGTGCTCGGCACTAAGGGGCTAAAAGAAGGCCTGGTCGACTTGGAGTCAGTATGTTGTGTCTGAGTGGGGTATTCATGTGAAACTGCCGCATGGTACCTCAGTGGGCTAGCACTATCAATCGGCATTAGTCTGGACTAGTACAAGCAGCCACACACACATGTGCATGCACATCGCTATTTAAGTGCAATAATTATATTTCACCTCACCTAAAGAGAAAAATGTATCTGTTCTGGCAGGTAGAAGATCTGTCAAGTTTGCATATTGTCCCCAATATTCAGTAACATAGACTTGACATTCAACAGGACAGCACTGAAATGGTGGATCTGCTGCTGTCACATACCAACTTCATCATGGCCACCAACATGTATGGGAAAACTCCCCTCCACTTAGCTTGCCGCAGTGGCAGACTAGGTATGTATTGTAGCAGATAAATCCTCCCTCTTGTTCTGTGTTGTCCTATGTTCTTGTCAATCGTGGCCTGAAAGTTGTCCTACGCTCCTGACAATCTTGGCCTGAAAGTTGTCCTATGTTCCTGTCAATCGAGGCCTTTGTGTTGTCCTATGTTCCTGTCAATCGTTGCTTGTGTGTTGTCAATTATGGCTTGTGTGTTGTCCTATGTTCCTATCAATCGTTGCTTGTGTGTTGACAATTATGGCTTGTGTGCTGTCCTATGTTTCTGTCAATTGTGGCCAGAGTGTTGTCCTACATTCCTGTCAATCATGGCTCGTGTGATGTCCTACGTTCTTGTCAATTGTGGCCCGTTTGTTGTCCTATGTTCCTGTCAATCGTGGTGTGTGTTGTCCTTTCTTCCTGTCAATCTTGGTGTGTGTTGTCCTACGTTCTTGTCGATCATGGCCCCTGTCAATCGTGGTGTGTGTTGTCCTTTCTTCCTGTCAATCTTGGTGTGTGTTGTCCTACGTTCTTGTCAATCATGGCCCCTGTCAATGATGAGTGTTGTCCTACGTTCTTGTCGATCATGGCCCCTGTCAATCTTGGGGTGTGTTGTCCTATGTTCTTGTCGATCATGGCCCCTGTCAATCGTGTGTGTTGTCCTAGGTTCTTGTGGATCATGGCCCCTGTCAATCGTGTGTGTTGTCCTAGGTTCTTGTGGATCATGGCCCCTGTCAATCGTGTGTGTTGTCCTAGGTTCTTGTGGATCATGGCCCCTGTCAATCGTGTGTGTTGTCCTAGGTTCTTGTCGATCATGGCCCCTGTCAATCATGTGTGTTGCAGATGTTGCCCGGAAGCTGCTGCAGCACGGCGCGGAGATCGACTACAAGGACTGTGGGGAGTGTACGCCGCTCTTCCACTCCGTGGACAACAACCAGGTGGACATGGTCAGACTGCTCATTGAAGGTCAGCACTTCGCCCCACACACTGAGGGTCAGAGTTGTGTCCCTTAGCACGGTCACTCAAACTGGCACTCGCCTCTCGCCCAAGCCAGTCTATCTTATGTAATCAAGGGCTGGTAGAATTTAAGACAGTTAAGGGGTGTCACTATTGGGCTAGTGAATATTGCAGGTTGATTCAACTTGCTAACCCAGGATCTGCTTGGCACTGGTTCGGATCTCTGACACACTCTGATTATAATCCTTGGTTTGTCAGCACCATGCCCCTGCTGGTGGGTTTCACCAGAATGGTAAATGTGTGAGACCTATTTCATATACAGCTGACGTACAGTGCGCTGAGACACTTTAAATTACCCCTTTCAACTTCAAAGAAGCGGCGTCAAAACCCTTCTGCCAAAACAGATATCATTCACTTACCTCATGAACATGATTATTGGAATTTCTGAAGTAAACATGTTAATACTAATTATAATAATGATTAATGATTGGATTTGGGGATAACCTTGTTTGTAGTTCAGTGTTAGTTATTCAATATATCCACTAAAAATATAACATCACCGGGAATTACAGACAGCTGCTCTGTGGGTAGGGTGGGGGTTGGCCTCGGATTTTATAACAAAAAATATAATGTCCCGAAAAATTCTTGAACAAAATAGTTATGCTTCAGACCATTGAAAAAAAAATAAAATTGCCTACCACAAAAACTACTTTGTTGCTAGGTGTTTTTCTTTTAAAAATATTCAGGTTCATAATTTTAAATTTTAAAAAATGTATTTTGTAGCTGTAGCTGAAAAAATATGTAGTCTTGAAACAAAATCCCAGCCTCCTACCGCCCCCAGAATATCAAATGGTAGGTCCTTAAGGCTTATGAATGACTTGTTCAACACCTTCAATGTAATATGTTTTCCGCCATGGTTTATCCTATCGAAAAAAATGTCATGACAAACAATTATTTTATACCAGTTATAATAAACTACAAGCCAGTATGCCTGTTGTTTGTTTTATTATCTATCATCCTCTCAATTCAACTTTCAGATCGTCGCGCTTGTCATTTGGCACAACCTTTTGAGTCTTTAAAGATTGAAATTTGAAAGTCCTCTCATTCTATAACTTATAGTATAAGGAGTGGTAACCTATTGCAGGTCTAGCAGAAAATAAACCCTCTGTGGAATTGTTAGGTTTTCCTTAGTTAATTTCCACTGAAGTGGCTCGGGGGGATACGGCAATGGCGTTTGTCTATCTGTCCATCCGTCCGTCGTTAAGTTAGAGAAACGTAAAGTTACCATTTAAGTGTTAGAAATGAAATTTTACACACTGATATTACTGGTCATGATCTTAAATGAGTTTGAAAATTCATTTTTGGCCTTACTCCATGATTTTCAAGTTAGTGCACACTGGGTGAAAATTTTTTCTCAGGAACTACTGAAATTACATGAATGAAAGTTAGCATGTTATATAAGAGAAAGTTGTCAAGACTGCATTCGAAAATTGATCCTGAAAATTATTTGTTTCAAGAGTTACTTCCCTTGCTACTTGTTTTTATTTTTGGAGCATACACAGTTACAGCCCTTGATCCATGTTATTTTACGAAGTGCATTGTGTCTGCAATGGGGACATGTTGTCTTAATAACTGCTGAAGTTAGATTATCTGAGAGATACTTATCAAGACTCAGTTTGAGAATTGGTGCCATAAATTATTTTTTCCAGAGCATGGGCCTTTTGTGTGTATTCATTTCACATTTAATCATTTTTTCAGATGACATAAGGGGGCACAGGTGGCCCAGTCGTCGCGATTCACTGTGCAGAGTGGCGTCCCTTAGGCACGCCAGAAACCTATGATTGTGGGTTCGAATCCCGGTTCGCCCCGATTATGTTTCTAGGTTTGTCAGCACCATACCCGTGCTCGTGGGTTTCACCGAAGTGGTAAACGTCTGAGACCTGCATCACTTCGGGCTTTCCTCCCACATTAAGCTGACACGCTGCGATATAACTGGAATACTGTTAAAAGGGGCGTTAAACCCAACTCACTCACTCACTCACTGATGACATAAAGCGACCCGAGTGGCTATCTATTCTGAAGGCTTTATAGGACTCTATATATCTAATGTGCCCCATGGCAGGGAGAGTGATAACGCTGTTTTCTTGGTATTTTTTGTTTGTTGTTTGGCACTGGAGTCAGCAAAATTCAGAATGATTCATGGCGGCCTGTAAGTAATCAAATCTAGACCAGACAAACCAGTGATTGATATTTTGAGTAACGTCCAACACCGTCAAAGTATGATGACATGCTGTCAACAAAGTCACCTAATCTGCTCCTAAATGTTGAATCTGTAGGGATTTGGGATAAGATGTGCCCCCAGTAACCTATACTGGTCCTTGAGGCCATTTATGATACACTCTGTGACTTGACTGTTTGTCATTATGCCCTGTTTTGTGATTGGTTCTTCATGCTTTCAGTCATTGGTTTGCCTGATCCGGACTTGATTTATACAGACCGTTGTGATGTAGCTGGAATATTGCACTGAGCAATATTCCAGTATATGACAGCGGTTTGTAAATAAACGAATCTGGACCAGACAATCCAGTGACTGACATTATGAGCATAGATCTACACAACTGGGAAATGATGACATGCATCAACCAAGTCAGCGAGCCTGACCACCCGATCCCGTTAGTCACCTCTTATGACAAGCATATGTGCTGAAGACCTATTCTAACACGGGACATGAATATTGATGACTGCATTGGAATATTTCTGACTGCATATATTTTACTTTCACAGCTGGTTGTGACCTTGACACTTTAAATGAAGAGCTGATAACTCCTCTAGATCACGCTTTACTCTTCAACAGAAAGGAGATTGTCTCCCTTCTTATCAAGGCAGGATGTGCTATTGACAAATCAGATGGACTCATCTACTACCCAGATCACTATGCAAACCACATTGTGTTTTCTCTGTTAGTTAACAACGACCTTGGCAACATCAAACTGCTTAATGACTGTGGATACACCATGAAATATTCATTCATACAAGAGATGTTTCGAAAGCGGCATATTCTAGCAATGGAAGAAGAAGCCTTTAAGATGTTGATGAGAATGGCCCAGAACCCTCATAGTTTGGCCAACTTGTGCAGGATGTGTATACGCAGGACGTTCCAAGTAAAGAGATCTGTGATTGGTCAGTCTGTGGACTCCATGATTGACAAACTCTATGTTCCAGAGAAACTAAGAAGGTTTCTCTCTTTCTGTGATATATAGTGTTTCACGTGTATGTTTATAGCATCATGTAACTATTTTCAAGTGCTGAAGTATTTAGTGTCCTATAAGTTGGCTGTCCATGATGGGGTGAATACAGAGCGCCTGCACAGAGAGAGGAAGATCGGGGGTTGGATAATAAAATAAACACTTGTAGAATAAAATGTACAGAAGATGTTTAGTGTTTCAGTCATTGAATATTAGATTCCCTGTGGAAATTAGTGGGGAGTCAAGTAGCTTCCTTTCCTTAGTTGATGTCAAAGAGCTCCCTCTTGAATGTATGTAATGATACTAGTTGATGTCAAAGAGCACCCTCTTGAATGCATGTAATGATACTAGTTGATGTCAAAGAGCTCCTTCTTGAATGTATGTAATGACACTAGTTGATGTCAAAGAGCTCCCTCTTGAATGTATGTAATGATACTAGTTGATGTCAAAGAGCTCCCTCTTGAATGTATGTAATGATACTAGTTGATGTCAAAGAGCTCCCTCTTGAATGTATGTAATGATACTAGTTGATGTCAAAGAGCTCCCTCTTGAAAGTATGTAATGACACTAGTTGATGTCAAAGAGCTCCCTCTTGAATGTATGTAATGACACTAGTTGATGTTAAAGAGCTCCCTCTTGAATGTATGTAATG
Organism: Haliotis cracherodii; assembly: GCF_022045235.1. NCBI lineage: Eukaryota > Metazoa > Mollusca > Gastropoda > Lepetellida > Haliotidae > Haliotis > Haliotis cracherodii. Next base: position 9,734,980 of record NW_027266319.1, read on the forward strand.
ATACTAGTTGATGTCAAAGAGCACCCTCTTGAATGTATGTAATGATACTAGTTGATGTCAAAGAGCTCCCTCTTGAATGTATGTAATGATACTAGTTGATGTCAAAGAGCTCCCTCTTGAATGTATGTAATGATACTAGTTGATGTCAAAGAGCTCCCTCTTGAAAGTATGTAATGACACTAGTTGATGACACAGTTGCATCCCTTGGGTTTGCCAAAATCCTGTGATCACTGGCTCAGATCCCAGATTCGCCCTTGATTTTCATTTACATTTTAAACGACCAATCAAACTTTGAGGGGAGGAGAGAGGAAATGGGACAGGGTCTTGCCACCACCAATTTGTAATGGGCATGAAGACATCCTTTCCATACTTTTGTGTGTTAGTGACATAGCTGTCAGACCAGTGAAGATCCGGGGTAGAATAGATCTTCAGCAATCCATGCTTGCCGTAAAAGGCGACTATACTTGTCGTAAAAGGCGACTATCGGGATCGGGTGGTCAGGCTCGCTGACTTGGTTGATGCATGTCATCTATCCCAATTGCGTGGATCGATGCTCATGATATTAAGCACTGGATTGTCTGGTCCAGACTCGATTATGTACAGACCGCCGTCATATAGCTGGAATATTGCTGAGTGCGGCGTTAAACAACAAACTAACCAACCATTGTCAATTTATGAATTTCTCGCAAACTCAAACTTTCTATCCCAATCAGTTGAACTGGCGGCCATGTTGTTGATATCGCCAACCCAACTTGCATTCTGATTGGTCTGTTAGACTGAGTAGACTAGCAAATCAAATATTTGCTCCTGAAAGTCAAGGGCGGATAATCTGAGACCGCGAGAGCCACAGGAATGGATCCAGGGTTTGGTGCCGGTTACTGACATGCGAGCTCAGGAGATACGGAGAATGGTCCGCACTATATCCAGAAAAAAAACATATAAAATGTTGTGTTGCATGCCAGCTATTCACGAAACATAAATATTTGTGCATCACATATATAAACGGTTTGATTAAGTTTAGGTCTGGGATACGCGTGGACGTATCAGGTTGTTGGAAATGTAAATATATATCCCCGTGTTATGGGTTTTCGGACGCTTAAGAAACATTCGTAGGTTTCTCTTTAATCACATGAACAGCTGTGAAATATCTCATTCACTTTTAAAAGACAACTTTCTCTTAAAAACAAGCCATCACCTGAGTATTTGCAATGTTTGTGTGATGCTACATCCCCCGATGTAGCGCGAGTAATCGCTTGACGATTCGTATTACGTCCGAAAACCTAGTATCCGACGATCTAGACACTTTAAACATATTTCATGGTATAAAATGGCGGGAGATACTAAAAACGGGGTTCACATATTGTACCCATGTCGAGAATCGAACCAGGGAATTCTGCGAAATTGTCGTTAAAGGGCTCGACACCTTCTTGCCCATACACCTCCAAAGCCGCTTCGTCTTTGAAGACATCCATACGCAACTCTTTCGTCCCACCGTGCCGCTTTCCGTCACTTTCTAAAATCGCGAGGAAGGCTCGGGTGTGAGTGTAGGAAAAGGGTCAACTTCTGCCCCACCAGTTAACAGGCGTCCGCCTAAACACGTTTCATCTGTGTTTAATTTCCGTTAGTCTTATGTATACTTAGCTGCTTGTTGAAGAATTGATACTACATATATTCCATATGTCCTCGTTAACAACAACGTTTTGAAAATATAGTTCCAACATGTTGATAAAGAGAGGTTATCACGCGAGTGTGTTTGGGGATGGTAAATATCCTGTATTAGGAATAAACGTTGTATTTAGCGAGCCTTGGCGAGCTAAATACATAGTGTTTATTCCTAATACAGGATATTTACCATCCCCAAACACACAAGCGTGATAACCTCTTTATCATATAATGTCATTCTTTAATTTTGTGTTTGAAAATCGCTAGCCCTTCCTCACAAACATTACCGAAACATTGCGAGTTTTCCTGGAATGCGCGCATTAATATTTATTACGTCACATGGTAAGTGATGTGTCAGTCGGACAGTGACAGAAGCCAATATAGTTCCAACTGAAATCTGTTTCTTTTACAGTGGCGAAGCAAAATATACGCATAACAAAAAAAGATTACTTGCATTTCGCGGCAATCCATCGGTCTGTCCGCTGGAGTAAATGCCCTTTGTCAAAGGGAAGCTACTAGGAAGAACCCTAGTCTATGAGACGTCATGGCCACGATCAGACGTTGGCAGTCCGCCTGTCCTGTTAAAACGTTAGAAGTGCAATCAGATGAACACCCAGCGACAAAACGAAACAGGTAACAATTCAAATATATTTCGGCCAAATCCAACTATTTTAATTTGTGGAAAAGGTTTCAAGCCGCAGAGGTCTACAAGCACAGATATGGCTACTGATCCCGCTTGGCTAGGGCTAGTGCCCTCGCCAAATTGTTTCGAAATTTATATCTCCAAAGTTGCCAAAACTTTTAAAATGCCTTAGCGACGTCACAGTTATAGACTGATTTTAAGTATATTAGACTGTTCTTTTGCTTATGATAGCAATTATCTCTGTAGTTTATCCAGATTCCCTATGGTTAATTCTGACTCGATTGCCGAATGACATGGGCGACGCCATGTTTGTTTATAAACACCAAAAGATATCGTTTTTATCCGTTGGCTTTATCCTGCCGAGAAACCTACCCGTTATATGATAAATAAATACATGCTCAGGGGCAGGACCCGGCCGGACGTGGTATACTGATCAGCGTAAATAACTAAACAAAACTATCGTAAACGTAAGATGAGTCACATAACTCATGCAAACGGCCGTTACGTCAATCATTGTGTCATGGAAGAAGATCGGTACGGTGGGATTACAGCAAGACAGAGGACCCGTTTGATAGTGGTAGAGAAAAATCTAATGGACAGCGCTACCGGGACGAGATCATCGGCCCTGTTGTTCTACCGTTTTTGCGTCGTCATGGCCCACGCATTACCTTTCAACATGACAACGCCCGGTCTCAGATTGCTCGATTTGTTCAGGATTCTCTTCAACAAAACAACTAGAATGTCATCTCTGGCCGGCTCGCTCCCCTGATCTCTCACCAATCGCGCACATGTGGGATGAGATGGATTGGCACCTTCGACGTCAACCACATGTTCCACAGACACTCCAGGAACTTCGAAACATGCTCCAGCAGATATGGACAGATATCCCACAGGACTTTGTGCGACGCCTGTTCCATTTCATGAGACGCAGATATGTTGCTTGCATCGCAACCAGAGGTAGACACACCCGCTATTGATTTGTAAATTGACATTTTGGCATGTTCATGGGGTTTTTTTTATGAAATCACGCATTTTCTGAAGTCAGTATGGCAAATTAAACCATTTGAACAGTTACACTTTACAGGAGTCTTTTATCTGTTGCAAACCGAAATTGTTTCAGATTTGGTAAAAAACACAACTTTGCATTAAATCTTATTCAATGTCACAGGAACTTTTGTTCAGTATATTAATTGCAGATGGTCCTTTGAGCATCGTTTGTTCAAGACAGACGTTGTTTTGCATGAATTTTGTTTACCCTATAAATAAGCAACAGTGGCAGATCCTAGAGATGCGTATTTTGTACTTTTTCTTGCGAGGCTTTGAATGATTCATTTTCTACCAAAACAGCCTCTTGAGGGTCCACTTTGGTTAACCTATACTGAATAGCACAACATGACGTTAAAATAAGGGATTGTTCGATTTTATGTGGTTCCAAAACATTTTAACGTCAAAATTACACCGATGCCTTTTGCATCTACATCTTGATTCTCTGCATCGCGATTTTCCTGTATTATAGATAGAGGTGCTATCAGAGACCTATTATACGGTCTCTGGTGCTATGACCTCAGCGTGAGTTCATGTTGACCGACAGTGTCAAGGCGAAGGGAGATTACTCCAAATCCCCCTAACAAAACCTAAAGAGAAAAGTAGCAGTAATAAAAGAACACCTGATCTCTCTCAAAGTCACAAACTCACCATCAGGACCCAGTAAAAACTGATGTGATAAGGGATGAACAATGTATATATTCCCCCACCAAGAATACCAACAAACTGGGCATACAGTGGACTATAGTGAAAATGAATATTATAATATTCTGTCAGTGGTAGAGCATGTCTGGCAATAATTATGACAAACACGCAGGATTTAAAGTGACTCGACGATTCACTACTAACGTCCGCTTATGACATGACTTCCCAGTGAATTACTGCTTACCATTAAGCTGGAATATTGCTGAGTGCGGCGTTATAAAAAAACAAATTCCCCTTTACCTACACAGCTACTGTGCAACTGTGGGTCGCCACTCCTTAGTAAAGACTAATAATCAAAGTATAGCTGTTATGTAACTTATCTTCCATCAAGAGTTTCGTCATGGGGCATCTTCCAATCCATGTGGGTCTTGGTAACACCCAGGGTGACACCATCCGTTACATCTACTTCTGGGGATTCGACACAGCAGTGACATTGGAAGCCCTCCTTATATTAATACCAGTATCCAACAGATCAAAGTACGCATTCCATGCATAACGGATCCGGAATCTTAAACATAAAGTAATATTACAATGACAAAGTAGTAATTAATGCTTTAAGTCAAATTTGTGAGGTCTATTTTATACTTTTCGATACATCGGGCCACAGATAAATCATTTAAATTAAAAAACAAAAAAACACAGACATTTCCTAAGGAGGCTCCACGACAGTATTCACTGATATTGAATTGGCCGTCCGCCTTCCGGCCAACCTCGCCCCTTTCCAACCATTTCCGTAGCTTATTTTCAACGGAAATGGCCGATCGTGTTCGGAGTGGAAATGGGCCATTCGTCACCACTCGCCACTTTCCGTAACCGCTATTCGGCGTCATTCGTCAACACTCGCCCCTTTCCGTAACCTGCAAGAAGACTCGTCCCCCTATCGATGAATGTTATGTGCGAAAATACGACAAACCAATCAGAATGCGCGTATGATTTCAAGTTCTTCGTCAAAGAATCCCTCAGAAATAATTTTTGATTTTACATATGTCTTGCATCTAAAAATATACCAAAGACACAGTTTAATGTATGCAATCATACTGTATAATTCTGCACGTCCCGATGTGCTTTAAATTGCATCTAAAATATAAATAATATATGGGGAAAATGCGTGAACCATTATGCAACGAGTTGACAATTGTTTTAGGTATGCCCGTTTGCGCGAAGACGGAACCCGGTCGCAAAAATGGCCACGAGAGGGGCACGAGTCGCTATTCGGCTTGTCCCGGAATAACACGAGTTGGTCACGAATGATTCGGCGTGTCCAGGAATAACACGACTTGGTCACGAATGGAAATAGGCGAGTCAGTGACGTCACTACATTATGACGTCACGTAATTGTGTCGTCATGTAATTGTCTCGCCCATATTCATGGAGACTGGCCGTGTTTTTCATAGATGCCAAATATCTCTGTCTAAAATGGGATGCAAACAGACCAAGGTCAAACCTTTCAAGCAGACATTTCCCGAGGAGGCTCTGACGGGCAAGATCAACTGTCCTCACGAGCTGTACTACGCCAAGTGTCAGGTGACACCGCCCACACCCCGCCTGTCAGGGGCGCAGATTCTTCAACAGCTACGAGATGAAGGCTTGGTCCCCGACCGTCAGTCCAGCGGAGGAGTGGCCTTCTCTGTCCCTGTCGTGGAGTGTGTTGTTCCCCGTGGCAAAGCTCCCCGACGTCTGGAGCAAATCCCAGTGCGATGCTTCTACACAGCTGAGAGGAGGAGACAGAAGGCTGATCTATTCCGACTTGACAGGTAAAATCTTTAGGAAGAAGTCAAAACACTTAAACCGTTTTCATTACTAAACATGCCTTTGTATATATTTCATACTGAACTAATTTCATATTGCGTGTCTTTTTTTATTCAGGTTCGTGGAGAAAGTCCAGAGGAAACAACTGGACAGAGAGATAAAGCACAAAGCTGTCAAGGACGAGAAGAAACGTCGCCAATTCCTAAAGAAAATGAAGGCGGAACATCAGCTCCAGATGAGAGAGGAGAAACTGGAGAGGCTGGAGGAAGAGCGGGCGGCGAGGAGGAAGAAGCCAGCCAAGAAATAGACTGAGTGGAGCGAGTTGATGATGGTCGGTAGGATGTAGGGAACAGCGGATGATGCAAGTGAAGCAAGAACATTAACTGAAAAAAAAGAACAAAAGGAAAACGGAAAAAAAGAAAAGCATCAGGCCAAGCGAAACAGGAAGCCAGAAGATTCAGTAGAAATGAATACAGTTCATACGCTTGCAGTGTTAATATTTTCAAAATTCATTTTTTTCCTAATTGAAAAATGTTTTATGGGACCTCTTTTATGTAACATATTATGTGCATATCTTATGAACGTTGGTCAATTACTTATGAACGCTGTGCAGATACGTTATATATACGTGTAATGGTTGTATACTTTAAGTTTATAATAAAATCATGATTTATGCAGTTCATATCTTATCTGTGATTTTATTGTTATATTTTATAATGTTGACATTTTTTAGTAAGGTGTACCGTGGTATGTCCGTATGTTGGACGTGAATATGTTGTGTTGTCATGTAGATGATGTGGTGTGCGAGACTGTAACATTTGTTTCACATTGTCTCTGCAAATCTCTTCAGCGTTGACGTGATTGTGACTGATGCCACAAAGAGAGCGTCAGCAAACTGCAGATTTTTAAAGGTTTTTATGTGTGGTTTTTGTTTTGGCCTTTGACTTTTCAAGGCAGAGTTTGGAACTCACCATAAATCCTCGAAAAAGCGCCGTGCTTGTATCAATTGCGAATGGTCCTTTGAGCATTGTTTGTTCGAGACAGGCGTTGTTTTGCATAATTTTTGTTGACCCTATAAATAAGCAGCAGTGGCAGATCCTAAAGATGCGTATTTTGTACTTTTTCTTGCGAGGCTTTAACCGATTTATTTTCTACCAAAGTAGCCTCTTGAGGGTCCACTGTGGTTAACATATACTGAATAGCACAACATGACGTTAAAATAAGGGATTGTTCGATTTTGTGTGGTTCAAAAACATTTTCACGTTATAATTACACTAATGCCTTTTGCATCTACATCTTGATTCTCTCCATCGCGATTTTCCTGTTTTATTGATAGAGGTACTATCAGAGACCTATTATACGGTCTCTGGTGCTATGACCTCAGCGTGAGGACATGACCGACAGTGTCAAGGCGAAGGGAGATAACTCCAAATCCCTCTAACAAAACCTAAAGAGAAAAGTAGCAGTAATAAAAGAACACCTGATCTCTCTCAAAGTCACAAACTCACCATCAGGACCCAGTGAAAACAGATACGATAAGGAATAAACCATGTATATTTCCCCCCACCAAGAATACCAACAAACTGGGCACACAGTGGACTATAGTGAAACTATTCTGTCAGTGGTAGAGCATGTCTGGCAATAATTATGACAAACACGCAGGATTTAAAGTGACTCGACGATTCACTACTAACTTCCGCTCCATGACATGACTTCCCAGTGAATTACTGCTTACCATTAAGCTGGAATATTGCTGAGTGCGGCGTTATAAAAAAACAAATCCCCTATAACTACACCTACTGTGCAACTGTGGGTCGCCACTCCTTAGTCAAGACTCATAATCAAAGTATAGCTGTTATGTAACTTATCTTCCATCAAGAGTTTCGTCTTGGGGCATCTTCCAATCCATGTGGATCTCTGTAACACCCAGGGTGACACCATCCGTTACATCTACTTCTGGGGATTCGACACAGCAGGGACATTGGAAGCCCTCCTTATATTAATACTAGTATCCAACAGATAAAAGTACGCATTCCATGCATAACGGATCCGGAATCTTAAACATAAAGTAATATTACAATGACAAAGTAGTAATTAATGCTTTAAGTCAAATTTGTGAGGTCTATTTTATACCTTTCGATACATCGGGCCACATATAAATCATTTAAATTAAAAAACAAAAAACACAAACATTTCCTAAGGAGGCTCCACGACAGTATTCACTGATATTGAATTGGCCGTCCGCCTTCCGGCCAACCTCGCCCCTTTCCAACCATTTCCGTAGCTTATTTTCAACGGAAATGGCCGATCGTGTTCGGAGTGGAAATGGGCCATTCGTCACCACTCGCCACTTTCCGTAACCGCTATTCGGCGTGTCCCGGAATAACACGACTTGGTCACGAATGGAAATAGGCGAGTCAGTGACGTCACTACATTATGACGTCACGTAATTGTCTCGCCATATTCGTGGAGACTGGCCGTGTTTTTCATAGATGCCAAATATCTCTGTCTAAAATGGGATGCAAACAGACCAAGGTTAAACCTTTCAAGCAGACATCTCCCGAGGAGGCTCTGACGGGCAAGATCAACTGTCCTCACGAGCTGTACTACGCCAAGTGTCAGGTGACACCGCCCACACCCCGCCTGTCAGAGGCGCAGATTCTTCAACAGCTTCGAGATGAAGGCTTGGTCCCCGACCGTCAGTCCAGCGGAGGAGTGGCCTTCTCTGTCCGAGTCGTAGAGGGGGTTGTTCCTCGTGGCAAAGCTCCCCGACGTCTGGAGCAAATCCCAGTGCGATGCTTCTACACAGCTGAGAGGAGAAGACAGAAGGCTGATCTGTTCCGACTTGACAGGTAAAATCTTTAGGAAGAAGAGTCAAAACACTTAAACCGTTTGAATTACTAAACATGCCTTTGTATTGATTTCATACTGAACTAATTTCATATTGCGTGTCTTTTTTATACAGGTTCGTGGAGAAAGTCCAGAGGAAATAACTGGACAGAGAGATAAAGCACAAAGCTGTCAAGGACGAGAAGAAACGTCGCCAATTCCTAAAGAAAATGAAGGCGGAACATCAGCTCCAGATGAGAGAGGAGAAACTGGAGAGGCTGGAGGAAGAGCGGGCGGCGAGGAGGAAGAAGCCAGCCAAGAAATAGACTGAGTGGAGCGAGTTGATGATGGTCGGTAGGATGTAGGGAACAGCGGATGATGCAAGTGAAGCAAGAACATTAACTGAAAAAAAAGAACAAAAGGAAAACGGAAAAAAAGAAAAGCATCAGGCCAAGCGAAACAGGAAGCCAGAAGATTCAGTAGAAATGAATACAGTTCATACGCTTGCAGTGTTAATATTTTCAAAATTCATTTTTTTCCTAATTGAAAAATGTTTTATGGGACCTCTTTTATGTAACATATTATGTGCATATCTTATGAACGTTGGTCAATTACTTATGAACGCTGTGCAGATACGTTATATATACGTGTAATGGTTGTATACTTTAAGTTTATAATAAAATCATGATTTATGCAGTTCATATCTTATCTGTGATTTTATTGTTATATTTTATAATGTTGACATTTTTTAGTAAGGTGTACCGTGGTATGTCCGTATGTTGGACGTGAATATGTTGTGTTGTCATGTAGATGATGTGGTGTGCGAGACTGTAACATTTGTTTCACATTGTCTCTGCAAATCTCTTCAGCGTTGACGTGATTGTGACTGATGCCACAAAGAGAGCGTCAGCAAACTGCAGATTTTTAAAGGTTTTTATGTGTGGTTTTTGTTTTGGCCTTTGACTTTTCAAGGCAGAGTTTGGAACTCACCATAAATCCTCGAAAAAGCGCCGTGCTTGTATCAATTGCGAATGGTCCTTTGAGCATTGTTTGTTCGAGACAGGCGTTGTTTTGCATAATTTTTGTTGACCCTATAAATAAGCAACAGTGGCAGATCCTAAAGATGCGTATTTTGTACTTTTTCTTGCGAGGCTTTAACCGATTTATTTTCTACCAAAGTAGCCTCTTGAGGGTCCACTGTGGTTAACATATACTGAATAGCACAACATGACGTTAAAATAAGGGATTGTTCGATTTTGTGTGGTTCAAAAACATTTTCACGTTATAATTACACTAATGCCTTTTGCATCTACATCTTGATTCTCTCCATCGCGATTTTCCTGTTTTATTGATAGAGGTACTATCAGAGACCTATTATACGGTCTCTGGTGCTATGACCTCAGCGTGAGGACATGACCGACAGTGTCAAGGCGAAGGGAGATAACTCCAAATCCCTCTAACAAAACCTATAGAGAAAAGTAGCAGTAATATAAGAACACCTGATCTCTCAAAGTCACAAACTCACCATCAGGACCCAGTGAAAACAGATACGATAAGGAATAAACCATGTATATTTCCCCCCACCAAGAATACCAACAAACTGGGCACACAGTGGACTATAGTGAAAATATTCTGTCAGTGGTAGAGCATGTCTGGCAATAATTATGACAAACACGCAGGATTTAAAGTGACTCGACGATTCACTACTAACTTCCGCTCCATGACATGACTTCCCAGTGAATTACTGGTTACCATTAAGCTGGAATATTACTGAGTGCGGCGTTATAAAAAAACAAATCCCCTATAACTACACAGCTACTGTGCAACTGTGGGTCGCCACTCCTTAGTCAAGACTAATAATCAAAGTATAGCTGTTATGTAACTTATCTTCCATCAAGAGTTTCGTCTTGGGACATCTTCCAATCCATGTGGGTCTCTGTAACACTCAGGGTGACACCATCCGTTACATCTGCTTCTGGGGATTCGACACAGCAGGGACATTGGAAGCCCTCCTTATATCAATACTAGTATCCAACAGATCAAAGTACGCATTCCATGCATAACGGATCCGGAATCTTAAACATAAAGTAATATTACAATGACAAAATAGTAATTAATACTTTAAGTCAAATTTGTGAGGTCTATTTTATACTTTTCGATACATCGGGCCACAGATAAATCATTTAAATTAAAAAACAAAAAACACAAACATTTCCTAAGGAGGCTCCACGACAGTATTCACTGATATTGAATTGGCCGTCCGCCTTCCGGCCAACCTCGCCCCTTTCCAACCATTTCCGTAGCTAATTTTCAACGGAAATGGCCGATCGTGTTCGGAGTGGAAATGGGCCATTCGTCACCACTCGCCACTTTCCGTAACCGCTATTCGGTGTGTCCCGGAATAACACGACTTGGTCACGAATGGGCGAGTCAATGACGTCACTAAATTATGACGTCACGTAATTGTGTCGTCACGTAATTGTCTCGCCATATTCGTGGAGACTAGTCGTGTGTTTCATTGATGCCAAATATCTCTGTCTAAAATGGGATGCAAACAGACGAAGGTTAAGCCTTTCAAGCAGACATCTCCCGAGGAGGCTCTGACGGGCAAGATCAACTGTCCTCACGAGCTGTACTACGCCAAGTGTCAGGTGACACCGCCCACACCCCGCCTGTCAGGGGCGCAGATTCTTCAACAGCTACGAGATGAGGGCTTGGTCCCCGACCGTCATTGCAGCGGAGGAGTGGCCTTCTCTGTCCCAGTCGTGGAGGGTGTTGTTCCCCGTGGCAAAGCTCCCCGACGTCTGGAGCAAATCCCAGTGCGATGCTTCTACACAGCTGAGAGGAGAAGACAGAAGGCTGATCTGTTCCGACTTGACAGGTAAAATCTTTAGGAAGAAAAGTGAAAACACTTAAACCGTTTGAATTACTAAACATGCCTTTGTATTGATTTCATATTGAACTAATTTCATATTGCGTGTCTTTTTTACACAGGTTCGTGGAGCAAGTCCAGAGGAAACAACTGGACAGAGAGATAAAGCACAAAGCTGTCAAGGACGAGAAGAAACGTCGCCAGTTCATCAAGAAAATGAAGGCGGAACATCAGCTCCAGATGAGGGAGGAGAAACTGGAGAGGCTGGAGGAAGAGCGGGCGGCGAGGAGGAAGAAGCAAGCCAAGAAATAGATTGAGTGGAGTGAGTTGATGATGGTCGGTAGGATGTAGGGAATAGCGGATGATGCAAGTGTATCAAGAACATTAACTGAAAAAAAAGAACAAAAGGAAAACGGAACAAACTAAAAGCATCAGGCCAAGCGAAACAGGAAGCCAGAAGATGTGCTAGAAATGAATACAGTTCTTACGCTTGCACTGTTAATATTTTGGAAAACTCTTTTTTTGCCCTGATTTTAAATGTTTAATTGGACCTCTTTTATGTGGCATATTATCTGTATATCTAATGTACGTTGTGTTAATAATGTACCTGTAATGGTTGTATACTTTATAATAAAATCATGGTTTATGTAGTTCATATCTTATCTGTGATTTTATAATCGTATTTCATACTGTTGAGGGGCGGTCGGCTAGCCTAGTGGTTAAAGCGTTCTCTCGTCACGCCGAAGACCCGGGTTCGATTCCCGACATGGGTACAATGTGTGAAGCCCATTTCTGGTGTCCCCCGCCGTGATATTGCTGGAATATTGCTAAAAGCGGCGTAAAACCAAACTCACTCACTCACTCATACTGTTGACATGTTTTGAGGTAAAGTGAACCTTAAAGAGAGAACAGGTCGTACAGCATGGGTGACATTGTCTGTTTCTGGGAAATTTAATAAATAGTTGTTTTTTTATCGACAATAATTATGACTAACGCGCAGGATATAAAGTGAATCGTCGATGCTCGGAAAGCTGTCCTTTCTTTATTTAGCATTACCTTTTTTGGGGGGAGGGGGGGGGGGGGGGGGGGGGGTAAAACAGGAGCTAGATATTTGTTTTAAAAGAAGTATTATCGAATGACGGTACAAAGTTCATATTTTCGTGTGTTGTACATGTCACTGAGACTGGCTCAAAAAGTTTCGGTTTAAATTATTTCTTATTTCACTGGAGTGAAAATGGAAATAAACAGTTTTATCACTAAATACGAAATAATGACTCATATCACACACTGCTAATACACTGGACACATGGTTAAATATTATACTACAATCTGAACCCGGATGTTAGTAGAGGAAATCCTGTACTTGAAATACTGCATGGTCACGGCGGTGTTATTCATGTTTAACAAATCAGCAATATTCCAGCCATATGACCGCGGCCTGTAAATAATCGAGTGTTGCAGGACACTCCAGTGATTGTTTGTTTGTTTGTTTGTTTGTTTAACGCCACACTCAGCAATATTCCAGCAATATGACGTCGGTCTATAAATAAAGATGTGTGGGCCAGACAATCCTGTGATTGATATCATGTGCATCGATCCACGCAATTGGGATACGACATGCATCAACCAAGTCAGCGAGCCTGACCACCAGATCCCGTTAGTGTCCTCCTACGACAAGCATGGGTTGCTGAAGACATATTCTAACCGGGATCTTCACAGGGCACTCCAGTGATTGACATTATGAGTAACGATCCACGCCGTATAGGGGTACTGTCACCCAGATCGAGCCTCTTACGACAAGGGACCAATTATCCGAGCCCGGAATCCACACGGCTGGTCTTCCTCATTCCACGATATATGGTAAATAGGATTTACACCTACTAAGATAGCCTGGTTGTTGTACCATTGAGGCACCCACGCATTTAACCTATATTTCCTTTCTTAGCCATATACCCTATTTCCTCTAATAACAACAGGCTAATATTAAGGGCCGGGTCTAGTGGAAAGGGGAAGACGTGCAGGTACATATGTATTATCTAGATATGAGTAGTGAGCGAGTTCAGACTGGACGTGTCTAGCAGTTAGCAGCCTTTTTTTATTTCATGGTAGTATTGTTCAGAATAAGCCTGCAAGGCTGGAAAGAGTACAATTAGGTTTTTCCATGAAGACTCTGAAATGGATTGAGAAACAGGGATATACCTGATATTTATACATACAAGGGCGGTGTGTGGATACCCTTGTGGGACTTCCGGGTTTCACACACACACACACACACACACACACACACACACACGTTTGTGTTATTGCTAGAACATTGCTAAAATGCTACACCATCACAAAACCGCACTCACTCATTCGTTAATACAGTCGTAATTTAATCATTAGCGTTAAGCGATGGATCTAGAAATCAATATCTGTAGACTGTCACAAGTTGCTTCAAAATGACGGACAGCCACAATAAACAAGACAAGAATGTGTGCAGAGAAGACACCATAATCTGGGCTTACGATCAGAGCCTAGAGAGTTAAATATCCTTCCTGTAGATTCTCAGGTCGATAACTGTTTATTGATTAACATCTTGTCAGCATTGACAGTTATGTTCTCGAAGTACATGTATGCAGTTCAACTGAAGAATTAGCTAGAATCAACTTCGAAACAAGCTAATTCAATCATTGTTAATTCAAAATACTGAATGGCTATTGGTTGTGAGAATTGAAAGTAAAATTATGTTTTGACGTCATTGCATGGTGGCAAACGAAAGCAAGGTGCGACATGCACTCTTTACCATAAGAGTAAAATAGCTTTTTAACTAAGGAATATTTGGATTCACAGGGCGCCATTGTCTTCTATAGACGCCCTAACATAAGAAAATAAATCTACTGATCGATATATTTACTTCCTAAAGCAAAGTTTTGTGAAAGTGAAAGAGGCATGTTTTGCGTCATGTTCATGGCTGACCCGCAGCGATAAAGCAGAAGTATTGCTGAAGCTGCATAAGAAAATACTGTTCACCATTAACAAGTTTCGTACCTGAATAAGGGGAGGCAATCCAACCGGTGGCAGCAGCAAATAACTCTCAGCTACTGAAGAGCACGTAAAGTGTTATACAAGATGGCCGACTCTAAAGAGGCGGAACAGCAAAGTACTTCTGAGTCGGATCAGGGGGAATTTCTGGAGTCCGAAGCACCTGGGACCAGTGGAAATGTTATGTTCATTGCAAGCGATTCGTACGAAAGTTTGAATTATGAAAATCTCGCAGAAACACCATTTCCCAAGTCAGCCTCCGGTCCTATCCATTCGATTGTGCGACAGAATTCAGAGTCGGACGACCAGGGGGACTCGAATGAAATTTCCACCGGTGAAGAATCGGACCAAACCGAGGTGTGAATCTTGTTGATTTTGTTTGGGGAATACTTGGAAGGTTTATTACTATCAAAGCCATTGTGTTACTTTGAATGACAATGTCATTTGGAACTATATAATGTGTATGACAGTTGTATCTCAGGTGTGCGCTCGTTAGCTGCACATGACATATCCTTCTGCATGACAGATCTGTCACAGGTGTGCACACATGACACATCCTTCTCAATTTCTTATTTTTCCGTGTCCGTATATTCATTACCTGGTATTGTTTCCTCAACATATATCATTATGTGTGATGTAAGGTTATGTTTCCTAAGCATTACTATGCACACATCGCAGTGTAATTAGATGCAATTAAATGTATATAATCTACCATGACTGTGTTATATACCTGTATACTCGATTTTTGATTGGCCAATCAGAGGTATCATATGACAATAGACCCCCTCTGATTGAAACAGCAGATTTGATTCCCGCATCACTGCAGAAGCTAATATTTTTAGAATAGTACTTCATTTACTGTCGTTGTCGGTAGGCATATTTAAGTAATTATATGTACAATTATATTCCACAAAATGGAAAGTTGAGGTTACTATGATATTCAAAACATGTGTGGCAATATTTTCATGCAGAAAACGTGATACAAATCTGCAAAGAGTATGTATTTCAAACTTTGAGGACGAAAAATAGCTTGCTATTTTGGCGCTTTTTTTACACAACTGTGACGTCATATCTTTTGCATCACAATGAGCGATATGACATCATAATAGTGATGTGCAAGGCTTGCTTTGTTTTCTTTAGGGGTGCCCACCACATGTTAGCTTACGAAGTTGCTGTCAGAAGTTTGTGTGAAGTATTATGGTGTAAACAAATTGCTTGAACATATAGAGCACCATACTTTGTTTAAAGGCTTTTGTCGGTGATTCCACATGATCAAGTACCCACTCTAAACATGAGACTCAACCCATGTTACCTCACTCAATATATTTTCTCACAGCAAAGAGTTCACAGATAATTTAGTCATGGTAGATTGGAGATAAACATACTGTGTTTTCAATGTAGAGCTAGGCTACATGTAGATTTAACTGCGCTGTTAAACCCCATTTCACCTCACTTTGCCATAACTTTTGAGCACCTAGCCAGAATAATTCTATTCTTTGCAGACCAAAGATTTATCCAATGCAGTGGACAAGCTGAGTGTGGAAGGGAAAGTGGTGGCTGAAGAAGACCAGGTGGAAGAACTGGACCAGGATGACGTCAACAGCTTGCACTGGAAACACCAGAGAAAACACATCTTTATACTCAGCGAGTCAGGAAAGCCAGTCTATTCCAGGTGAGTTATGGAGAATTTCAAATGAGATTCACATGATATTAGTCTTTTAGTAAATGCTAAATACTGTTTGTTTACAGTCAACATATTAAAATTTTAAGTGAAAACTGTAGTCGCCATGCAGTAGGTTTGGTTTGTAATCAATCAAATGATCAATTATTTTCAAATTGTATAAGCAAAAAGAATAGTATTTTACCATTTCTACTGGCCAAGTACTGTTTGAAAGATAGCCCTCCGAAAAACTCTGTGTATGCAGTAAGTATTTGGTCTGCTGAAAAACATAATACCTTTTGGGTCTCTCTGGTTTTTAGGAATTTGAAGCTGAAATTTAGCGTACATGATCACAGCAATTATAAACATGCTAAAAGTGCTCCGATATAATTTTGCCTATGACTCAAACCTTTTAGGGGGGTTATTTTTTTTAAATTCTGAAATGCAGTATTTGTTATATCCTATAGCACAATACAAATAACTTACAATACACAACTTAAAACTTTGATCTTCAGGTTCTGATGTTGCTGCCAGTAATGTCATGATAATCACAAAGTACATATGACTACTGACATTGTAGGTTTCCCCATCTATGCACATGATCTAGCCAGAGCAACCACTTTTCTTTTTTTTATCTCTTAAAACAATACTACTAACACAACATACAGAATCCCATGAAGATTCCCATTTAGAATTGGTCTTCAGCAACCCATGCTTGTCGTAAGAGGTGACTGACGGGATTGGATGGTCAGGCTTATTGACTTGGTTGATGCATGTCATCATATTGTGTTGATCAATGTGCATGATGTCAATCACTAGATTGTCTGGTCCAGACTCGATTATATAAACCGCCATCATATATCTGGATTACTGCTGAGTGCAGTGTTAAACAACAAACAAAACATTAAGGTAATTTTACCAGAAAACCCAAAGGTCTACTTCATGGCAATACCCTGTTGTGTGACCGATTGACAAAGTATTTAAGGTTTGTAGTTATTTGTGCAATTTGCAAATACTTCTTATCACAAAGTGAAACTAAATGAATGAAGGCTAAATTTACAGTAACAATTTATTCAATTAATCATGTTAACTATGTTGTTAATTGTGCAGTTATATGTGAAAAAAAGTTAAAGGTAACCTGATTCTTTTATATTACTAAAGTTGATCTGTCATAGCATGACTCATTTTGTTTTGCAGTATAGTTAAAATGATTAATGGGGCTGATAGAAATAAATAGTAGTGAGATAAGTTTCTTTGATCTGTCGTTAATTTAAACTTCTAAATATTTTGGGGTAGCCTAGTGGTTAAATCGTTCGCTCATCACGCCGAATGCCCTGGTTTGATTCCCCACTTTGGTACAATGTATGAAGCCTACTCCTGGTGTTCCTAGCGGTGATATTTTTGGAAGGGGTGGTAACACATACTCACATACTTAAAATATTTTACTAGACTCAGAGAGGGGGCTTGAGAAATTACTGGTCACACGACAACGGGGAGGCAGCCATTGTGATTGCTGATGGATGCTCTGTGTTGCTTGCCTCCAGGTATGGCAGTGAAGACAAGCTGGTGACCATCATGGGAGTGATGCAGGCATTAGTGTCCTTCGTGCAGGACAACAAGGACCAGATACGCTGCATGATCTCCGGGGACCACAAGTTTGTGTTTTTAATCCGAGACCACCTGTTGATGGTTGGCGTGACGCGAGGAACGGACTCTACCCAGCAGATGTTGTTGCAGCTATCGTACGTTTACAACCAAGTGCTCAGCGTGCTCACCTACAGCACACTCTCCAAAATATTCAAACAGCGGAGAAATTACGATCTCCGAAGACTTTTAAGTGGTGCTGAGAAATTTTTTGACAATTTGTTGAACTTAATAGACACTGAGTATGGGTTCTTACTAGGGGCTGTGCGATGCTTACCCCTGGATAGTTCAGTTAGGGAAATAATTGCTCAAAGTATAGTGCAACATGCAAAAGTCAAGGTGAGTACACTTTCGGAGAATTGCGCTACATGATCGTTGTATGGTGTGACATGGTGCCTGTTGTTGGTTCTGGGTCGACATAGGTTGTCACTTGTGTCAACTGCCACACTGTCTTGTGTAACAAAGATTACCTTCAACTCATCCTCTACATTTCCAGGACTTTCATTTCGGTAAACCTACATCAACCCTTGGATCCATTCCCATCGCAAATTAGCCACCCTTGATTTTTATTAGCTTTTTTATTTGCTACGCCACTTAGTCAACGATCCAATCAGAATGCGAGTTACAAACCAGCCTCAATGTGGGGTTGATGATATCAATAACATGGCGGCCAGTCCTATTGATTATGATAGAGTTTGCCATAAATTCAACATTGAAAAGTTGACTGACACACAAAAGAAAGCCCTCCAAAATCTTTTTGATGGAGAGGATGTCTTCATGTCCATTACAACTGACTGTGGCAAGTCCTATTGTTACAATGCAATCCCTGTGATATGGGACGAGAGGGATTATGAGAGTGAGGTCTTGGTGATTTCTCATTTGTTTCAAGGCAATACCAGTTACCTCCCTTACCCATTTCCTTTTCTCTATTTCAACATCTGATTGGTCGGTAAGATGTTACTAAAAATCAAAGATGTTTCATTTGTATTGCGAGAACCACGGGAATGGATCCCGGGGTTAGTGTAGGTTTATCGAAATACAAACCCTGGAGATACAGAGGAAGCCTTCACGTGCTCAATTGAAGTAAATCATTAAGTTTGAGTTTTCGGACAACATGGTGTGAGAGGTTGTTAGAGGTAACAAAATGGGGATCGGGTGGTCAGGCTTTGATCGTGCTTCACTGTACCTTGACTGTTGTGGATGTTGTTCATGATATCAACCATTGGTTTGCTGACCCCATTTTTACCATCTATGGGCCAACGTGATGCGGCCATGACAGCTTGAAGAGTACAATCTCATTAAAATCAGATCTTAGTTCTCACTATCGCTAAACAAAGATCTGAGGATATCCCATTACTGGTCACGTCAGAACGACCTTTCATCCGACCAATCAAAGCGTCGCTTACCAGATCATGAAAGTGACAGTCGGATTGTGTTTTCTGATCATGCAACCTCGAAAATGTTAACATGGGGTATTCTGAACAACATTTACGGCCCGTACGACTGATTCCGTCAAAATTATCGTCCATCTCTCGCTTCTGTGGGATAATCATTTGAACGGAGGAGGCATTGCACAGTACGTGGGAAGCACTGCCATACAATCTGAACCATATAATAGACATTCCACAATGTTCGTTTGTTCAGTTTTCAAACTTTTAATCGAGAACTGTGTCAGCATATCTTTCAAGCGTAGTGTGAAATGGAAGTCGCCAGGTTGAAACGAGTGCTGTAAAGCTTGAGAAACCTGCTTTCTAATTGACTGATGTTGGCTCTTGTTAGTCATTTCAGTGGTCGGGCAAAGTTCTGATGTGAGCCGTAATGGGATGTCCTCAGATTTTGGTGTAGCGGCAGGGAGACTTACATCTGATTTTAATGAGATTGTGACGAGTGCTGACATTAAACAACACAGACACATGTGTTCAAGAAGAGGACATGTTGTGCAAATACCAGGGTCATGGTATAGTGTCAGGATGTTGGTATCTGCTTCAGGAGACCGCCTCCGTGGTCTAGTGGTAGAGCATCTACCTGGAGAGCGGAAGGTTCTGAGTTCGATTCCGGCCATGTCATACCAAAACATGTTTAAGATGGTCCTTGTTGTTACCCTGCCTAGCACTCGGCATAAAGAGGCTAAAACAAGGACTGGTTGGCTCTGAGTCAGTATACTGTGTCTGAGTGGGGTATTCATGTTAAACTGCAGCATTGTATCTCAGTGGGCTGGCACTATGAAATTGACAAGAATCTGGACTAGTACAAGCAGCCACACACATATAAGTAGAATAATCTTGAACATGACATTAAACCCCATTTCACCTCACCTCTGTTTCAGGATCTAGTGTTTGCACTGATCATTGCTAACAATCAGCTGGTAACATTAGTGAGAATGAAGAAATACTACCTCCATCCCATGGACCTACATCTAATCATCAACCTCGTCAATGCCTCCGAGTCTTTCAAAGCTGCCGAGTCCTGGACTCCCATTTGTCTCCCTAAGTTTGATAACAGGTAACTCTAGTCAGCCATCACAGGGAGTTGGGGGAGTCCTTGCCATGTGTTTGTTAAAGGAAATTTTGTGTGGCAACAATTTCCTTTATAGAATTAATTTCTGGGGCAGCGCAAGCCTTGTATGGAGTTAAGATAGTCTGTGCCATATGATTTGTAAAAGGACATTGTGGGAGCAACGTTGTGCTTTATTGTATATGGAGTCCAGATAGTCTGTGCAATATGATTTGTGAAAGGACATTGTTGGAGCAACGTTGTGCTTTATTGTATATGGAGTCCAGATAGTCTGTGCCATATGATTTGTAAAAGGACGTTGTGGGAGCAACATTGTGCTTTATTGTATATGGAGTCCAGATAGTCTGTGCCATATGATTTGTAAAAGGACATTGTTGGAGCAACGTTGTGCTTTATTGTATATGGAGTCCAGATAGTCTGTGCAATATGATTTGTAAAAGGACGTTGTGGGAGCAACATTGTGCTTTATTGTATATGGAGTCTGGATAGTCCGTGCCATATGATTTGTAAAAGGATGTTTGGAATACAAATGCCATTTAGAAAGTGGTCAAATGTAAAAAATGTTATATTTGGGATAACACTTTCTTAGTAAAGTTCAGATTCTCAGACTTTATGGGTTGAGTCCCATCTGGGATTCGAACCCACACTGCCAGACTGAGGCACCTAATCGCCAGCACACAAAGTCAGTTATCTGACCCACTTAGCCACCTAGGCTTCCACAAAAATGAAAGTCCGACAACTGGTAGTCAAGATATTTTGGGTGGCAACCATTTCCTTGATTGAAAAAATGGGTCAAACAATCTTCACAAATATTTTAACCACATTGTCGTCCAGTTTGATTACTACAGTAGAAGATGTTCTGTTTGTACCTAGAGCTAATGATAGACCCTATATGTGAAGAAAAGATAGATTATAGCAAAATATTTAAGTGAAATGAATGGTTTAGTGTGCATGGTGTGATTTTCAGACATTTTGTGAAGATGAAGTGATCAGTTATCATGACTATGTCTATAGACAACATGGACAGTGTACATTCCTGTAACAAAACTCTGTGTTTCAGTGGATTTTTACAAGCCCATGTGTCTTACCTTGATGACAACAGTCAGACATGTATGCTGCTGCTGTCCGTGGATCGAGACAGCTTCTTCACTCTCTCAGAATGCAAGAATAAGATCAAGGAGGTAGGGCTCGCTGCTGATGGTGCAACTTTCCATAGGGCACAAATATCTTATTAGATTCTAACTACCAATACAGGAATCTGACAATACAGACAATGTGACGACTCTTTTGAAACATAAAATTGATAAGATTACCATGATGATATTAACATTATAAACAATGATCAGTGTTGTAGAAGTGTACAACTCCATTGCCATGTGCCAGGTCTTGACATGTATGACATATATTTTCCCATGACATCATGATGATGTAATATCATCAAGTGATGAAGCATGTTTTTTTATTGTGGTGTTCTTGTTTCCTCTGTGTTTTCTTCAACCTTCAGCACAATGTGCCATGTTTAATACTATCCTTTAGCACACTCTTTAAACTTTCTTCATGGATTTTTTACAGGAAAATACCTGTCAGTAGGTATGGGGGAATAATGCAATTCAATTTTTTGTCTTGTTTTGTTGTGTTTTCGGCTCCACTACAGATCAGCTGGCCTAAAAAAAATAAAAATAGTTTAATGTGTGAGGAGAGCTGCACCACAGCTGTTGTTTTAAGCAATGCAAACCGGATGAATGAAGCGG
The DNA here is from genome assembly GCF_022045235.1 of Haliotis cracherodii. Classification (NCBI taxonomy): domain Eukaryota; kingdom Metazoa; phylum Mollusca; class Gastropoda; order Lepetellida; family Haliotidae; genus Haliotis; species Haliotis cracherodii. Next base: position 9,757,077 of record NW_027266319.1, read on the forward strand.
GAAGACTGTTGTGCATCTATGCTTCCTATCTATTTGAGGAACAACAGCAAACCTTATTTTCATTCCCATGTTTATTATATGTAAACTTCAGTGGGTCCTTCTTTAGATAATAGTTTTTTGGTGTATATGGTTTTAGCTTATCGGCAGGATAAATTTTAATAGCAAATTCTGAATTATTTTTTTGACTACCGGTATTTCAACAGAATTTAAGATCGGCAGATCCATAAACCATTAAAAAAACAAAACAAGCTTTACTTATCATTATGGCTCAGTGTTATTCATCATTGCTATGCTGATGTTTATCCACTTTCAAATTTCTTTACTAATGATTATTTTTGTGGACATGGTTCAATATCATGTTACAGGTTTGACACAATCTGGACCGCCTCCATGGTCTAGTGGTAGAGCGCCCGACCAGAGAGCGGAAGGTCTGGGGTTCCATCCCTGTCCACGTCATACCAAAAGACGTTAAAAGATGATACTTGTTGTTACCCTGCCTAGCATTACGGGGCTAAAACAAGAACTTGTCGGCACGGAGTCAGTATACTGTGTCTGAGTGGGGTATTCATGTTAAACTGCGGCATAGTGCTCAGTGGGCCAGCACTATAAGATTCGCATCAGTCCGGACTAGTACAAGCAGCCACACACACGTGCATGCACATCGCTATATAAGTGCAATGATCTTGGACGCGACGTTAAACCCCATTTTACCTCACCTGACAGAATCTGACATTTATCGGCGTCTTATCCTAGATCTTGCTGATAAAGATTCTGTAATTGAGCAATCTATTAATGTCACACAGGGACTCATGTGACTCAAATGTGAAATGTTATTTTTTTTTTTTTTCAGAGATTACTAAAATATAATGCTCTACGCGCAATAGGCGACTCTCTACGCAAGACTAGCTACAGCATACAGCAGTGTGGCATTCATGACTTACGTCACTTCCTGTACAAGTCCCGCAGCACGGCACAATACACGAGTCCTGAGCTAGAGGCACCGTATCTCAACCAATCAGAGCAGGAGCGTTTGTTTGGTCTATACCAGTACCTCCATCATCGAATACACACATCAGGCCGCCCGCTAAAAATACTCTTCCATGTTGGCAGATATGAAACGTTGCTAGGATGGGTAGGCACTTTTGTTCATTTCAAGGCACAGGTTCAATTAATGATAATAACATGACCATTGGTGCCTTTGGAGTTTCATTCCATCTCATCAAACTCACATCTTTTTGTCCCATATGTTTTTGTATCACTTTATGTGAGGCAACCTTCTATGTAGGTGTGCTTAAAAATCTGAGACACCTACATAGAAGGTTGCCTCACATAAAGTGTCTAATCAGTCAATCAGAGTCAAGATCTCTCAACAAATGCCAAGTTCTCGGTGCAAGTGATTGAAGCATTCAGATAAGCATATCTGATTTCTGTGTCTCCAAAATGAATATAATCGAGGACTTCTGCAAGCTAACCTATACAGCCAAAGTATTATCAGCATTAGAAGCTAACAGTTTTAGACCACTAGTCCTTATAATGATAACATATAGCAGTCCTTATGATACCTTAACTCTTAGGCAGTTTGGCAAGGACTACAGGACTAGTGCCAATTTCTATCCCTGGTTATGTTGTGGATATTTTATGTATCCTGTTGTTCTGAGTGTCATGGCATATACCGTATTTGACGTAATAAGCTTCCACGGCGATACTTGCTAATATATTGTCTAGTGAACAATCCCAATTGCGTGTATGATACGCATAGACTTTTCTTTTGTATCATTTCAGTCTGTCAGCATAAGTGACAAAATTTACGATCTTTCAACTCTCACCAAAATTATATTCTAATAAGAGCCCCCTATTTCTGATTTTGAGAGCACCCTGGGCGTTTATTACATGGAATATGGTACACCAAAAGGAGTGTACTATCACAGGTATATTTGTGTTCTGAACATGTGGGTTCAGAATGTACATATGTATAGAATAGATGCGGGAAAAATATACATCGCCAAGGGATGCACAATAGTATTCATTGCACCCATTTATTGAAAAGAAATATTAGATCTGTAATTAAAGTAATTACCAAATCTTGCAGTACAGTGCAGTACACTCCTGACTTTACAGAACCCTCATATTTCCTGTCAGGACCCTTGAGGTGAATTATTGGGGGACCTGGACCCGTAGTTTTGTAGGGCAAGGTAATTCTTCAGTGACGACATGTTTGGGATGTATTAGGGGTGACTATTGGTCTGGAAATCACTATTGCGATAACTATTGATATTGCGAGCAACTATGGCGATAAATATCGATAGTTTTCAGTGTATGATATTTGTTTGGATTTTATTTTCTTTAACATAGCGAAAAGACTTCCAAACACTCGATTTTCCACCCAAGTTTGTCACAGACTCCACTTGACTGTCACCCACCACCATTTTACTTTAGGAAAGACTAGTTGCTAAGCATCAAGGGCAGTTAACTCTAATCCTCACTCGGCTGCATTCGCGAGCATGTTTCGGTGACTCAATCGCATGATATGGTAAATACAATTGAAACTGTCGATATCCCTAACTGAAGTCGATACTATTGATCGGAAACTGATTTATCAATCGATTTATTGACCTTCAGTGCTTGCCAATAGCAATATATCGATATATAGATTTATCGTGACACCCCTATGATGTATCGTCTCTTTCTGACAGGTGACACAAGGGTTTGAGCTTTACGCTGTGTTTGGTCCGCTGGTGACGAAGACGGGGGCGATACATGCTGTGAACAAGCTGCTACGCTGGATCAAGAGGGAGGAAGACAGACTCTTCATCCTTAACTCTGTCTCATTCTGACCTGCAAACAAACATAATTCATCAGACGTGTCAGGCTCATTCAAATGTTGTGGGCGATAGACAAGCAGACAATATCGTAACCTCCAAATCCTTACAATAACAATACCATGTTCATTATGTCAGTATGTGTGAGTTACTGTCTATATGATCAAAGTTATTTTCCTTCAAATTATAAACAGCTTCACTGGCAGTGGTAAGACTTAGAACAATATGAATTATATTCGCTGAGCTCCCATCATTAATGATTTTGTTCATGATTATCAAAGAGGCCAGGTCAACTGTTTGTCTTGTTTGATGTTGTTTTTGTTTATGCCAAGATGGTTGAGGTGACTACAAAACTTCTGACACATATAAGTTTTGAAATAATTTTGGTTTCAACGGTTTCAAGGACAGTATTTTGTATATTAAACACAACTTTTGAAATATTACTAAAAACAATGAAAGAACACCCAATATTTTCATATGACTATAGGTAATTTGTCATGCCATGACAGGGCGGTCAGGTAGCCTAGTGGTTAAAGCGTTCGCTCGTCGCGCCGAAGACCCGGGTTCGATTCTCGACATGGGTACAATGTGTGAAGCCCATTTCTGGTGTCCCCCGCCGTGATATTGCTGGAATATTGCTAAAAGCGGCGTAAAACCATACTCACTCACTCACTCATGCCATGACATGTCCTCGTATGAAAATATTGGTTTTCTTTAACTTCCTTTAAGCGCTATATCTGTGGTTCATCAAGGACACCATCACTAAGTGTGTGTGGCTCTTTCAGTCTGTGTTATGAAAGTGAAAAGTTATTTTTGGAGTCATCAGTCATAATTTCATTTCATTTTTGACAAAGTTGTCAAACATACTGTTATGGATTTGCTCTTCATTTGACTCAAACATGTTTCAAACATATCCCAAGAATTCCTAACTATAAGTCATAGGATTTTTGCTCTGGTTTATTCCAGTTTCACAAAGTGATCTTAGCGCTACAACTGTCGTTAGTCTCTGTTAAATCTTTACGATACATCACAATCATGTTGTGGAACGGGGCCCTATGGTGCTTCTCCGTCGTAAATGTGCAATAGATATGATTAATTTGATAATCAGTGTGGTAGTAGTGGATAAATTTCATGCATAATGATCATTTGAAATAGAAAGCCATTTGAGAATCAATGTGAGACAGGCTCTTCTCTCTACTGGAACTAATACAGTATATATATATATATATATATGCTTTATTGAAAACCTAGGCTCAAGGGAGACTACTCTTAGTGGTGTAATACTACTTCCTGGTGGCTATACTAGTGGAATGATGCAGGGTAATGTCAGTCTAGATCCATCACCTTCTTCCATTTTGTAGGCCATTTTATGACTGCACCAGTGAACCACATTAGGGAGCAACCATTTGATTTTGGGTGTGTGGGGCATCAAGTCCCTGTTGATTCTTTTTTTTCTTTCTTTTTTTTGGGGGGGGTGGGCGGGGATACATATACCTCACTTTGTAGGCAAGTCATTTCGTTATTTTTATTTATTTAAAGAAACAAAACAAAAAGAGCTCCTGTTTCTGTTGGGAAAAGTAATTGAGCTCCCAAACATGAAAAATAAATACTGATCTCAAACCAAAATCAAATGGTTGCACCCTCGTTAATTAAATTTTCGAAAATAAATCACACGAGCAGTTTCTGCACCCATGTCACTGAATGAGTGCTGTGCTGAAGTGTAATCTGTGTTGTAGCTTACAGTGACAGAGGAGCAAACACAGCACTCAGGCTCCAATAGGCAAATCCTGATGCAGAAACCAAGACCCTAGTCCAGTGCTTAGTATTTACCCCTACAAATTTGTAATAAATGTACATTTGTAACTTAACGTAAACTGACATGTTCAGCTGGAACTGATAAGTTATGCAAGTACAGGGCTCCTGATCAACTGTGTATTGCGTAAGTCACCATTACCCAATTCATTTAGTTGCTTGCTTACAAATATACATGAAAATAATCAAAATCCAATAGTTTAACCAATCTCTAGTTTCTGATTGAATGCAGGAGTCACACATACGTCAACTCCACTGTATCCTCCAAGGACAATAATGAGAATAATGCATGTAAAAGGCAGTTGATGAGACATGGAGGTTGCTGTTGAGACATTATGCAGCATGTAGCACTTGAGGCAGCACACGAACAGACCAAAATTATATGTCACCTGCATGCAAAAAAAATATTTTTTTTAAGTGTCTTCTCATTGGTTTTATAATACCCTGTAGACTGGCTGCTCTGGGAATGAAAATACATCAAGTACCCAAAGAAACTATCAAAACTCACTGTGAATAGTACCTGAGAGTCCGCCATGATATTGCTGGAATATTGCTGACAGCAGCATAAAACCATACTCACTCACTCAGTACCTGAGAGTAAATACTCAAGACCTAAAATATTTATCCGGAGCCCTGTAATTATTAAGTTGATCATAATGTTTCTAAGCCCAATAACATGAAGTTGTTGGCCTCCAGAACGAGGGTAGATCAACACATGAACTGAACAAGGTTAACATATATGGATGAACAGTTTCTTTATTACAATATGGAGCAACGTTTCGAGGTAGGTTCTAACACTGTTATCAAGTAAGTTGATAACAGTGTTAGAACTTACACCAAAATGCGGGGACATTGGTGGCCCAGTCATCTAAGGTGCCGCAATTCGCTTTGCAGAGTTGTGTCCCTTGGGCACGCCAGAATCATATGATTGTGGGTTCGAATCCCGGTTCTCCCCAATTATGTTTCTAGGTTTGTCAGCACCATATCCGTGCTCGTGGGTTTCACCAAAGTGGTAAACGTCCGAGACCTGCATCACTTCGGGCTTTCCTCCCACATTAAGTTGACACACCTTGATATAACTGGAATACTGTTAAAAGCGGCGTTAAACCCAACTCACTTGCACTACACCGAAACGCTCCACATTGTAATAAAGAAGTTGTTCATCCTTATATCTTCTCCTTACTTCTTACTCCAACTTCTAAATGCCTCTCAGAGGAGACATGAACTCTTAATAGTTAGACTAAAGAGATTTTACAGCCCCACAAGTGTTTTTTTCACATTCCACTCAAGATCAGGAACAGTGATAGTTTGTTTGGAGGGGAATTGACTCTGATATTGTTTGTAGAAGTATGAACACAGGTATTCCTTAAGCATCAACAATGATGAAATCATTCATATCGTTGAGTTTTGACATATTGAAGCAATTGATGTCTGTGTCAGATATATGCGTGGGATAACAAGGTTTTTTACTTTCATACAATATTGTGCTTTTGTAAAAATCATGTCTTCGATAAACATGCACAATATGGTAATTGTCAATCTCAGGGGACAGGCTTGTGTAGTGGGTGTGCACACATTTCTTATTACATGTATTTGTTATAGGACTTCGTTGGTGATTCTATTGGGTAGTGGTCAATTGTGAATATATCTATTTATTATGAAAATATCACATGCATGGTCATTCTTCTGGCTAGTTGAACTTGATGTCAGTTCAAGTCATAGTTTCTGAGCAATCCCATTTAAATCAAATCTTAGTTCTCGTTGCCGCTAAACAAAGATCTGAGGACATCCCATTACGGACCACGTCAGAACGACCTTTTGCGAACATCGACCACTGAAATTACCGTCAAGAAGTCGACATCAGTCAATTAGAAAGCAGCTTTCACAAGTTTTACACCACTCGTTTCAACCTGGTGACTTCCATTTCAGACTACGCTTGAAAAATATGTTGACACAGTTCTCAATTAAAATTTTGAAAACAGAACATACATACATTCCTGAATGTCTAATATATGGTTGAGATTGTATGGCAGTGCCTGGCCTGTTCCGTACAAATGTTAATCTCAAGGAAGCGAGAGAAAGACGATGATTTTGATGGAATCGGTCGTACGGGTCGTAACTGTCGTTTGAAATACCCCGTGTTAACTTTTTTTAGGTTGCATGATTAGAAAACACATTCAGACTGTCGCTTTCATGATCTGGTAAACGACGCTTTGATTGGTCGGATGAAAGGTTGTTCTGACATGACCCGTAATGGAATGTCCTCAGATCTTTGTTTAGCGATAGCGAGGACTAAGATCTGATTTTGATGAGACTGAGTTTCTGATTTCACTGAGGTAGATACGTGCAACCAACACCATCTACCATCTGCATCCTATTTGTAACCAGGTCTAGACATTGCAGTTTAGTGCCCCTAATTTGGGACTGAAACTTGTCTGTGTAACTTTGGTGATAAGAATCTCTCAGGTTTATAATCATCGTAACATTTGAGCTCTCAGACAAACCAAATGATGCTTGAAAATTTCTGGTACTGCCGTCTGTACCACCCCCATTTCTCTGTAAGATTAGATCTTTCAGAATAATATTTGTCACACCTCTCAATTTTCAGAAACAGTTTTTACCTGAAGAGTATGTTCATTCAACCCTGAAAAAAATCAGCAAAGCTGACATACGCCTCACGTCTGTGTCTACAAATTCTGCCAAGCTCTGCATAGTGTTGTTTCATTCCATTAGAAGATGGTAACAAATGTACTGATTCGGCGATAAAGCCAATCTCATTTAGACTGGTTCTTGAATGCAATTGTCTTGCAACATCTTTATGATGGGTAGACAAATTCTTTTTGCAGTCTATATTTTTGGAGCTATTTTATGAGTTCTGATTTTTTTATCTTGTCATCAGAAGTCTCTTGACTCTTAGTACTTTCAAAAACTGTTCTTTTTTATAGGGTGAAAAATATTCCACATTATGCTGGTATGAATTAATGACCCTGCTATGTGGGAAGTTTTTGGACCGCAAAATTCCAACCCCTATGAATCCAAGCCGGATGAGCAAAACCAGCCACACACACCTGTGCATGCATTTTTCTATAAAAGGCCTTAAATTTCTTTTAGATGATTTACAAAACCAACAGACAAAACAAAAAAAACTGAAATTAGAAAAATTTTGACAATGTTTTTGGTGTTTGGTGGGGTCGTCAGTTTTACAATTTGGTGTAATGAAAATTAACACAAGTTTTTATCACAGCTGGTCATAAGAAATGGTAAATAGTACGTGTACAATCTTTATTCTAACAAAAACCCAATGAATTATTGTTCGGTATCATTTTGCGTTCGTACTTCTGGTGGAACCTATGACTAGTATGAGTTAGTTTTTCATTCATTAGTAGCTGTAGTAATCAGGAAGTTACAGTTTTTTACATTTTCTTCGTGTGAACTAATCTTGAACATGACAACACCCCATACACCCCATTTGACCTCACCTGACCTGACCTCACGTCACCTTTAACCTTAGGTATGACCCACTAGAAGAGAGACACATGAACATCAGCTACAGCTACAGGGACTACAACAACACAACATTGACTTATTCATGTTGAGCATTTATTCAATATCCGGCAGGCTAAATACTGGTAGAGGAAGCTGTATGGTACATAATGTTACTGTTATGGAATACAGAGAAGTTTAGGTTAAAGTGTTGCTGTATAACATACATAACAGGCTGTGTTTCATGTCATCCCTTATTTAGTCCTGCTGTCACCACCTAACACTAGGACCTTCATTGATACGCAAGAACTAACCAGACACACATATCAAAACATGCCAAAGGACCCAGAGACCACATTTCATATCCACATTCTCTGATGAATCAAGGTATCCCATTCCTTCAGTATTCCAAGCAAGTTTGTTGTTTAATGCTGCACTCAGAAATATTCCAGCTATATGATGGCAGTTTGTTAATAATCAAATAATGTAAATGTTCAAGTCTGGCCCGAACAGTACATCGATTGACTTCATGAGCATCCATTTACGCGATTGGGATACGATGACATGAATCAACCTTGTCAGCTAGCCCGACCACCTGATCCCGTTAGTCGCCTCTTACGACAAGCATGGGTTTCCAATTCTAAGCTGGATCTTCACAGGTTCCTGGGATGGTACAGAGCACAGGTGCACCTATGTACCAAAAAAGCTAGAGCCATTGTCTGATGAATCAAGGTATTCTATTCCTTCGGTTTTCCTGGCATAGTACAAGGCACAGGTGCACCTATGTACCAAAGAAGCTAGAGCCATTGTCTGATGAATCAAGGTATTCTATTCCTTCAGTTTTCCTGGCGTGGTACAGGGCACAGGTGGACCTTTGACCAAAGAAGCTAGAGCCATTGTCTGATGAATCAAGGTATTCTATTCCTTCAGTTTTCCTGGCGTGGTACAGGGCACAGGTGGACCTTTGACCAAAGAAGCTAGAGCCATTGTCTGATGAATCAAGGTATTCTATTCCTTCAGTTTTCCTGGCGTGGTACAGGGCACAGGTGGACCTTTGACCAAAGAAGCTAGAGCCATTGTCTGATGAATCAAGGTATTCTATTCCTTCGGTTTTCCTGGCGTGGTACAGGGCACAGGTGGCCAAGTGGTATAAGACCTGCAATCTCAGCCTCAGCGGTCCCAGGATCTGTTTTTCATGGTTCAAATCCCAGGTTAGCCCATATTATGTCAGCACCATACCCCTGATCAGGAGTTTTACCAAGGCGGGACTTGTTAACGACCTACGTCACTCGAAATTTTCCTCTCACATTAAGCTTACCGGTATACTCCCCATGATGCAACTGTAGTCCTATTCAGAGGCATGGTCAACTACTGTCTAAAACAGAGGACACTGGTAGATGGTTGGTGGCCGCCATAATGAAGAATTTTGCTTCAGTAAGGACTCCTCTTGGACTAAAATTTAGTCCCAGAAATAATGTTATCTTATTTAAAAATATCTACACAAACTATAAAATCAAATCCAAATGGAGCCGACAATAATGCTGAGGTAATCTAGACTTGCCAAGTCATTCTAGACTTGAGTTGGATTCCCTGGATTCTTTATTCATTATTCTCTTGGGTCTGGGAGACAGACTAGACTCCCCTTTAGTTATTGAAATCCACATTGATCTAGAAACTTGAATTGATAAATTTCTGAGAAATATTGTCGTTGTCCATTTTCTGATGTATTGTCATCAAGACTGCTTTATATCTATAACCTTACCACTTGTATCTTTGCATGAATTATCACAAATCATATTTTCCTTCACAGTCGTATTTAATTTTCTAATGCAGTTTATTTATCACGATGGAGATTCAATGAATGATAATTGTATGCTTAAGGAATTTTGTGTTTCCAGGTATCAATCTGACCTTCAACCTGGCATGGTCATAGGCAAAACTGTTTTTACAGTCCATTTCAAGAATTTGTCTTGCATTTGGATTCGGATTTACTTCCTTGTTATTGAACAAATCATGTATCATGTTTAGTATATGACCCCTACCAACGTATTATGTCTTTAAGTCATGATCCTCTGTGATGATACCATGTGACCATGGGGACCATCTCAATATTTCTTTCGTCTTATTTCTGCATGTTTTACCACAGTTTGTTGATGTTTGAAACTTCACTTTGCAATCTGAAATCAGCCAGGCATATGTCTGTTTATAACCATTTGCCAAAGACTTGAAAACATTTAATGTGTAACATTTGGAGATGGCCCCCGTTGGTTCCATGGATACTTGTGATATTTTTGCTTTGTTACATTACAATATTGTCAATTGTGTGAAATTCTCTTCTGTGTGGAATGGTTTGTAGTTAGATGAACATATATGCGTGTATCTATCTGTTTGGGCAGGTTTGTGTGCTAGTCTAAACAATGGTAGAATAGTCATCCTACACTTTAAGTGTCAGTGCCTTTCGAAAAATGGATTGGTTTGTGCACTGGACACCGATGCTTGTACAGGACTCCGATGCTTGTACTGGACACCGATGCTTGTACTGGACTACGATGCTTGTACTGGACTCTGATTCTTGTACGGGACTATGATGTTTGTACAGGACTCTGATGCTTATACAGGACTCCGATGCTTGTACAGGACTCCGATGCTTGTACAGGACTTCGATGCTTGTACAGGACTCAGATGCTTGTACGGGACACCGATGCTTGTACTAGACCCCAATGCTTGTACGGGACCCCGATGCTTGTACAGGACTCCGATGTTTGTACAGGACTCAGATGCTTGTACTGGACTCCGATGCTTGTACTGGACACCGATGCTTGTACAGGACTTCGATGCTTGTACAGGACTCAGATGCTTGTACTGGACTCCGATGCTTGTACAGGACTCCGATGCTTGTACAGGACTCCGATGCTTGTACAGGACTCAGATGCTTGTACAGGACTCAGATGCTTGTACTGGACTCCGATGCTTGTACTGGACTCCGATGCTTGTACAGGACTCCGATGCTTGTACAGGACTCAGATGCTTGTACAGGACTCAGATGCTTGTACGGGACACCGATGCTTGTACTAGACCCCAATGCTTGTACGGGACCCCGATGCTTGTACAGGACTCCGATGCTTGTACAGGACTCAGATGCTTGTACTGGACTCCGATGCTTGTACTGGACACCGATGCTTGTACAGGACTTCGATGCTTGTACTGGACTCCGATGCTTGTACAGGACTCCGATGCTTGTACTGGACTCCGATGCTTGTACAGGACTCCGATGCTTGTACTGAAATCCGATGCTTGTACACGACTCTGATGCTATGCATCAAGATACATTATGTACAGAAGCTTGCATTGATTGTAGGGTAGACGACAAAACCAATTTGAAACAGAATATGAGTGTGATATGATTATGAAATTGGTTTTCTTCAGATGATGGTATTTTCATGTGAGCTTTCTTCCCAGTGTATTTGAATAATGTATCGTCATCGGGAAAAATCACCATAGAAGACCTGTGAATTATAATAGTTCTTCAGCGACCCATGCTTTCCATAATAGGCGACTATGTTTGTAGTAAGAGGTGACTAATGGGATCAGGTGGTCAGGTTCGCTGACTTGGTTGATGCATGTCAACATATCCTTTTTACGTTGATCGATGCTCATGATGTCAACCACCGGATTGTCTAGTCCAGACTTGATTATTTACAGACTGCTGTCATATAGCTGGAATATTGCTGAATGCGGCGTTAAACAACAAACACATCATTGAAAGCATGCTGTCAGTTGAACAATTAAATACCTTTTTAAGTATATATATATACTGTTTCCGTTTATGAGTTCATGTTCTCATCGAAGCCTGGAGTAATGAGGTGTCTAGGTGCCAGACAAAGTTGTTGATTCATTCACCAGAAGGGAGATGAAATATGACCATTCACAAATTCCCTGTAAGACAGTTGTACTGTGAACATTCCTGTAAGAACAACCACAGCCCACATGGTCATGTCTGTTGGGCAGTTTGTATGTTGCTGTTATGATTTGCCTGATTTCTGAAAGGTGAGCTTCAGTACCTTCAGATATTATTTCAAGCTAGCCAGCACGATATGGCAACAGATCCTTCAAGAAGATGATCTTCATGATCCTGATGACGACTTTCTCTGTGAAGATCATGGGAAGGACCCATCCTCCCTTCATCATCCAAAACAGGCCCCCACAGGAGATATGCATGGGTGAGATCCAGCCGTATCAACACTGTAGATATCGCTGCAATGAAATTGCATCACAATGCTTTGCAGACCATTGTGACTTCAATGACATCACAATCCAATGACATCACTAATGGCTCTGCTACTGAAGCTGTTAGCAGTACTTTTTACACTCAAGACACTGCTTATTACTGTCAACAAACTGAAAAAGTTGGACAAATGATGTTGGATGATAAATAAAATCTCACCCTCGTGTCTTTTGATATCAAATATATCAACACTCGTTGCTAAAAGTAGAAAAAACTCTGAAATAGGATGGGTCATAATGTGTGACTTGGCTGGTTGTGTGTGATCTTACCCTGTTGTTGGGGGCTGATGCTTATTCTGTTTGACTGGCCTGTGGTCTCATTATTTCTGTCTGCTGTGCTAGTTTCATTATAACAATTATTATTCATTAATACAACAGAAAAAATCATTCACTCACTCTTACTCATTGTCTTTTCATAGACATACAGACTTTTGTTGAATTTCAAAGGATTTTGTCTTATTTATTCATTCTTGGTTTTGTTTTGTGGTTGTATGTGTCATGCAAGGCCTGTAAAATGACAGAAAAATTTCTCCCCAAAACATTTATAGCAGAGCAAGAACCATTGTAACAAACACAGGAAATTTAGATTGCAGAAGTTATATATATAGTTATATAGAAGTTATTAATTAGAAATTATTTATTATGTTTCTGGTCCCCGACCGTATCATTTTCTTCACCCAGCATCAGGCTCAGTTTCAACCAAGGGCAGGTAACTCCAACTCTCTAAACCTACTTTGCCAAAAACGAACGTACACGTATAACCTGCACATACGTGCCTGTCTCGTGTCTGTAATACAGGATGTGGGTGGGAGGAGGAGTTAAAGGTCGGGATTATCAAGTGCAGTTTAGACAGAAAACTAAATAGCTGCGAAAAGGGCATATTTATACCGAAAACAACTACACATTTCCTTCGGAATACGAAGATTGTTTAGGTCATGCAATAGAGCTTGTCTCCTCAGGAACTCGTTATTGGTCAGTAAATAGGGGTTTTATTTTTTTATTTATTGACCAATAACGAGTTCCTGAGCTTGTCTCCCAAAATTATGAGCTAAAAAAAGTCCCGGGGGCGCTTCCAAATGACCGAAAACAGTATACTTATTTTTTCCTAAGTAACGTGAAGATGTTGTATATACAGTTATCTGTTGCTGAAACCAAATACCCAGCTGCCTCTTCGCGATTCCGGGTTATACTAGATTGCTTGCACCCTGCTTGTCATTAGAGCTTATAACAATGAGGATTGGGTGCTAAATGTGTAATTAAAACTACTTCTATTTTATTATCTGATTTTGCCGGATCCGTTAGCTTCATACTAAAATATGTAAAATGTTGCCTTAAACCATTCATTCAAAACTGCCCTCGTTGAAAAGTGAGCTGGGTATGACCTGACTTTAGGATAGTCGAACTATGTCACAGGAGATACCACACTTGGCTTCACACATGGCACCCATTTGGAGAACTGAAGTGTGGTACACCACTAGACTTCCCTGCCCCCATTCCCCATGGACGTACCAAGACGATGCTGGCTGGTTGTGCCGAACAATTCATGCAGGATTGTGGTTAATCTGTGAAATGTTCTGTGGTGTTACCTGTTGGAAACATGACTCGGCCCCCAAGTCCAGTTTGAAATGTCTTCCAACAAACTTGATTATATTTAGCAATAAAGACCTGCGTATACCAATGTTAACATCCGCAGTATAGTCTTTGTGTAATAAAGATAGTATTGCACCAACAATGTCTGGTTTATATATCAGAGGATTTTAGAAAAAAAAGTAGAACACATTTTAGAGAGGTTTCAATGAAGTTACTGGCGAATACGGCGGTGCAGCAAATTTGTTATGCAAAAGATAATACACATGCTTGTCATCAGTCAGTACTGGATAGATGCCAAATGGTACTGTATGTCAATGATTCAAGGTATGGTAATTTCATAAGTGAACAATTTGACCATATTTTTGTTGTGATTTGTTGATTGTGTGAATCCAACTGCTTCGCTCATGGATTATGTCCTTACAGGAGTATTGTGTTCAGACACTTCTATGTGTGTATATATATATAAGTAAACATGGGGATTATTTGTAAATTGTTTTTAAAAATATCTACATGAAATTGAAATAAAACCTAAATGTCTCAGATCGTGTCTGTGATTTTGTTAGAATTGTTTATTTTAGAAGTTTGAGGCTAGGCAAGGAGCCATAGTCTTGACCGAAATAACTCGCCGATCACCATGTACTGTATTTGACAGTATGTGAAGGACTTGACACTGCACACACACAATAATCTTCACAGAAAACCATTGTACTCATGGATGTGGAAGGCCACTCGAAACCATCTATCAGTAGAACTAAAACATCTGCAGGCAAACTTTCCGTGTATGATAACCCAATGCCAAGGATGTTACCAATCGCAGAATAACCAGTGGAATTGTTCCAAGGCTCACTGAACAAGGTCGGTTGCTTGTTTGGAAATGTGTGCAAGGCGTAATATGAGGTCATCTCAGGAGAAGCTGGGGCGGTAGGGTAGCCTAGTGGTTAAAGTTTTCACTCGTCACGCCGAATACCCAGGTTCGATTCCCCACATTGACGCAATGTATGAAGTCCATTTCTGGTGTCCCACGCCGTGATATTGTATAGAGAGAAAACGACCAGGGTTTAGAGAGAAAACGACCAAAGTAAAGAGACAAAACGACCAAAGTTTGCTGAGAAGCACGACCAAAGTTTATAGAGAAAACGGCCAAAGTTAATAGAGAAAACTGTTGAAGTATACGCCCACAGAAATATACTAAATCGTCAATGTGAGCTTGTGATATAGGCCTTAATCTGTTTAAAATCTCTTCTTTTTTCTTCTCCAATTCTTCTGGAACTACGAATAACATCTCCACCCTACATGTCCTCCATGTCCTTAAGATATAACAACGTAAACCGTTCAGTTTGAATTGTTCAAAATGGCCGACACAACTAATTTAAATAGAATATGCAGCCTTCGTTCCAATTCTTTAAGTAAACCGCTGGTTTTATTTCATTCGAACTTTCAGAGGATGTTGTTGTTTCTGCTTCACCATGAAGTACGTGTTTTATCTTTTATTTACAAAAGATTCAAATGTTTTGTCTTTTCAATTGTCAGAAATAAGGTATTTGTATCAGTTGTATAGCCAATGGTGTGCACGAGAAGTTTCGAATATTTGATATGTTTTATATTTACCATTTTATATTTACCATATAATATACTTATTATTATTCTATCATTAAGAATTATGGTAAATCTGATTATATGAAAAACTGATGAGGTAGGCTGAATGATACTGGCTTCTAACATTTACAACTCCTGCGACTGTGTGGAACATTCCTTCCTTCCTAATGGTTGCATTTTGCCTTTAAAAAGGGAGTCCAATGGGTCTGGCATCAGCTGTTGGATTTCTTTAAAACTTGCCTGTTTAACGTGTACAGCAAACATTGGGTGTATCCCCACTAATCATAAAGCCCCCCCTAGCCCCCCATAGAGTATATTTGTCCAAGAGCTCAGAGTGATATTCAGCTGCTGTATCCGTATAACGCTGGTAAGTGAGAGAGATGATTTTGTACTCTATTTTGAAGTGGCAGCCAGTGCATTTTGTTTCACAGTTGGTGTAATATGGGTGTGTTTGGCATTTCGGGTTCCAACGCGGGCTGCTGTATTTTGCTCAGATGAAGTTTACTGAGGAAATCTTTTGAGATGTTGATGAAAAGGCTATTGCAGTAGTCAAGTTTTGATATTACTAGAGATTTCACCAGGAGATGGGTTGCCTCTGTTGTAAGATGTCTGATATTGGCGATATTGCGACGATTGTACCTGCACATTTTGCAGATTCTGTTGATGTGTGATTCCCTAGTAAGTCCCGGCTCGTGGTAAACCGGCACCCCAAGTGTCTTCACTTGCTTTCCAAGATGGACACGAGCATCACAAACAAGAATTTCGCCAACATATCTCTTGAAGTAAGACAAGTTCTATGGATGAACAACTTCTATATTACAATTAGTGCGACGTTTCGGTGTAGATCACTTGCTTGATAAAGGTGTTAGGATCTACACCGAAACTTCGCACTAATTGTAATATAGAAGTTGCTCATCCATAGAACTTGTCTTACTTCATCACACCAACTTCTAAATGCCACTGAAAGAAGTTAACATTACTCTTGTCTCGCATGGTGGCGGCACCTACTAGCTAAGCTTCAGACTTGCTATAATGAAGTTGAAGCCGATACGCAGTCATTCTTTATGTATGTTATCCGTCTCGACGTATCTTATCAGGCCTCTGTATCAAGGTATGTTGTCAAAATGTCTACATTTTTGTTATGTTTCTATATATATATATGTTATCATGCTTCTGTATATATGTTATCATGTTTCTGTATATATGTTATCATGTTTCTGTATATAGATATGTTATCATGTAACTGTATATATGTTATTATCCGTCTCTACGTATGTTATCATGCCTCTGTATTTAGGTATGTTATCATGCTTCTACATTTTTGTTATTCATGTTTCAGTATATATGTTATAAGGTTTCTGTATATAGATATGTTATCACGTAACTGTATATATGTTATTATCGGTCTCTACGTATGTTATCATGCCTCTGTATTTAGGTATGTTATCATGCTTCTACATTTTTGTTATCATGTTTCTATATATATCATGCTTCTGTATATAGATATGTCATCATGTTTATATGTTATCATGCTTCTGTATATAGATGTTATAATGCTTCTATATATATATATGTTATCAAGTTTCTGTGTATATATATGTTATCTTGCTTCATAATATACATGTATGTCATGATTCTGTTGACATGTTATCATGCTTCTGTATTTGTGATGATACATATATGTTATAGTGCTTCTGTATGTATGTTACTGGCGTGGTATATTTAATGGTGAGAGTTTCCTATATTGGATAATTTGTTCAAAATATTTTTCATTGACTGAATATATTTAAGCAGACGAGTTCCTATCCAAGATGGATACCTCCTCCATCGACATAGTGTAGCCAACGGTTGAGTAAACCGTTCTTCTATTTCCAGTTCCTTGAAGGTAAGTGGTATATTTTCTTCCAAGAAGTTCAGTCAACTCCAAAATTAACAAATGAACACAATCGCAATGACTTCCTTTGAAGGTGAAATCATGTGGCATAACGAGGCACATGTGTATTCATGACAAAAGAAAGGGTTTGAATTTTGAATACTTTATTACGAATGTTTAAATTCTACGTCCCAGATGTTGGGAATTAAAACCTAACATCCTGCTACATGTATTGTCTAAATATGTATATCACAACACTGAACGTCAAGACGCTACCGTGTAGTCTAGGAACAGTTTCAAAACATCAGTGCAAAACAGGTAGATGGTGAGACTCACTACACGTTGAGTACTTGCTCGTCAAAAGTATTGGTCGGAAGTCAGATTCTAATACCGAATGTCTCAACCAATACACGTGTGTATTGTACACTTATTTTATCTAACAATGAACTACTTATCAAATATTGTGTTTTAACTCCTTTCTTAAACCTTGGTAGGGAGAGTATGTTTCGTGAGAGGAAATGTCATTTAATTTTGAAAATAAAATTACCACCGACGAACAAATACTCATCTTGTTGTGGCCTAAAATATTGATAATTCATATCTTGACAGTATTATTTGGCAACAAATCAGAGCCACCCTGAAAATGACGATTTAATCCACCGAGTGAGTGAATGAATGTTGTTTTACACCACAGCTTAAGTTCCATCTCTATCACGACGACCTGGTAATAGCCAAGTCAGCTGTTGAAAATATGAACCACATCGCGAGCTGCGATGTCACGTTCAGCCCAACCACACTCTGGAATACCAACATGGAATTAGTCTATCAAAACGGTTTTCAAAAACCTACTCGATGTTGGAATTATTTCTGTCACGTGACATGACACTGATGTCTTTCTCCAAGTTACACGACCTCCTCCCGACTTGATAAACTACAATCATGATACACGATGTAACACAAAACTGTTGTCATGTCATAAAACCAAGGCAAGTGCTTGGTATACCTCGCGCATATTGTTATCACGCATGTGGTGAGGCGCTTCCGGCGAACTACATCAATTACTTGTATCGCTACTCCACTAGACAACGCCATGTGGTAGAACGGCGTTCAGTGACGGTCAACGGATAGTACCACTCTTAGAGCGGCCTGCACGGACATTTTTCCCATGTTTCAGAATAGATTACTTATCACCAAACAGAAAACCATTTCAAAGAAAAAAATGCCAGGGCAAAATCTTGAAAATATTCTCCAGGCGTATAAATGTTTTCTTACCAAATATCAATGAACTTACTTCACAACCATGCAGCAACCTCGTGTCCAGGATGAGGCGTCCCTTTAGTGTGGGGAGCAGAATGTTTCAAAGTACCAAGGAATTGGTAACAATTAAATCATATCAAGTGTATAGTATGTTTAGCTCTGAGTGGACGTTCTCGTTCACAGGTTACAGATGCCATTATTTTCACCGTCCGTGTTGTTTAGTTAGGTTGAAAATGTATTCCACTTTAATATGCATGATTTATACCACGATATATATAAACCGTTAGTACAGCTGAGATATTATTGCATGTTTAGTAAGTAGTAAGTGGGTATAGTTTAACGTCGGGAAATCGAACCCGGGCCTTCGGCGTGACAAGCGAACGCTTTGACCACAAGGCTTCCCCCCAGTCCCGTTTTGTAAGGACAGGTGTT
The DNA here is from genome assembly GCF_022045235.1 of Haliotis cracherodii. NCBI lineage: Eukaryota > Metazoa > Mollusca > Gastropoda > Lepetellida > Haliotidae > Haliotis > Haliotis cracherodii. The sequence continues at coordinate 9,776,223 of NW_027266319.1, forward strand.
ATGTTTGTAATAAAACGCCCGGTATCTTTGTACAACTTTCTGTTTCGTTACCATTTCCGAACTCATTATTAAGCATTTACAAGCATTCATGAACACACTGTTTTATGGATGTATTATTATTATTATTATTATTATTATTATTATTTTTATCATTATTATTTACAGATTAAACTAGAAAATGCAGCAAAGAGGGTTGTATTATCATTATTATTATTATTATTATTATCATTATTATGTTTGTATATTTTTTCCGAACATCTAAAGGATTCATGAAAGGTGAATAAAGATTTTCATAACAACTTTCATACAATTAAAAAAACCGAGAAAACGACAAAGAACATTCATATATAAGGTCAGGAATATATACATCATCAATGTACATTGAGTACAAACAGTTCACACTGACTACGTGCATCGTAATACCAACCGTGGTGGTGGCAGCACCGCACTACTCAGAAACTAACATCCACTCACGGCCACTAACTGGCATCTGATATCATATATAGTTCATTCATGTGCGGAAAAACCCAACCGACAAAAACCCATACAAGGGTTTTGAACATGTGACATCCAAATATAAATTAAATCGATGTCGATAATTTTGAAATCCATTACTATCGTACTATACAGGGCACTTTGCGTAATCACAACCACATTTCCAAAGCCTTCTATTGGCTAACTGTAACAATATGTTGATAATACTCAATATCACGCTGACAATGGTGAATGACGACTTGTCATAGAAAACTGGAATATTTCGTAGTTAACGAGAAAACCACCACGAGGCGATAAAAGGTATAAAAGTACTCAACGGAATTGTAAAAAAATCTTCGAAATGTGAACAAACAGCCAAGACGTGTAAAACATGAACTGTGCTACTATATACAATGATGCCTGCTTCCGGCAACATGGGTCCGTGTTGGACAGCCCGGAAGCGTCTGACGCCTTGTATCGCTATGTCAGTAGAAAGAATCCTTTCTGTGTAGGGAATATATAAATACACACCCGTCTGTCCAACCTTCACAAACACAACCATCCACAGTCACTTGAACCAAAACTCAAAATGTGAGTTTCTACATTAAATTGAAAGACGTCATTTTCAACTTTGGTGTCAAGAGCTCTGCACTGCGTTCTAGTAAGAATACAGGTTTCAAAATCTAATCAAATGGTTTCATTTAGCTAATAATGTATGTACGCTAGTCGTTCACTGTCAACAAAATCACAACAGTGACACTGATAGGTTTCTACATGAATCTAGAGATTGACCAATCGCAGGCTTCGTTACTGGTGTTCCAAGTGACCTTGACAAAACGTCACCATGTTTCCCGGTGTGGGCAGAAATAGTATCTTCTTCCTCTACGTAAAGCATTTAAAAGAAAGAAATGACTCGGTTTCGTCCATTTCCACAACTACATGAATCCTGACGCTTGTTGACAACAGGGCGACATGGCATGACACTGCATCTCTTGACGTCTGTCTTCGTTTTTCGTGCATATCCACTGTCCAGGGACGTTTTGACACAACCGTGAGTCCTTTCGTATATACCCCAATAGCGTGCTGGGACCCATCACTTTCAGAACTTTAAAAGACCAGTCGGGCAATAAAGCGACTCTCAACACTGAACATGTCTGATCGGACTCTATCAGACGACACATGATTGGTGGATACAGACACGTGACCTATGACGTAATGTCATCGTCATCAATGCAGTGTTCACTATACTAGCCATTCATCAAAGACGAGCGACGCCGTCGGTTGTCCCCAGCGGGATTGATGAGTACGGGGGTGGGGCATCGGGGCGCGTCGAGGTGATTCCGGGGCGAAACAGCTGCTTCAGACGCTGAAACATTTGAGTCAGAAGTCATTTTCTGGCTGTAATCGATACATGTTAAACCCAGATATTCACGAATAGACATTAAAGTCTTTTCATTTCTGTTATTGAAAAGATCAACAGTTAAAATTATTCGCCGTGTTATGTCCCCATAAACAGTCCGAGTCTTGATTTGGACCAACGATCAGCGGATCCCGACACGGTCAAGGGACGAAACTCTGCACAATGAAGTCCATCTCTTTAGGTAACTTGACCACCAGTGCTACTAAATTATATGAATGCTTTGGTTGGTTGGTTTGTTGTTTAACGCCGCACTCAGCAATATTCCAGCTATATGGCGGCGGTCTGTAAATTATCGAGTCTGGACCAGACAATCCAGTGATTAATATCATGAGCATCGATCAACGCAATTAGGATCGATGACATGCACCAACCAAGTCAGCGAGCCTGACCACCCGATCCCGTTAGTCGCCTTTTACGACAAGCATAGTCACCTTTTACGGCAAGTATGGGTTGCTGAAGACCTATTCTATCCCGGAATCTTCACGGGTTATATGAATGCATTATGCATATATATATATATCCTGAACAAACAAATTTCGGATCAGGAACATTTTTTGTGATATTTTATGAAATTTTAGGGTTTAATCAATTATATTTTATTAAAAATGGATTGGTCAACAGGCGCAATGCCCATAAGAAGATCTCTCCGAGTATTTCATTTATGAAATTGTGCGCCCAGTCTATACAACTAAAACATATCCTCCAAAATATTCATGATCCCTAATTTTGATTTGTTCAGTATAGGTCGTTGTACTGACCTGCCGCAAGGGCCCAGGGGTGACGATGATCTTGTATACGGCGTATATGGGGATTATTCCTATAGATGACAGCGCCAACAGGCATCCCACAGCATGTGCCCATGTGGGGAATTCGTACTCAATGTACTTCACTGGCTTAAAGGATGACATGGTAAATATTGTCACACCCTGAAAAGGAAAGAGTGTTTATGTTATAGGGTATACTTCGTGTTAAAGAAGATTGGCAAAACGTAAGGCTAATGTTGATAGTGTAAGGTTTTCTTAATCATTTGATATTCGGCGCCATTCTCCCTTGTTTGCCGGCTTGGAAACGCCAGACAGGAGATTAGTGCGGGGCGATCTCAATGCGATCGTAAGTCTTTGCTGAAGTATGGGTGTACGATATCCTTAGCACTAAGACCATTTTGCGAAACTGAGCCTAGGAACTTAGCGGGTTCTTTTGACAAGGGGAGTTAAATCAACTGGGAAGAACTCATCAATGTAACCCGTGAACCTGGGAGCGGGGATGGGGTTTATTTAGGCCGGAGGTGGAGAGAGGAGATGTTCAACACACACATGTGATGGTGGCGGGTGACGGTGGGAGCGACTCACCAACGTAACGGCGGGAAGGGGGGGGGGGGGGGGGGGGCTAACCAGCGTAATGGCGGGGTAGGGGGAAGACTCACCAGCGTAATGGCGGGAGTGGTGACACACCAGGCCACCTTCCAAAACACGCTGGGGTAGAATCCCAGCATCTCCCTCAGGTTCTCGTAGAAGTTGTTTATACCTGAAAGACAACCATTGACACACGCAGTAAGCATCCAATCCTGATGAAACAAATATAAATTGTCCTGAACAAAAATAAGATCGCCGATCGCCCCCTATAGACTCTTAAGTGAATGAGTCTGATTGTGCGCCGCTTAGCAATATTCCAGCAATATCACGACGGGAGACACCAGAAATGGGCTTCACACATTGTACCCATGTCGGGAATCGAACCCGAGTGAATTTAACACTTAACCGCTATGCTATCCCACCGCCCCTATGAAGTGTTGACATTCTGAAGACAGTATACTATACCGTAGGCCCACGACACGGCTATACACTCGAAGAATATCAGGATGAGCAGGCCCATCCCGCTGGCAGCGTAGGTATCGAATATAGTAAACACGTACATCCCACCCTGAAACAGACACATAGTAAAAACTAGTGATGTTAATAAACACTGCCGAGCAAAAGAAACTACACCGAACTTAATTTATATATGTCAGACTTGACAAAAAAAAAGACGAGACGTTATTCCAAATGTAGGTTTGAAATAGTGATATTAGCAAACAGATAACACAGTCAAACAGTCAAACACCGTTGTGTCGAACTTACGGATGTCCCGAAGTAAAAAAGCATGGCCCCTGCATCTCCTTTATTTGTTATTTTCGGTTGTGTCGTACCTTGGATAACTCGAAGTATTTACGTAGGTCCCTTCAACTTCGACACAACAGTGATTGACTGTCTGTACTTTACAATGGCAGCCACAAGGCGCGATTTAATCAAAACGCGCCGGCACACGACAACTTCGAGACTTCGCTCGATGGTGCATTACGTCATTCGGCGCCATTCTTCCCGGAGTGCCTGTATTAATGTCATGTGTGTCAATACGAGTGTTAAGTCGTGTTCTAATCTGGCGATAAAGGTGGTTCCACAGCTGTTCACTTGAGAAGACCATGGAAAAATGTTATTGACCTCTAGAAAATGAGGGACGATGCGTGGTGTGTGTGGTCTACCGGAAGGGCAGGACACCCTTACTCTTTTCGCGAAAACCTGGTTTCATCACTGATTTTCAGTGATCCGTTTATATAATTTTCACCATTATTTTGCCTTTACGCACAATGGAATCGGTTGGGGGCAGATAATCGAGGCTGGGTATTCTCTGGCGTTGAGGTATATATTTGCGTTGTCATGTCAAAGAGTCGTGCGTTCTTCCCGAAGAGCTCTAGCATCTACTCCGAAGAGCTGGAACCTGCTCTCATAAGAAAACATGACTCTCTACCAATACTGGTACGAATCTTTGCGTCAACGTGGTCCCGCGGAAAGGCATGTAGGCCAGTGTAGTCGTCTGGATACAGAGAAGCGACTGAAATGCCCTAGGGCAGCTAACCCAAATAACGATCTTCGTTGGGTGTGATGACACGTGTCCTGCCTGTCCGGGTCTGCCCAATGTCCACCTGTGTGTTCGTATCGTGACAACACGCTGGTGATTGAGTCACCCCGGCAACCAAAGTGTCCAGCGGCCGTGTCATGTCTGGCTCCCAACTGAAGCCTTCAATGGCCCTTTCTGTTCTGCCGGTACACCTGACATTTATACTGTTAGTTTCTGGACTCTTTATTCATTGACGAATATCTGTTCAGTAGACCTATATCCTGTGATCAAACTGCACGTGCACTTCCAATATTGGCCTGAATAAAGTCATTGTTCAAAGTGAACCAAACCAAGATTTTGCAGTTGCATACGTGTGTCTGTTGTATTTCTACGATTGATTTTACATAATTTGGGAACTTTGTTTCGTGTTCGAATCCAAATTATGATAATATTGATTTTGGTAGTTTCTTTTGCTCGTCAGTGTAGTACAGGGTTGTCTGAAGAAGTCAATCACTATCAACTAACTAAAGTAAGGAGCACGCACAGGCGAATGCACTGTGATCTATTCATAAATATTTTTCAGAACAAATATTACTTTATTTAAACTATGAACCTGATTTTTTGGCAACAATGTTATTTTTGTGTGGCAGACAAGGTGATTTTTTCAACAGTGGTAGCATTTGGATAACATACTGTATGATACATTGCCTGCTAGACTGGCAACGTTAAATTCACTTCAGAATATAGACACAAGGATCCTGTATTGCTTAAATCAGACGTGCTAAGTTTGTCAATTTGACCTTTAACTGCTCATTAGATGTTCTTTAAAGATTCTAATTCCGCCTGGTCCGCTTGGAGTTAGTCATCCCAGTTCGGACCAGACAAACCATGAAGTGGTAGAGTCCCACTTCGTTTTGGAACAGTGACACACGATAAGCAGGTCGAACGAGAGTTGTCTCCCCTTACGGTCACCCATTTGGGTCAATACGATACACATTTTAACTGAACGATGCAACAAACACGGTGTAACTGATAGGAGCGGAAGTCTCTAATAGGGTCAAGAAATATTGGCATATCAACATGTAATACAAACGAACCTCCGTCACCATGGAAAGTCCAATTAAATACGACAGAAAGCACACGGCGCCTATAAACAGCTCTCGGTGTTTGCGGAGCTTGTGGGGGAACTCGTCTATCAGAGCCGTGAAGAATCCTTCCATAGTACAGAACTGAAACATGAAAACAGCAGCTAGGGTTAATGTATGATTGTGACCGATGTTCGTTTGATTGATGCATGCTCAACACAATAGAGGAATCAATCTCATTAAAATCAGATCTTAGTTCTCGCTGCCGCTAAACAAAGATCTGAGGACATCCTACTACGGGTCACGTCAGACCGACCTTTCGCGAACTCTGACCGACCAATGGAATTACTGACAAAAAGTCGACATTAGCCAATCAGATGGCAGCTTTCTCGTGCTTTATGGCACTAATTTCAAATTAGCCACTACGCTTCGAAACATATTTTGACAAATTCACGTTTAAAAATTTGAAACCTGAACAAAAGAACATTCTCGAATGTTATGGTCTATATTGTATAGAATCAGTCGTTAAGCCCGTAACTATCGTTCGGAATAACCCGTTTTAAAGTTTTTGAGGCTGCATGATGAGAAATAACATTCCGACTGTCACTTTCATGATCTGGTAAGCGACGCTCTGATTGGTCGGATGAAAGGTCGTTCTGACGTGACCCCTAATGGGATGTCCTCAGATCTTTGTTTAGCGATAGCGAGAACTAAGATCTGATTTTAATGAGAGGAATCTAGATACTTTGATGCAATGCTTGTTTATTCGGTTATCTCGAAAAACTGGAATCTTTTCATGCATTCGTCACCACTCGCCCCTTTCCGTAACCTACAAGAAGACTCGTCCCCCTATCGATGAATGTTATGTGCGAAAATACGACAAACCAATCAGACTGCGCGTATGATTTCAAGTTCTTCGTCAAAGAATCCCTCAGAAACAATTTTTGATTTTACATACGTCTTGCATATAAAAATAGACCCAAGACACAGTTAAATGTGTTCAGTCATACTGTAGAATTCCGCATGTCCCGATGTGCTTTAAATTGCATCTGAAACATATATAATATATGGGGAAATGTATGTGAACCATTACACAACGAGTTGACAATTGTTTTAGGTATGCCCGTTTGCGCTAAGACGGAACCCGGTCACAAAAATGGCCACGAGAGGGGCACGAGTCGCTATTCGGCTTGTCCCGGAATAACACGAGTTGGTCACGAATGTCTTTTCATGGTATACGCTGGTACAAAATATGGAATAAATGTTGTACAAACGAAATATGAGTTAAGGATATTACGGATATATCAATACTTGATAAAGTTTCTTCTCGGTCGGAAATAAACTGGTGCCCAAAAGTGTAGTACAAAAGTGTTCCACATCCGGTTATAAGTGCGGATGCGCAGCATCCTTCGTTACAAATGTCTACACCCTCCAAAGTTTGTTTTGGGCAATAAACTGTTCTGCTGATATTAATTTTACTTCACAAAGAAACTTCACGTAGTCTGCTATTTGTTTTCATTCAATACCAAGGACCGGTGAAGGCGATATGAATGTTTAGTGTCGTACGGGAAATCTGCCGGTGTCGATCTTCTCGTTTAGGTAGAAAGAAGACTAGATGACACCTCCCGTTCTGGCGTATCTCGATAATAATAGTAATGATAATAATAATAATAATAATAATAATAATAATAATAATAATAATAATAGGTGAGTGAATATGGTTTTACGCCGCTTTAGCAATATTCCAGCAATATCACGGCAGGGGACACCAAACTTCACACATTGTACCCATGTAAAGAAAAATCGAACCCGGGTTTTCGGCGTGCCGAGCGAACCCACCGCCTCAAAAAATAAATAATAATAATAATATGCAATGGATCAGTGTGCACCCTCATGTCATTCTCAGCTCCCTGAGGAGTATACGTCGTTTGTCAACTCACCTGACTGTCCATACCCAGCATGATTAACATGGAGAAGAACAGGATGGACCAGAGTGGCGAGATGGGGAGCTGGGTCACTGCTGACGGGTAGGCAAGGAACGCCAGACCGGGACCTGGACAAGCACAATCAGTATTATTAGTAGTGGTAGCCCCCGTGAAGATCCGGGTTAGAATAGTTCTTCAACAACCCATGTTTGTCGTTAGAGGCAACAAACGGGATCGGGTGGTCAGGCTCTCTGACTTGGTTGGTGCATGTCATCGTTTCCAATTACGTGTGTCGATGCCCATGATATCAATCACTGGATTGACTGGTCTCGATTATTTACAGACTGCCGCCATATAGCTGGAATATTGCTTAGTGCGGCGTTACACAACAAACACACTTTGTAGTTTTATGGGAGACAAGTGAAGCCGGCTCTAAATTTGGGGCAACCAGTGAAAAAAAATATGTCCCATACAATTCCCTAACTTGGCCGTGTTTTTTTTCAGGTGAACAGTTGACTTGCCTTTGCGTGTGTATCATCACTTTTTGATAGTGATTCATAAACACATGATAATCATATAGTCGGAATTGTACTGTGGATAATTATGATTATGGAAATGTTTGTTGTCGCTTTTATTTATAATTATTATGTGCATCATCGTCAATATTTTTAGATCCGGGGGAGAATCGGTATTCAGCAACACATGCTTGTCGTAGCACTCATGTAAAGCACTCATTTTACCTCCGGCGGCTACTTTGCTGACGTGTTTCTTCTGCTCATGCGCCATGAACCCGACGACGGAGAAGATGACGAAACCGGCGAAGACGCTAGTGGAGCTGTTGAGGCAGGAGATGAGGACAGCATCCCTGAGGAGGAAGGTAGAAACAGCGCGTGAGTGTGATATGACCTTCGACCTATGCTACTGGTAACACCTTGCAGGCAGACACGCCTTTGTACTTACTTGAACACATTGTACTGATTTGTACATGTTGTTGTACATACTTGTACACGTTGTTGTACATACTTGTACACGTTGTTGTACTTACTTGTACACGTTGTTGAACTAACTTGTACACGTTGTTGCACTTGTACACGGTTTACTTACTTGTACTTAGTTGTACGTGCTCTTGTACTTGAACACGTACTGAGTTCCACATGTTGTACTTACTTGTATACATTGTTGTACTTACTTGTATACATTCTTGTACTTATTATTGTTGTTGTACTTACTTGTACACGTTGTTGTATTTACTTGTACTTATTGTTGTACTTACTTGTACACGTTGTTTTACTTACTTGTACACGTTGTTGTACTTACTTGTACACGTTGTTGTGGAATCTGTTGTAGCTGCCGAGAGCTATCATGGTGCCGAGTCCCAGACCATAGGAGAACAGGATCTGGGACGCCGCATCTATCCACACCTGAAACAATAAGTCGTACTCCTAGTGATGCTTCGGTGACTTCTCCTTCTCCTCCAAACCGTGAAGATCCAGGTAGAAAAGATGCCTTCAGCAACCCATGCTTGCCATAAGAGGCGACTATGCTTGTCGTAAGAGGCGACTAACGGGATCGGGTGGTCAGGCTCGCTGACTTGGTTGCTGGTTGCGTGGATCGTTGCTCATGATGTCAGTCACTGGATTGTCTGGTCCAGACTCGATTATGTACAGACCGCCGTCATACAGCTGGAACATTGCTGAGTGCGGCGTTAAACAACAAACAAACAAACTTCTCTTCCTGCTATTACTACTGCTGTTGCTAGTTTTCCAAATGAAACTTTTGAGGTTACATATACTTCAGTCTGTATCTGGTACTGTTAACGGCAGTCGATGCCACTACAGTGAAACAACGCTACTCGAACTGCATTACCACGAGATGACGTGTAACACAACTTTAGTTTCATGCCTTCGGTAGAGTGAGAGCCAAAGATCGAAATCGCAGCAAATTCGGGATTCGAACCTACGTTCTGCGGATCCTGACGTGTTGTCCCAGTTTATACCCCTCACTGACACGTTGTATTTATCTCGGCACTCGGCTTTTCTCTATGTACGGATAACTTCATACATTTTCCATCTTCCCGATGCAAGAGCGTTAACTGACTTTAAAAGTCCAGTTTCCACCCTTGCCGAACTAGGCTGCAATTACTGGGCTCGATCGTAGCGCCACCAGTGTCTATTACCGTTTTGTCCCTTCTAAGCCAATCAGATTCCACCTCTCGTATCACTTGCGTTTGCTTCACACAAAATGGCGGCGCCCGGTCAGGACGATCTGATTGATAATCAAGATCTATAGTGTGATAAAACGGGTCTTACATCGCGAAATGCATCAAATCACGTGAGCACCTTGATTAAAAACATGAAAAGAATTGGAAAATATCTGCTGACAACGAGTTGGCGGTGCACATGCTTTGCAAATCCTGCAATCAACCGAAATCTGCACGACAGTTTACGAACCGGATTTCTATTTCGGTGCGCTATTTTGATTGGACTATGCATAGACTCGTTAGTCCAGCCAAAATGTAACTCCACAATACCAGCCTAGTTCAGCAAGGGGGAAAACTGGACTTCTATAGTCAGTTAACTCTCTTGCCTCGGGAAGATGTACATTTTCATGGTCCGTGAACTCAACAACACACTGCTTCTGTCGCTTCTGTTTCAACTACTGCTGCTGACTGTGGTGATGCTGCTGCTGCTGCTGCAATAAGGTGACCTACCTGCGACTCCTTAAGTCTCGCCATGTCCGGGACGATGTAGAACCGGATGCCATCCATGGCGCCTGGCAGGGTGAGTCCCCGGATGAGGAGGCTGAACAAGACGACGTAAGGAAACAGCGCCGTGAAGTACACCACCTGTAACAACAGACGTCGTCACTCAGTCTGGTGTGTGGGTGGTCGGGTGGGTGGGATGGTGTGTGGGCGGTAGAGTGTGTGGGTGGTTGGGTGGATGGACGCGAGTGTGGGTGGTCAGGTGGGTGTTTTGGTGTGCGGGTGGTAGAGTGTGTGTGTGGTCAGGTGGGTGGTTGGGTTGTGGGTGGTTGGGTGTGTGGATGGTTGGATGTGATAGTGGTAGAGTGTGTGGGTGGTCGGATGGGTGGTTGGGTGGTCGGGTGGTAGAGTGTGTGGGTAGTCAGGTGGGTGGTTGGGTGTGTGGATGGTTGGATGTGATAGTGGTAGAGTGTGTGGGTGCTCGGATGGGTGGTTGGGTGGTCGGGTGGTACAGTGTGGGGGTGGTTGGATGGGTGGTTGGGTGTGCGGATGGTAAAATGTATGGGTGTTCGGATGGGTGGTTGGGGGTGCGGGTGGTAGAGTGTGTAGGTGGTCAGGTAGGTGGTTGGGCTGGTGGGTGTGCGGATGGTAGAGTGTGTGGCCACAGTATCTGAACACTACAGCTGTGCTGGATGAAAACAATGGTAACGAGTTAAGTATCATTACTGATGGTGAATCGTAATTCTATTGCCTGATTCAAACTGAAATATTTACACGATGTGATTTACTGTTATTACCATCAGTGTTTACTGAAGGGCCACGGCACACACACGTATTGTAATTAACTTTAATGATCTCCCCAAAGAACAAGCCAATGAAAAAAACAGCGGAAATTAACTCCGTTTGAGCAATCAAATGTGTCCGCAGTGAAGATGTCGAACACATCTGATTGGCTGCAAGTACTACTGAAGTCCCGCAGTGAATGCTCAATGTGAATGTTATTGGCCTACCTTGCCTGTCCACTTGACCCCTTTCCATATACAGAAGTAACAGAGGATCCACATTGTCAGCAGCGTGAGGGCCAGCTGCCATCTTAGCCGACCGGGTGTCGCTATACCATCTGTAATCTGCAGGGCGTACCGACTGGAACATGTCAATAATAATCAAAATTATAATGAGTGAGTGAATATGGGTTTACGCCGTTTTAGCAATATTCAAGCAATATAACTTAAACACGTTCCTTGTCACATGCTTTTGACATCTTTAGGTCTGAACATGATTAGGATTGTGTTTAACATGCGAGACGTGTCTAGATGTGAATATTCCCCTGGAAATTCACTGTAGGTAATTTATACAGGGTGGTTTCTATGTTTGTATTTGTGTGTAATGGAGATACTCTGTGTGTGCGTGCGTGCGTGCGTGCGTGCGTGTGTGTGTGTGTGAGAGAGAGGGGGGCGAATAAAAGCTATTTTAGCAGTATAAATGGATTATTTTGTTTCTGTTTGTTTGTTGTTTAACGCCGCACCCAGCAATATTCCAGCTATATGACGGCGGTCTGTAAATAATCGAATCTTGGCCAGACAATGCAGTGATTGACATCATGAGCTTCGATCCACGCAATTCGGATACGATTACATGCATCAACCAAGTAACCCGATCCCGTTAGTCGCCTTTTACGGCAAGCATAGGTTGCTGAAGAACTTGACGGGTCGGATTATTTGGAGATGGGTGGACGGTAGTAACTAACAAAAGTTAAGTGTCTTTCGTAGTGATCAGATATACCTTCATTGTCAGAGTCTTGTATGATTCAAATATTATGAGCCATACAGCAACAACACATTGAGGAACACATAGATTTATAAACCTTGGCTGTATACGAACCTGCATAAATACGTGATTGCTGATATTGTAGTTCATCAGTATGTGTGGGGGCACGGGTGGCCCAGTCGTTTAAGGCGCCGTGATTCGCTGTGCAGAGTTGCGTCCCTTGGGCACGCCAGAAACCTATGATTGTGGATTCGAATCCCGGTTCGCCCCGATTATGTTTCTAGGTTTGTCAGCACCATACCCGTGCTCGTGGGTTTCACCGAAGTGGTAAACGTCTGAGACCTGTATCACTTCGGGCTTTCCTCCCACATTAAGCTGACACGCCGTGATATAACTGGAATACTGTTAAAAGCGGCGTTAAACCCAACTCACTCACTCACTCATCAGTATGTGATAGCGCGATTAGATCTATATCTTCAACACCTCGAACTGAGTACAACAAAGTGGGGCTTTGACAACATACTTACAACCAGAATTCTTCGACCGGCGAATTAAAACGATTCGCGTCGTACGTCTGTGTGCAGTTGTAGTCGGGGTACATGCTAAGGACGGTGGAGGAGTTGAGAGTCGACGTGATGTTGACCTCAAACCAGGTTGTCTCGTTCGTGCAGTTGAACGGGAGTTTGTGGAAGTCGTACTCGGACAGGCACTGGCCAGTGTTCCACCAGTTGTCGCAGTGAGACCAGTAGAGCTGGGACGTGAAGGAGCAGCACAGGTAGAACAACCCCCACGACAGGATGACGATGTAGTAGGCGTTCAGCCACGCCGCCATCACGGCAGCAGCGTAACCCACACCTGCAACATAGTCGCAGTCTTGTCACTTGTCCGTGGCGTGTTACAGTGTGGAGGAGTGGGTTCGCGAATGTTGGGTGTGCCTCGTGAATGGATGAGTGACCCTGTGTTTGGATGAGTGAGTGAGTGAATAAGTGAGTGACCCTGTGTTTGGATGAGTGAGTGGATGAGTGAGTGAGTGACCATAGGTTTGGATGTGTGAATGAGTGAGTGCATGAGTGAGTGACCAAGTGTTTGGATGAGTGAGTGGATGAGTGAGTGACCCAGTGTTTGGATGAGTGAGTGAATAACCCAGTGTTTGGATGAGTGAGTGAGTGAGTGAATGAGTGAGTGACCATAGGTTTGAATGTGTGAGTGGATGAGTGAGTGACCCAGTGTTTGGATGAGTGAGTGAATAACCCAGTGTTTGTATGAGTGAGTGAGTGGATGACTGAGTGAGCACAGGTTTGGATGTGTGAGTGGATGAGTGAATGACCCAGTGTTTGGATGAGTGAGTGGGTGAGTGAGTGACCCAGTGAGTAGATGAGTGAGTGACCAAGTGTTTGGATGAGTGAGTGAGTGAGTGAATAACCCAGTGTTTGGATGAGTGAGTGAGTGGATGAGAGAGTCACCCAGTGTTTGTATGAGTGAGTGACCCAGTGTTTGGATGAGTGAGTGACCCAGTGTTTGGATGTGTGAATGAGTGAGTGGATGAGTGAGTGACCCAGTGTTTGGATGAGTGAGTGACCCAGTGTTTGTATGAGTGAGTGACCCAGTTCATCAATACAGTCACAACAAGGTCACCTATACAGTCATGACGAGGTCATTCATTCCGTAAATATAAAAGCATGTTTAGTTTATGAATACAGTCATATCAAGTTCATCAATACACACACGACAAGTTCATCAATACAGTCACGACAAGTTCATCAATACAGTCAATACAAGTCAATCAAAACAGTCATGTCAAGTCCATCAATACAGCCATGACAAGTTCATCAATACAGTCATGACAAGTCCATCAATACAGTCATATCAAGTCCACCAATACAGTCATATCAAGTTCATCAATACAGTCATATCAAGTTCATTAATACAGTCATGTCAAGTCCATCAATACAGTCATATCAAGTCCACCAATACAGTCATATCAAGTTCATTAATACAGTCATATCAAGTTCATTAATACAGTCATGTCAAGTCCATCAATACAGTCATGTCAAGTCCATCAATACATTCATGACAAGTTCATCAATACAGTCATGTCAAGTCTATTAATACAGTCAAGACAAGTTCATCAATACAGTCATGTCAAGTCCATCAATACAGTCATGTCAAGTCCACCAATACAGTCATATCAAGTTCACCAAAACAGTCATATCAAGTTCATTAATACAGTCATGTCAAGTCCATCAATACAGTCATGTCAAGTCGATCAAAACAGTCATGTCAAGTCCATCAATACAGTCATGTCAAGTCCATCAATACAGTCATGACAAGTTCATCAATACAGTCATGTCAAGTCTATTAATGCAGTCATATCAAGTCCATCAATACAGTCATGTCAAGTCCATCAATACAGTCATGTCAAGTTCATCAATACAGTCATGTCAAGTCCATCAATACAGTCATGTCAAGTCCATCAAAACAGTCATGTCAAGTCCATCAATACAGTCATGACAAGTTCATCAATACAGTCATGACAAGTTCATCAATACAGTCATGTCAAGTCTATTAATACAGTCAAGACAAGTTCATCAATACAGTCATATCAAGTTCATCAATACAGTCATATCAAGTTCATTGATACAGTCATGTCAAGTCCATCAATACAGTCATGTCAAGTCCATCAATACAGTCATGTCAAGTCCATCAATACAGTCATATCAAGTCCATCAATATAGTCATGTCAAGTCCATCAATACAGTCATGTCAAGTTCATCAATACAGTCATGTCAAGTTCATCAATACAGTCAAGACAAGTCAATCAAAACAGTCATGTCAAGTCCATCAATACAGTCATGACAAGTTCATCAATACAGTCATGTCAAGTCTATCAATACAGTCAAGACAATTTCATCAATACAGTCATGACAAGTCCATCAATACAGTCATGTCAAGTCCACCAATACAGTCATATCAAGTTCATCAATACAGTAATATCAAGTTCATTAATACAGTCATGTCAAGTCCATCAATACAGTCATGGCAAGTACATCAATACAGTCATGTCAAGTCCAACAATACAGTCATGTCAAGTCCATCCATACAGTCATGTAAAGTCCATCAATACAGTCATGTCAAGTCCATCAATACAGTCATGTCAAGTCCATCAATACAGTCACGACAACTTCATACTGATACTGTCACAAGCTCACCCATACAGCCCACTGATGCAGTCGCGACAAGATGATTGATACAGACATTTTCTCACCTTTGAATATTGGACTGATCTTCCAGATGCCCAGTCCCCCAACGCTGAAATACTGCCCAAGGGCCAGTTCCATGAAGTACATAGGGATGCCAGCCAGGAACGCCGTCAGGAAGAAAGGAATGAAGAAAGCCCCTGAAACATCGTATCAAGGTCATGTTAAAGGTCAGATCAAACAAGGTACGGTATCAAGGTCGTGTCAAAGGTCAGATCAAACAAGGTACGGTATCAAAGTCGTGTCAAAGGTCAGATCAAACAAGGTACGGTATCAAGGTCGTGTCAAAGGTCAGATTAAACAAGGTACGGCATCAAGGTCGTGTCAAAGGTCAGATCAAACATGGTCATGGTCTCAGGGTCATGCCATAGGTCAGATCATAACCAAAAGAACACGGTTTCAAGCAGTTTGTCTAGATATTGCCTACTGAGGAGTTAGACAAACAATGAACACTAAGCACGCCCCCCGAACTAAGAATAATAACAAGTAAGTGTAAAAGTGTAAAATTAAGCTTGTAATCTACGATACCGCGACTTTCACAATACGATATGACCCTAAAATCCAAAGTATACGCCTGACAAAGTTAGATTGGTAAGCTATCACGAAAACATCCCCAATATACATAGTCTGAGCTCAGAATGCCCAGAAACGGAAACGAACAATCTCTTGAAGGAACACGTGATTCTTACCTGTTCTTGGTGTATTAATTATCGGATGTCTAGTCATACATCAGACAAACTTTATACATGTCTGGTCATACTTTAGCCACACTTCATACATGTTTAGACATACTTAAGCCTCACTTTAAACATGTCTGGTCATACTTTAGCCACACTCTATACATGTCTGTCCATACTTAAGTCACACGTTATATATGTCTAGACATACTTTAGCCACACTGTATACATTTCAAGACATACTTTAGCCACACTCTATACATGTCTAGTCTACTTTAGCCACACTTTATACATGTCTAGACATACTTTAGCCACACTCTATACATGTCTAGACATACTTTAGCCACACTCTATACATGTCTAGACATACTTTAGCCACACTTTAAACATGTCTAGACATACTTAAGCCACACTTTATACATGTCTAGACATACTTTAGCCACACTCTATACATGTCTAGACATACTTTAGCCACACTCTATACATGTCTAGACATACTTTAGCCACACTTTATAAATGTCTAGTCAAACTTTAGCCACACTCTATACATGTCTAGACATACTTTAGCCACACTTTAAACATGTCTAGACATACTTTAGCCACACTCTATACATATCTAGACATACTTTAGCCACACTCTATACATGTCTAGACATACTTTAGCCACACTCTATACATGTCTAGACATACTTTAGCCACACTTTATACATGTCTAGACATACTTTAGCCACACTCTATACATGTCTAGACATACTTTAGCCACACTTTAAACATGTCTAGACATACTTTAGCCACACTTTATACATGTCTAGACATACTTTAGCCACACTCTATAAATGTCTAGACATACTTTAGCCACACTTTATACATGTCTACACATACTTTAGCCGCACTCTATACATGTCTAGTCATACTTTAGCCACACCTTATACATGTCTACACATACTTTAGCCACACTCTATACATGTCTAGTCATACTTTAGCCACACTCTATACATGCCTAGACATACTTTAGCCACACTTTATACAAGTCTAGTCATACTTTAGCCACACTCTATACATGTCTAGACATACTTTAGCCACACTCTATACATGTCTAGACATACTTTAGCTACATGTCTAGACATACTTTAGCTACATGTCTAGACATACTTTAGCTACATGTCTAGACATACTTTAGCTACATGTCTAGACATACTTTAGCTACATGTGTAGACATACTTTAGCTACATGTCTAGACATACTTTAGCTACATGTCTAGACATACTTTAGCTACATGTCTAGACATACTTTAGCTACATGTCTAGACATACTTTAGCTACATGTCTAGACATACTTTAGCCACGCTCTATACATGTCTAGACATACTTTAGCCACACTCTATACATGTCTAGTCATACTTAAGCCACACTCTATACATGTCTAGACATACGTTAGCCACACTCTATACATGTCTAGACATACTTTAGCTACATGTCTAGACATACTTTAGCCACACTCTATACATGTCTAGACATACGTTAGCCACACTCTATACATGTCTAGACACACTTTAGCGACATGTCTAGACATACTTTAGCCACACTCTATACATGTCTAGACATACTTAAGCCTCACTTTAAACATGTCTGGTCATACTTTAGCCACACTCTATACATGTCTGTCCATACTTAAGTCACACGTTATATATGTCTAGACATACTTTAGCCACACTGTATACATGTCTAGACATACTTTAGCCACACTCTATACATGTCTAGACATACTTTAGCCACACTTTAAACATGTCTAGACATACTTTAGCCACACTCTATACATGTCTAGACATACTTTAGCTACATGTCTAGACATACGTTAGCCACACTCTATACATGTCTAGACATACTTTAGCTACATGTCTAGACATACTTTAGCCACACTCTATACATGTCTAGACATACTTTAGCTACATGTCTAGACATACTTTAGCCACACTCTATACATGTCTAGACATACTTTAGCCACACTCTATACATGTCTAGACATACTTTAGCCACACTCTATATATGTCTAGACATACTTTAGCTACATGTCTAGACATACTTTAGCTACATGTCTAGACATACTTTAGCTACATGTCTAGACATACTTTAGCTACATGTGTAGACATACTTTAGCTGCATGTGTAGACATACTTTAGCTACATGTCTAGACATACTTTAGCTACATGTCTAGACATACTTTAGCTACATGTCTAGACATACTTTAGCTACATGTCTAGACATACTTTAGCCACGCTCTATACATGTCTAGACATACTTTAGCCACACTCTATACATGTCTAGTCATACTTTAGCCACACTCTATACATGTCTAGACATACGTTAGCCACACTCTATACATGTCTAGACATACTTTAGCTACATGTCTAGACATACTTTAGCCACACTCTATACATGTCTAGACATACGTTAGTCACACTCTATACATGTCTAGACATACTTTAGCGACATGTCTAGACATACTTTAGCCACACTCTATACATGTCTAGACATACTTTAGCGACATGTCTAGACATACTTTAGCCACACTCTATACATGTCTAGACATACGTTAGCCACACTCTATACATGTCTAGACATACTTTAGCTACATGTCTAGACATACTTTAGCCACACTCTATACATGTCTAGACATACTTTAGCTACATGTCTAGACATACTTTAGCCACACTCTATACATGTCTAGACATACTTTAGCTACATGTCTAGACATACGTTAGCCACACTGTATACATGTCTAGACATACTTTAGCTACATGTCTAGACATACTTTAGCCACACTCTATACATGTCTAGACATACTTTAGCCACACTCTATACATGTCTAGACATACTTTAGCTACATGTCTAGACATACTTTAGCCACACTCTATACATGTCTAGACATACTTTAGCTACATGTCTAGACATACGTTAGCCACACTCTATACATGTCTAGACATACTTTAGCTACATGTCTAGACATACTTTAGCCACACTCTATACATGTCTAGACATACTTTAGCTACATGTCTAGACATACTTTAGCCACACTCTATACATGTCTAGACATACTTTAGCTACATGTCTAGACATACTTTAGCCACACTCTATACATGTCTAGACATACTTTAGCCACACTCTATACATGTCTAGACATACGTTAGCCACACTCTATACATGTCTAGACATACTTTAGCTACATGTCTAGACATACTTTAGCCACACTCTATACATGTCTAGACATACTTTAGCTACATGTCTAGACATACTTTAGCTACATGTCTAGACATACTTTAGCCGGGCAGGATAGCGGAAGGCCGGTGGTTGGATCCCCGGGCCATGTTATACCAAAATGCGTTAAAAAATAATTAGTGGTAACGGTTTGCTTGTTTGATGATATGACGAGTACAAGACGTTGTCAAATTCTTGATGATGAACTTGTGTATGGTGTATCAGCGTATGGTGTTGGAACATCGATTGTGTTGTACGGAAGATGGAGACAGACTGGCAACATTCATAAAACGTGTGTGACGTTCTGTAGATATAAGTTGTTAAGAAATGACTTCAATATCGTTTGCATTCGTGGAGGTATACACGTAAAAACTGGTGTTCACACTATGGTGGATTTACACAATGCCCCAACCATTCTATTATTAGCCAATTATTAGCCAATCAGGAAACAGCAGTCCGTTAGTACCGGACTTACGCAGAGTGCACACCTGTTTTTACGTTTATGACTTGATAAAAACAAAAACATATTGAAATCAATTCATTTAAATGAATACGTCAACAATACATACTCCACAGGTTGTAATTATCAACACACACATAACTGTAAACGACAATGCTATATCAGTGACATTATTCAGCGCAATAATCCAACGCAAGCCCCTCCCATTCAAACCATGAAGTGGTACCGTTTGTGAGCGTGACCTAATTTATTTTCGGTTTATGGAAACATTAATGCAAAAACATTTCTCAGTTAGCCAATCAAGTACCTCGTAATTACTTGAAATTTACATTTTTTTTACAATCAAAGACAAAGAATTCAGTATCAGCCTGATGCTGCATGACCCAGTTGCCATCATTGAACCAGACAGGTGGTCTTCTTTCACGACTGGATCGCCGTGGAACAAATGGGCTTACATTTGGATCAAAAGCCATATTCTGTTCCCGAGTTTTATTTCCAACATTGACCTCATTGGAAATCTGTGACGCAGTATTATCCGTCTCAGTGGAAGATGAAGTGATGGAAATTGTTTTTTTTTAAAGTTGGATTGACAATTTGAACAGCGTTCAATTACAAAGAGTAAATGCTGAAATCTATGTCACCAATATAAATAATCTCTGTCACGACCTTTCCTTTTGATGAGTTGAAAGTAAAGGCTATGGTTTAAGCATAGCAATGTTCATATTGAGTTTGAACGTTCATTGATGTATCAAACTTGAACTTTTCCCTGCAAATACACGTGTGCATGATATACTAACGCTATATTGAAACACCTTAATTTGATAGTGGGTTTGGACCCGTGAAGATCCGGAGTAGAATAGGTCTTCAGCATACCTTGCTTGCCGTTAAAAGATGACTATGCTTGTCGTAAGAGGCGACTAACGGGATCGGATGGTCAGGCTCGCTGACCTGGTTAATGCATGTCATTGTATCCCAATTGTGTGGATCGATGCTCATGATGTCAATCACTGGTCTGGTCTGGTCCAGACTCGATTATTTACAGACCGCCTTCATATAGCTGAGTGCTGCGTTAAACAACAAACAAACAAAATGATAGTCTGTTTGTGTTTTACATAACTCTCAGAACTCGAAACCAGCAATAATTCTACTCTTGCATATTCTGTGCTCCAAACCAAAAACTAAAATCAAACAGAATCTAAAATTATGATTTAAATTTTAATTAATTTCATAATGATAAGCAATACGATCACCTAATAATGATCATCACATGTACTGAATATACTACTACAGGTCTGTACGTCGTCTATCCACACGGATTGTACACCAGACCTGTGGCCTGTCAGCCTGTCTGCTATAAAGATATCGGTATTAATGAGAGTATTCAAGTAAATTACTTGTGTTACATTAGGAAGTCACTAGTGGGATTGTGGGTGAGCACAAGCTCACAGCAACCTGTGCTGGCCACAAGAGGCAGGCGACTTGATTCGTCGAAGTCTGCAATTTCAGAGAGAGACGCTGCAAAACATTTTCATTGGCAAAAACCAATTCCACTGAACTTTCCACTTTTACATTGAATTTATTTAGTTTGATGAGGTAAATGGTGAAGTATCGTCAAAAGCATTCGTCATTAAATGAATACTTGTATGGTTTAATCGAACACGTCATTCAATGCTAATAACACATGTCTTACTGATAGTGACAACGACAGTTTAAATGTGACATTGCATTACGTCACAGCCACATTTCCGTCTGTGCCTTAATTGATAAGGCTTACAGTTGATTGAAATATGTGTACAGTTAGTTATAGTTATAGTTATGATTTATGTATTGCTAGTTTCGGACCATGTCTTATGAATAATAAAAATACACTGAAGTGGCAGCAAGACCTAGACGTAGGCAATCATCATCGTTAGTAGTAGTAGTAGTAGTAGTAGTAGTAGTAGTAGTAGTAGTAGTAGTAGTAGTAGAAGTAGTAGTAGTAGTAGTAGTAGTAGTAGCAGCAGCAGCAGCAGAAAACCCATAATTCATAATCAGGTGTTAATTATGTCATTGATGATAGTAGCAGACGCTTGATGAATATCAATACCATCAATTTTCGTTGCGGCCTGTACATGTTCGGGCCAGGCAAACCGATGATTGATAGCATGAACACCATCCACGACCACAGGGTACCTTGACACAGTGTCTAGCAGATCACTCACTGTAACCTCCCATATACAGTAGGGACACGTAGTGGGACATTACCCAACACGGGACCCTGGGCACATTCTGGATTATTTACAGACCGCCGTTATATAGTGGTATATATGTAGTATTGTACGTCGCTAGGAAAGTCCAATAATCTTGAACGCGACGTTAAATCCTATTTCACCTCACCTATAGCTGTAATACTCCTGATTGTGACGTAACAAACATCCCCTCACCCACTCCGTGAACTGGCGGTAGAGTGTCCGCCACTCTGATTATTTTGAAGCTATACCTCTAATAAAATTTAAGGACCACCGCATTCTTTCATATTAATACAGTTTTTCTCTCGTGGCGTGACAGCTTAACTATAGTAAATGGAAGACTCGGACAATCCCTATAACAGATAATATGAGATAATATATACACAATTTTGCGCAAGATATTTAAGTCGTCTAATGAAAGAAGATTTTTCTTTAAATTTATACATATCTCACACTATCTATAAAACAGTTTAAATTATTAAGCTACAGCCGACCGGCCTGTCTGTTAACCTGCAACCTTATTTCCAGACCAGTCTCTGACTGATGACAGTATGAAGCAGTACCACCTCCTTCCCCGCAGGGAATCCGCAGTTAAGCTGTAACCGCTTAAAATGACAGCCTCCGTTAATTCAAATATCTAATCGAATCCTCATTTTTTTTCTTCAAATTTGAACTCTATTCGCACAATGGCAGCACATTTAAGTGCCCCAGATTTAAGATAGTCTCCATATTCATATCTCTCACCAAGCTTGTGTCATTCCGAATCGACTGATCTGGGGTTAATTGACTCAGTTTTTTACATCATTAAGGTGTATTATGATTGAAAAGTCAATAGATGTTAAGTGCTGTGAAAATTAGACTCTGCTGATTGGGTTACTAGTTCGATTATATCATTATAACGCCATCACACTAGAAGAGTGGGCCCTTTGATTCACTGCTGTCAAACTCCAAGACATCGATACATTATAGCTTTATTAGAAGATGAGATATTTTACACTCGAGGAAACAGTTGTTGCACAAATCAGTCAAGAGTATTTTATGGCATTTAAAATCAGTTTGGGCTAATTTTATATTCTCTTTACATGGATAGGGGCAATTTACAACAATGGGGTTATGGGGAGTTTTTAATACACAGTTAGGGCCTTGCTCTTCGATCACCCCGAAAAAAAGGGAACTCGGAGACTTGTGTTACTCTGGTGCGAAGCGCGGCATTCGTGGTACGTGACATTGCTAAAGCAAAGATTCTTCTTGACATTGTTGAAAAGGTACAGATTCTCTACCACCGTTGATCTAAAGAGACTCCAGACAATGGATGTGTGCCTTACGGTTTTAATGAATGAGTGCATGTAATTGTACGCAGTCTTTGGTTGTGAGGTGAGGTGAGGTGAGGTAAGGTGAGGTGAAATTGGGTTTAACGTCGCGACCAAGATTATTGCACTTATGTAGCGACATGCATGCACCTGTGTGTGTGGCTGCTTGTACTAGTCCGGACTGATGCCGATTTGTAGTGCTAGCCCACTGAGATACTATGCCCACAGTTTAACATGAATACCCCACTCAAACACGGTATACTGACTACGAGCCGACCCGTCCTTGTTTTACCCCCTTAATGCCGAGTGCCAGACAGGGTAACAACAAGTACCATCTTTTAACATATTTTGGAATGCCGGGGGATCGAACATCGCGCCTTCCGCTCTCCGGGCGGACGCTCTACCACTAGACCAGCAAGGTCGTCCTTTCGTTGTGAAAATCGTGATTATGTGATATTTACAGTTTGGAAACCCATGAGGGTAATAATCTCCTTATCATATAATGTCAATTTTAAAATAATTGAAGACCTAATTTCATTCAGTAATTTACTTTAGAGATTGCGTGTGAATACTATGACTGTGAACCGCCCCTTCTATTACATAGTGCCTAAAGGTTTTCCGCCATATCTATTTACATAAGCACTCACATAGGAAAGCTCCATCTGAACTGTTTGGAATAGTTATGCAAAGGTTTATTAGCATGTTGGCTCGGATCGATGTACAGAGCTTACCAAACTAGTTCCTGCTAGACGACCTCATTTGCAAGTTTATCGAATTGGTTTATCACATGGATAACACTATCCATGATATGTGCTGCGTCAGGAGCCAATATCCCTCTCCAGAGATTATTCCTTTAACAGTCTGAGCTTGATAATAATAATAATAATAATAACAACAACAACAACAACAACAACAACAACAACAACGACGATGATGATGATGATGATGAGGAGGAGGAGGAGGAGGAGGATGTCAACTCCAGGGAATTTCCAGTCTCGATTATCTGCCGAAAGAGATTCCATTGCGGGTTAAGTTCAAAATAATGATGACGATTGTATGAATGGATCACTGAAATTCAGCTGTGACATCAGGTGTTCGCGAAATGAGTAAGCATGTCCTGTTCTACCGGTAGCCTTGACTCCGTACATGCTCCCTTATTTGTGAAGCCCTTCTTGCTGGATATTGCTGGAATATTGCTGGAGGTGTCTCTCACTCACTACCCTACACGCCGTGTCTGTTTACTCATAATCATCTACACAATGTTCTTGTCACTAGTGGCAATTTGAAAGAAATTAAATTTTAAAAAATGCCTCAAAATCTGTAAAAGTTTGAAGCTTAAGTTCATCCGATCAACACGATTAGAAATATTTTCATTTTCTTAATTTAAAAAAAATTAAACCCTCGTCTAGACCTCCCCAAATTAAATACCCCAAGTGACAGGTATGACACGAGCGCAATCGACAAGCTGTAATAAATAACATGAAAGTGTTTCAATCAAGGAGAAGTGAAATCGACACGGCGGGCCCGCAGTCTTGTTTGTTGGTGATCTTTTACAACAGAGGCTCTGTTGCAGAATTTCAACATCCCCCCAAAGCTAATCTGTGGCCAAGTCAAGACAAACGATAAGAGAGGGTATCATCAAATATCAATATAATTGAGGATTTCAAATATTTGGCTAATTTTCCTATCAAACATCGTATCCCCTCCTCTTGACTGTAATCTTAATACACATATCGATTAGCTTATCGGTATAGCCTCAAGCTTCTACTCGTTAATCACTCTCATTTCGCCAATTTTTCAGCACCATATCAATTTCACCATATGCTATAGAGCCTGGCAGTCGGGAGGGGTAATTGGCAAGTGGTTCGGGTTGGGGAGACGAGTCTTCGTCAGCCAGGGTGCTGCTTGATCGACGATGTGAATAGATCTGGAGTTTGATGGTAATTACAATATAGGGAGGTAGAAGGTCAAGCTAGACCCAACACCTGGGATTATGTGACAAGAGGGATGGACAGTCCCGGTGTTACGTTTGATCACACTTAGGAGCATTTTCAAGAGCTTTAATATTCCTTAATGAGGATTATTATTTAAGGCACTTTCTTACTCCTCCGAAAAGTGGTTGATCAGAAGGATGACGTGACGTTCCTTCTCTCTCTCTCTCTCTCTCTCTCTCTCTCTCTCTCTCTCTCTCTCTCTCTCTCTCTCTCTCTCCTGCTGCACCCACTTAGTTTGTCTTGGCATCCAATTTAAGACCCTTTGTGCCTCTCAGTGTACACAGCTGGTACAAATAAATTAGACTTGGATGTTCATTTAGAATGCCTGACCATGCGTGCTCATAAGCTTCGGGCTAAATAGTTTAATGATTTGTCACTCTTTGCAAGAAATAAAAAGCCGAAAAATACATTTCTACATTGAAATATTGGCATCTGCTGACCAGCTATACATTTCATGGCATCCAGCTTCCCGCACTTCGGCATCCGAATACCACTCTATAGGCCTCGGCATCGGCCGTACCGAAAGTCTTGGTTTTGTTGCAAGAAGTGTTTCACAATGTGGGTCAACTTAGACTTGTAAAGGCAATTTGTTATGAGTTATATAATATCAGACTAGTGTTTTTGTTACAAAGTTTAAAAAGTATCAGGGTAGTGTTAATAATTGTACGGCTGATTCCGATTACATTATAACGTCTGTCGTCGTCCACCATAGAAGAGGAAGCAGTCACTTCGTGGGCATTTCAGGGTTGAATATTATATGCCTCCTTGTAAATCCATGCTTGTCACTCACTCACTCACTCACACACTCACACACCCATCAAACCACGGTGGCACCCATACACCCTCGCGACCCGTGAAGATCCGGGTTGAGAACAGGTCTTCAGCAACCCATGCTTGTCGTAAGAGGCGACTAACGGGATCGGGTGGCCAGGCTCGCTGACTTGGTTGATGCATGTCATTGTATCCCAATTGCGTGGATCGATGCTCATGATGTCAATCACTGGATTGACTGGTCCAGACTCGAGTATTTACAGACCGCCGTCATATAGCTGGACTATTGCTGAGTGAGCGTTAAACAACAAACAAACAAACAGTCACCCACTTGATCATGTTCCAGCAGGAGTAAAATAGTATCTTTTATGTTTGATACAAACGTCCATACATAATGAGTATAACAGACCTCTTTCTCTATAATAAACGACAGTCCTTACTCTCAAATAACCAAACAAATCCATCAAGCAATGTTCATGTTGTAAGGCAAAAAATCCATTTCTCTGTTGGCTGCTTCACAGATCTACAAATCTAGAATTGGTCTTCGGCAAACCATGCTTGTAAGAGGCGACTACCGGGATCGGGTGGCGAGGCTCACTGACTCTGTTGTTTGCATGTCATCTTATTCGACGTGGACTGTTGCTCACAATATCAACCATAGGATTGTCTGGTCAAGATTCGATTATTTTCATGCCACCGTCATATGACTGGAATATTGCGGAGTCTATTCAGTCAGGAACTTTTCCGACAAAAAGCGATGTTGTGTGGATCAGTACATCTGTCACAAGGTTGGCACAAAATCGAGGCCTGTTTTCCCAAAACGATTGATCGCTTTTACTTCGTTTTTGCGTCTCAAGCGAGTTGACAGAGGAGGGCCGCTTCATGATGGCAACTCGGTTTCTTCGATGACAGAGCTCAGTTTACATTCCCTCAACCGATTATACATCAATAATTAGACATTATGTTTAAATATTAATTTGATTCCTTCTAAAAATATTTTTTGCTCGAAATGGAAAGAAATGTTCCTAGGTCTTTCCACATAGCGATCTTAGCGCTAAGATGATCCTAGCGCCCATACTTTAACATAGACTAACAGTAGTCGCAGTACTAAGATCGGTTTGTGGAACGGGGCCCTGGTCCTGTGGGAGGTATTGAGACATGAGGTCCTAATATCACCACAAAATATTTATTGTATTTTAAAAGAAAAAGAGAAAAACGGCCTCAAACAAATAATGGGTTTGTTGTAGCCTTAGATGAACATGTGTCGTTCCCTGAAACCTCAGTGTTACATATATGACCACATGGTGTGCACAGAGCACTTCCCCCACCTGATCAGGATACGGTGTAGGTTAAATTCCATGACAGCACGGGGCTTAAATGGATCACTATAATAAGAAGAAATTGGAGCGTTTTACACAGCCAAATGCGGTGGCCCTTTTGATGTCGGCAGTGTTAGGACATATAATTCCTGTAAACACAGTATAACGTTACATGTTGGTGTCGCAGATCGTGGTGGTGGTGGTGGTGGGGGAGGGGAGGGGGGGGGGGGGGGGGGGTGTAAATAGAACGCAGGGGCTTTGAACTCCCGATAATATAAAATACGGTTCAGATAGATCTTTTTATGTTTACGTCGGGACGTGTTGGTTTCTTCGTGTTTTCCACAGAACTGTTGTCACAAGGGAGTCTGGGACAGACTTGGTGTTAGGTGCCCAGTGCTATAAGCCTTCGCCCGTCACGTCAAAGACTTGGGTTCGATTCCCCATGTTGATCAAATCGACGTAAAAACAAACCTTTCTCACATGGAGAGGTCTTTTTTCCAAACAGAAACAAATATCGAGGTAATAGTGTATACCACATAGCGATACATGTAGAGTGGGGCCCCTTATCGCGAATATACACGATATAGTGAACTGACTACATTCGAGGCAATCAACGTCAAAACTGGATCACCCGAACCCCAGGAACTTGCACAGAACCCATTTCTTTTCCAAAAATGTCCAACATTTATAAACTTATTCCACACTAAATTAAAAATTGATAGATATATACTGATTGACAACAAACATTTTATTAGACCATATAATTATGGCAAGTTCTAAGCAATAGAAAAACTCAGCTTTTTCAGTTCTTTGAAATCCACATAAGGAAATATTATGGGAAAGGAAGTCGGTGGACTTGAAATTAGTGGTCAGTCCATATCTGGCAGGCTTGGAATGTGAACTGTGCCGTGAATTGTTGGTTCGTGGGGTACCATATTCTGGACACGTCTATATCCCGAAAAACACAGCTGCTTGTTTACCCATTAAGGGTACCTTCGTAGGAAAGGTCACCAGTACCTCATGTTTGTCTGCTCGTTGGGGTACCTGGGTAGGAAAGGTCCCCAGTACCCCATGTTTGTCTGCTCATTGGGGTACCTGGGTAGGAAAGGATCCCAGTACCTCATGTTTGTCTGCTCGTTGTGGTACCTGGGTAGGAAAGGTCCCCAGTACCCCATGTTTGTCTGCTCGTCGGGGTACCTGGGTAGGAAAGGTCCCCAGTACCCCATGTTTGTCTGCTCGTTGGGGTACCTGGGTAGGAAAGGTCCCCAGTACCCCATGTTTGTCTGCTCGTTGTGGTACCTGGGTAGGAAAGGTCTCCAGTACTTCATGTTTGTCTGTTCGTTGGGGTCCCTCGGTAGGAAAGGTTCCCAGTACCCCATGTTTGTCTGCTCGTTGTGGAACCTAGGTAGGAAAGGTCTCCAGTACACCATGTTTGTCTGCTCGTTATGGGACCTGGTTAGGAAAGGTCTCCAGTACCCCATGTTTGTCTGCTCGTTGGGGTACCTGGGTAGGAAAGGTCCCCAGTACCTCATGTTTGTCTGCTCGTTGGGGTACCTGGGTAGGAAAGGTTCCCGGTACCCCATGTTTGTCTTCTCGTTGTGGTACCTGTGTTAGGAAAGGTCTCCAGTACCCAATGTATGTCTGCTCGTTGGGGTACCTGTGTAGGAAAGGTCTCCAGTACCCCATGTTTGTCTGCTCGTTGTGGTACCTGAGTAGGAAAGGTCTCCAGTACCCCATGTTTGTCTGCTCGTTGGGGTACCTGGGTAGGAAAGGTCACCAGTACCCCATGTTTGTCTGCTCGTTGTGGTACCTGAGTAGGAAAGGTCCCCAGTACCCCATGTTTGTCTTCTCGTTGTGGTACCTGGGTAGGAAGGTCCCCAGTACCCCATGTATGTCTGCTCGTTGTGGTACCTGGGTAGGAAGGTCCCCAGTACCCCATGTTTGTCTGCTCGTTGTGGTACCTCGGTAGGAAGGTCCCCAGTACCCCATGTTTGTCTGCTCGTTGTGGTACCTGGGTAGGAAAGGTCCCCAGTACCCCATGTTTGTCTGCTCGTTGTGGTACCTGGGTAGGAAAGGTCCCCAGTACCCAATGTTTGTCTGCTCGTTATGGGACCTGGGTAGGAAAGGTCCCCAGTACACCATGTTTGTCTGCTCGTTGTGGTACCTGGGTAGGAAGGTCCCCAGTACCCCATGTATGTCTGCTCGTTGGGGTACCTTGGTAGAAAAGGTCCCAATACCCCATTTACTACTGTTCTTGGGGTTGTATACAGAGCCCAAATCAAAAAAAATATTTCCCAAAATGTCATAAAAGAATAAATGTATATATTCAAAAGCACCGATTCACCGCAACGCTGATTACTTGGAAAGCGATGAGAACCAAATATTAAAGATTTTAAAAGTTTAGCTCCGGAAACAAAATATGCAAAACTAATGACACTCTGGTAATGACACAGCTACTTTGGAATGCTACAAGGTCACGTGGCAGCTGGATGTGCACAGGAGAAACAACATGGCGGCCTGCAGGTGTCCGTGCTTGTTTTTATCAAGGCAGGCGTTAGGTGCATTCACAAGCACTACTGTGGATGAGCGAATTGACGCCGAAATTATGTACGATCCTGATTTCATGGCAGACTGGAGATAAAAAATACATCGGGTGTTTTTTTGCACCGTCTGCCTTGAAAAATCGGCCCACAATGAACTTGTAATTTATCAATTTTGTAATTTGCACTAAATAATATATTTTAGTGAACCTCATGTTAACTATCGAATTGCTTTTTTCTCCAACAAACCGCCTCCGTGTTCTTGTGGTAGAGCGTCCGCCCGGAGACCGGAAGGTCCGGGGTTCGATCCCCGGCCGCGTCATACCAGAAGACGTTAAAAGATGGTACTTGTTGTTACCCTGTCTGGCGCTCTGCATTAAGGACTAGTCGGCTCGGAGTCAGTATGCTGTGTCTAAGTGGGGTATTCATGTTAAACTGCGGCATGGTATCTCAGTGAGCTAGTACTATAAATCGGCATCAGTCCGGATTAGTACAAGCAGCCACACACACACGTGCATGCACGTCGTAATATAAGTGCAATAATGTTGGACGCGACGTTAAACCCCATTTCACCTCACCTTTCTCCAACAATGAATAGGAAAACGTTTTTTTAAAATCTATGTATGGCTAAGGCAACAAAATATATCTGCTTCTCATCACAAAATACCAAATACTAAACATGTAATAACTATATATATACCTACTGACAACAAATAATGAAA
This sequence comes from Haliotis cracherodii, assembly GCF_022045235.1. Taxonomy (NCBI): domain Eukaryota; kingdom Metazoa; phylum Mollusca; class Gastropoda; order Lepetellida; family Haliotidae; genus Haliotis; species Haliotis cracherodii. The sequence goes on from NW_027266319.1 coordinate 9,807,001, forward strand.
CTGATGAAATGAAGGAGTAATGCCGATAAATGTCTGTAAAATAAAATTTCGGGCGTGGATATCAATATCCGATGTGTCCACCATGTGGATACATACGAGACACATTGATGGCATACTGTTGATTAACTTGCGTATAGTTACCCTTGATATTTCCCGCTATTCCACCTTAAGGGCTTTCTTCCCCAAGCTGGGCCAAGCTGGCTGGTGCAAGGTTTCTGGCGCACACTCTCCGCCCGAGAATATCCCACGGATGCTCTTTTGGGGGCATGTCAGGGGACTTAGCAGGTCATTCGAATATCCGTATGTCTTCTCGTCGGAGATAATCGGTGACGACCTGGGCACGATGTAGTCTTGCGTTGTTATCTTGCAGTTCAAAATTTCAGCCGATAATTGGAACATAGAAAAAATGTCTTCAAGTTATAGCTGGCCAGTCAAATGTCCCTTCACGATGACCGAATCAGTTCGCTTGTCATGTGTGATACAACCCCTAACCACGATACTACCGCCCCCATACCGATCATTGTCAAGAATTGCTGCCCTGGCATACCGCTCGCCGCTACGTCGCCAACAACGTTTTCTGCCATCTGTGAATCGGAGACAAAACCTTGAATCGTCTGTTAACATGGTGTAACGCCCGCTACAGGCTCACAGTCCGTGCCTGATGTTGCAAAGCCAACTCTAATCGTTTTGCAAGGATGCTGATGCTGTTTGTTTGTTTATTGTGCAACGCCGCCCTCAGCAATATTCCAGTTTTATGGCGGCGGTCTGTAAAGAATCAAGTCAATCCAGTGATTGACATCATGAACATCGATCAACGCCATTGTGATACTATGACATGCATCAATCAAGTCAGCGAGCCTGACCACCTGATCCTGTTAGTTGCCTCTTACGACAAGCATAGTCGCCTGTTACAACAAGCATGGGTTGCTGAAGACTTATTCTAACCCGGATCTTCACGGGTGACGTCTTCAGTATAAACATCAGTACAATTCTACAGTACGAAAATCAGTACACGTCTCCCTAATGTTTGGTTGTTGTCATATACGGTATGCAATAATTAGGCGTATCTTATTTGTGCCAAAACACCAAACGAAGAATACACCACTCTGAACGCCTGAAGATCGAGTAGATATATATCACACCTTCACCTGTCCGTCTGTTTGCAGTGAAAGATGTTAATCCGGGAGTTAATCCTGATGATTTTAACGAGAGAGTGTCCGTTTCGAATAACGGGGTTCATTGAATATGAATACCGGACGAGGGGTTGCCCAGTGGGCAAAGCGCTCGCTCGTCATATTGAATGCTGGGTTCGATTCCGCACAAGGTACAGTTTCTACCTGGCATCACTGCTAAACACGTGGAACTCATTACCCAGTCATATCAATAACATTCTTGACATTTACATCTAAAAATATAACCTTAATTCTGTGAATTGAGTCGATAAAATAGCTTAACCTATGTACTCTCTATTCTAAATACCATCCACTCATATAGTAGCCGCATTTCATTTTAAAACCAAACCGATAAACTGTCATCGAAACAGCATTCACTCGCGACGAGATGAAATACGGTGAGAAATGGCGCTTTTATGTTCACACAGTGTTTAAATAACGACAATATCGGGAAAAAAATGTCATATTTATGCCTTTCAGAGTGGCGGCGCTTCGCTTCCACCGACCTGTCTTCGCGAACTGTGACGCGCATTCATTACTGGAGAAGATTATGTTCCGAAGGTCATCAAGGTGACATGATTTCGTTTTGATTTCTATTTAACACTCCCGCTGTCGCGGAGCACTCTGGCCGTGCTTTATTGCAAGTGAAGGAGATCCACGCACCCCAGACTTCGACAAGGTAACTCGATCACTGGCGACTTCAGTCGACGGCAGAGCTGCCAGAACTGTCCTGCTGTCCACCAGGAGTGTCGGCGGCGGGTTCTGATCACAGGCCAGCTACATGTAGATTAGAAGCTGTCTTCCTTATTGCAGACTATGGAGTCATTTTAGATTGAGGTGGAGTTGGTGGTGGTGTTGGACGTCGATGATACGAGTAGACTTTGGCGTTTGAAGCACAATCTGTGAACCTTGGTAATACGGACAGTTTAATGAGCTTTTGTACCTATTTTGGACTACCTAGGCAATATACGATATCGTATCCTTGCTACCCATGACTGGCTAAACTCTGTAACTGAAGTAACACGGACACACCCTAGTTCACGGGGAGGTGAGGTGAAATGGGTTTAACGTCGCGTCCAAGATTATTGCGCTTGTATTACGACGTGTATGTACGTGTGTGTGTGTGTGTGTGTGAGAGAGAGTGTGTGTGAGAGAGAGAGAGAGAGAGAGAGAGAGAGAGAGAGAGAGAGTGTGTGTGTGTGTGTGTGTGTGTGTGTGTGTGTGTGTGTGTGTCTGCTTGTACTGCTCCGGACCAATGCCGATTATATTATACGAGCCTACTTAGATACTTTGCCTCAGTTTTACATGGATACCCCACTCATTATACAGTGTTCCAGCCGAACAGCCCTTGTTTGATCGCCTTAATGCCGAGAGTCAGGCAGGGTAACAACAAGTGCCATCTTAAACGTAGTTTGGTATGCCGCGGCCTGGGATCGACAACCGACCTTCCGCTCTCAGGGCAGACACTATCCATAAGTCACTATCAGTACCCTTCGTCTGCACTCACACTCTATGCTCGCAACTCTATAACAGGCTCATCAAACAATGGATGACGTCATACCATTCTACGAAAACTGAGCCGACTAGCAAGTAGAACACATATGCAAAGATATTTTAGTTTTCCTTTAAAATATAACTACACGTACATCTAAAAAGGGTGACTGAGAATAAATATTGTTCCACGTCGCAGAAATAGTCCAGCTATTTCATGACGGCCTGTTTTAAATTGAATCTAGTTGTTGAAACCAGTGGTTGACAGCATGAGCAACGGACCTTGCAGTGAACCCGTCACAGTTCGAAACCATCCGATCCTCACTGACGACACACATTGGGTACGGGGTCTATATTCGGAACTGGAATCCCAAAGGGAGATTTGAAATGAATACAATTACCATGTCAGCGTAAGAACAGGTTTTTCACATTAGAAAAAGACAACTAAAATATTTAGAAATAAATTATTTCACAAGTGTACATGCGCCAGAGATTTTAGCAGCAAAATATTTAAGGGTAAAATATATGTTAAGGTATAAATTGTTCAAAATGTATATAAAAATAACTACGCAGTATGGTTCAATAAAAAATCCCGACATATTGCAGACATCATTGTCGATACAATGCCAACACGATGTCACTTACTTCGTACTGTTGTCTATAGGTTTTATTGTTTTAACGTTAATGATTATATGATCATTATGTGAAGTTATTGTTGATGGGTTTTTTCTAAGAATTTGTTTACGGCGACACCCGGAATAAGCCAATTCTAAAATACATATTACGAGAGGTGTTAAAGGCAGTTCATTATTGTTATCAGAATGCCGGAGACACGTGGAATTACAGTCCTGAAACGGACTATATTATATACAGTTCAGTATCTACGTTAGAACTTCCGGTTACGTTTGTTTTGCTTTGAACACATAGAACATGCTGAAAGGCATGGTACAGCGGATGCTCATTTTTGGCCCGTTACTTTTTCATCTGTGATTAATTTTCGTTAGTCTTAAATATACGTAGTTACTTTTTAATTATTTACTTTGTTCAACATATTTTTAAAACATATATACACATAACATTTTGAAAATATAGTTCCAACATGGCGACTGTAAACAAATCCACTGCACTAGAGTCATCATTGCTGGCAATGACTGCAAACGGTCAGTGAAATTGCTTCAAATATATCAGTGATCTATCGCCGTTAATAACCGCATACCACTATCAGATTACCAGTTTCCTGTGGCTATTGCGTCTGATAAGGCGTTCATGGCTGTCGACTTCAAGCTATTATATTTACATCACGTGACGTCCATGTGCTTCGAGGTCGACGGGTCAAATGTAGTCCCGGCTAATCTCAGAGACAAATTTTCAGCAGAATGGCCGATCGGGTTCAGAGTGGCAAATGGCCGCAGTGGATGCTCCGACCAGCCCTATTCGGCCGAGCCGACAAGGGCAAAAAGTTGACAATGTATTGTATAAAACTGTAAAAAATGTGTCTTTTGACAAGGGATAAATAAGGCGACCTGTAGTGTCAGCTGTTCGGAAAATACACGGCACCCCCTAATATGAACACATGTTCAACGGCAATTATTTACAGCCAGTGAAGTAATATTTAATGAGATCATTGCCACAACGACATATTGTCGCGATCAGATACGTTGACACACTAATCTTGTTACATATACCATAATAAGATTACAAATTGCTCTAATTAGTATAGTGTATTAGTATAATTAAGTAGTAATAAAGTGACAATTGAGATGTATAATTAGTTATTCGCAATACTTATAAATATTATAAAAGGTCAGAGCCACTATTATTTCTTTTCAAATATGACACAGGCAAAAATCCGGAACAGGATATCCTTACAGTAGATTTCTGTGGAAGCCAAGTTTTCACAGAACAACCGTGTTTTGGTTACTGACTTGTAAATACATACTTAGATATAAAAGTTCAATGGCAGAGAATACAGTCATGATTATCCGCCGATTATTGGGCGTAAAAGGCAAAAAAATAAGAATGGATCACTGAAATTCAGTGATAACGCAGGGTGTTCGCGAAAAGGGTAAGCATGTAAGTAGTGACGCTTAACACCCTACCCTCATTTATTGACGCACGCCACAGTCCTGACGTCACACGTTTTAGTTATCATTGATAACTTGAACCTATGTAAGTTAATGAATCTTCTTCCCACCGAAATCGCTTTGAACAATCAAGACAGAATCTCAGTTGAATGTCTATTCTTCACCTTTCGTTCCTTTTCGCGATCTTTTTGTGAGTCTATTTTTAGCAGACAGCTATGTTGGGATTTCGCTTTTGTTCAACGCATCCTACCTTTGACTTTAACAATACGACATCAATGAGAAATACAAATTAAAATATGAAATATCTTCTTGCAACTTAAATTCAATCTCGGCCCGGCACAGAGACATGGGCTGAATGATGCATTTCATTTACTTCACATTCTGAAAAAACACACCTAAAAAACACTTCACTTTTCGTCCGACATTTGGGTGATAATTTTGCTACAGGGGTGAGGAAGCAACTATTTGATTTTCAGAGCGGAGTCGGGTAGGGGTTTCAGATCAGCAGTTTCTAATGTTCAGGAGCTCAATTATTTTTTAACATAAACATGATAAAACATGATAAAACATGATAAAACAGCTCAAATAGTTTTAAATAAATTAAAACAACGAACTGTATTTGTGGTCACTTTAATATTGGCTTCTTACACCGTCTGAAAGAAAAGGGTATATTATATTTTTGCCTCAGTGCAAGGAATATGTAACACCACTCCTCAGCAAAACGGGCTTGATTACTTTTTCGGGAAAATCCCCCGGTCTGACAATGAAATGGTTGCTCCCTGACACAAGCACCGATCCGAACCCTATCAATGTAAAATACAGCATTATGCACTTCGCTGACATTTGATGCAAAATTAACTTAGTAAGTATGAATAAAAAATCTACGAATAAAACACACATCTATCTCTATATGCCAGACACATCGCTATACGAGTGAACTAATTTTGATCGCGACGTTAAACCCACTTTCACCTCAACTCACCTACACGTCAGATAATAGTGGTTAACCATACGGCCCTTGTGTGGTTTTCAGGTCATATCAACGTATTGATGTCGGAATGTCAAAAACCCAATAGAGTTCCCTCTGAGGCATATATTTCGAGTTACCTTGCTGTAACGAAACGCGACATACAGATGCGTGTTGTCGTTTAAGGTACGCTCAGCAACAATTCAGCTGTATGACGGCGACTTGTAAACAGTCGTGTCTACAGTAGTACCAGACAATGCTGTGATGGATACTATGAGCATCAGTACGGAGTACGATGACACGCTGTCAACCAAGTCACCGAACCTGACCACTCGCGCCAATAAGTCGCCTCTTTCCATCAGCAAAAGTTATTGGGGATCAATTCTAACCCGGAATCCCCTTGGATCGACAAAAGGACCTACACTGCCACTCTAAAGCAAGTACAGTAAACTACGTTTATAACGAACACGCTTATAACGAACTGACGGATATAACGAACTGTTTTTTCGTCCCGGCTATTTTCTGTATATATGCTTATAACGAACTACGGATATAACGAATTAAAATTTGTGGTCCCTTTGAGTTCGTTATAACCGTAGTTTACTGTACTATTGTAGATGTTTGGTCAAATTCAATTTTCTTGCTCGGAAGTTTATTTACACAAAATTATACTTTCCGTAGAAGACTTAACGCTACCGTATATTTCTTGTTGTCCAACTCAACACATCTTCCCGAAGCAATGGAATTAACTATAAAAGTCCGGTTTCCACCCTTACCGAACTAGGCGGGAATTTATGGGCTCGATCCTAGCGCCACCAGTGGTTATTTCGAGTTATGTCCCATCAATGTTCCTCCGATTGACCAATCAGATTCAACCTCTCGTATCACTTGCATTTGCTTCAAACACAATTGTTGCGCCCAGACAAGACGATCAGATCGATAGTCAAGATCTATCTGTCTTACCTCGCTAAGTGCTTCAAATTACTTGAGCACCTTGATTAAAAATATAAAAAAGATTTGGAAAGTATCAGTCGACGCCGGATGTTGATTTCGTTACGCGATTTTGATAGGACTATGCATAGACTCGTTAGTCCAGTCAAAACATAACTCCAAAATTGCCTAGTTCGGCAAGGGTGGAAAATGGACTTTTATAGTCAGTTAATTCCCTTGCCTCGAGAAGATGGTGCACATGGCTGGTGGTTTAGGGACTGGAACTTCCTCCTCAGTTAACTCAACTGCTGGTCGTGAGTTCGAATCTAAGATTCGCTCCCAACATGGATCTTGGTCTGTCAGGACTATTTACGTGCGAAAACGTCTATGAATCGTGTTGCGTTATGTTTATTTCCCCCTCAGTCTGAAGACGCTGTGGTAAAACGGATATACTGTAAAAAGAGGCGTCAAGAACAACTCACTCACTGACTCATTTATCAATATCCTTTCTGTCCAAATAAACCTATAGAGAAAATCAATTATCATGATTTTTAAATATTCTAATTATAATAACACGGGTTTCATGGATAAATTAAGAAAACTTTGTAACATTAATAATATCCAAAATGAAGTAAAGGTGTATGTTTTAACTAATCATTTGATCTTGTACGTGTTCGTAACGCGTTTTTCAGGCTTTCCTCCCACATTAAGCTGACACGCCGTGATATATAACTGGAATACTGTTAAAAGCGGCGTTAAACCCAACTCACTCACTCACTCGTAACGCGTTTAGGGGCCTAATCATGTTTATAGCTCGACATGTCTAACACCAGGCGTCATCACGTGTTTTCAGTGATCCATTCATGCAATTTTCATCACTAGTTTGCTGTTTCACCTAGTCGAATCTGTTTCAGCAGATAATCGTGAATGGTTATTTTCTGGCGTTGAATTTAGCACGTGTTTAATATCCCAAAACATTTTTCACAATGTGCATTTTAATTGGTCAACTTCTCTTAAGGCTTTCGCCTTGACCCCAGCAGTGACCTTAGAACAGCTGATTGTAAACGGCACACGCATTAATGATACGGGAACTACTGTTTGTCTCCCCCTCGATATAAACATCACCGTCGTCTAACTGTTTCGTCGGACTATGTAATTAAAGCAAAGCGAGGCATGTATTTGTTGGTAGCTTTTCCCAGCTAAATGGGAAGGGTAGTGAATTTAAACAGGACTAATAGTCAGCATAAGTGGTCCATCATAGAAAAGGGGTTATCCCAGATGGGTAAATGTCTCAAGTGCCGTTATGACGTACTGCAATCCAGCCATTATAAAGTAGGAGCAGTAGTGTATCTGACAGGTGCGACCGTTCATCATCTTATTGTACAGTATTCGCACCACTTTAATAATTCACAAGCATGCACGTAGGTTCAAGTGATGGACCGAGAAAGGCTGCCAATTATTCAGATGATGTAGAACATATACTCAATGGCAAAAGAAACTAGGATCAAACGAATCAATGAATAACAGAAAGTTCATAACTATAAAGATGATATAGACAAAGGCCTTAAGGCCGCGTCAAGGCCGCGGTTCCGTTTTTATATGTACTGGAACTCACACAAAAGTCATGCCTCATATATTTTAAATAAAAATTTAATATATACTACACAAAAGAAATGAAAGAACAATTGATTCTTCCATATTACTATTGTTAATCTGTCATGGCATGACATAGTAACTACAATAATATGAAAGAATCAGGTGCTTTAAATTCTTTAACTTCTTTTGAGTTGTATTAATTAGGGACACTTTATAGGCCCAACCTTCAACCCTATTTAACACCAATTATATTTAAATTTGCAATCCCCGAAATATCTTAAAATAACATTTTGGTAAAGCAACATAATTACACATCTTCTTTTGCCTCTGTCTATCTGTTGAGTATGTTATGAGTGAACTTATAAGTTGAACTTCCTTAAACTGGACCATTCAGGACCAATAACCTAGATTGATGAGTCACAGAGAGCGAATAATGTAACACCATGCCTTAAGGTATTTATAACAGAATGAGGAGTGTCTGTAATAACGAGGTTCCAGTGTACATGTTCATGTGGAATTTCAAAGTCACTGCTATGGCATCATGGTTTAGAACTCTACACGGCAAAACATTAAGAACAGTCATTTATAACATATTTTTCTTCTGTAAATCTTCAGTAAATATATTAAGCGCCAACTCGGAGACATTCTCGGATGCCAAATGTAACACACACTCATTGAGTTACTAGGCACAGCTTGGACTGTCGTTAATGTTCACTTTAATACGATAAATCGACGGCGAACTATTTCTAAACGTTGAATAATTCCTCGGAACATGTATGCGCAAACCGCGGCTTTCTGTGTCTCAAAGATGTTTACATTAAAGCTCAAGTAAAGTGCGATTTTAGTGCGAATTCAAACTAAAATCGTTTCCCTTTTTAATTGCTTGTTCGTAGTTGTACAACTTTACCCTTAACAATTAGTTTAGTTTTCATTGAACATGCCAGTGTGTGTAGTCAACAGTGCAACGTCACTTCCGGTTACCCTGATCACGTGTTATAAAACGAGAATTGATGAGATCTGCATGCATGGTCTCTTGTTGTGGTACCTTTACCAGTATAATGACCAGTAAGTTACAGATACAATCATTTAGATGAGTAGATCTAAAATAAGGGAAACATAATTTAACATTTAAACACTATTTTTAGTTTTTTTACATAACCTTTATAAAACTGATGGTAATAATATGAATAAACGGTGACGCCCAATGCATTTCACTTAAAGAATCTTTGAAGTGCGGAAAGTTCAAACTGTGTCAGATTTGATATGGTAGATTTATAACTCATCGCGCCGTATTTCCCTTCCTTTTATTTCCATGTTTCCTCTTCAGATGGAATCTCGCTTCACAGAGTTTTCTAATTTGTGGTCACGTGACAGTTTAGTTGGATTAGGGGAGTGTGATTTTCTCCAAGTATATTGATGGGATGCCTCAGCTGTGTGAACAGCTTGACGCTGTGATCACATGAAGACACTAAATAAGATCCTCGTTACTCAGGACCAATATTTAGTGATGAGATGAAACTTGCCATATAGAAATATATTCAGCCATGCGACGAAAATACTCGGCTGTCCTCGACAATTGTCGGATTTCTACCACTGACGGCACTGGCGACAGTGCCTCGCAGAGAATTAGTACCATTCACGGCAGAGAAGGTTACCGGCGATTGTGATCGATGACTTCACACAAAGTTTAGCCCTAATTAGCTGTGTCTTTTTGTCATTACGATCAGATTTGGAACCTTTATTCAAGCGAATATTTTCCTTCAACAGATCCCACAATGCCAGTATTGACTTAAGTGAGGCCCCTTTCCTCACTGTTTATTTCTTCCCGCATCCTGTCACTTTTTAAGGAATTCCTGGGATAATTGAAATATTTTTATTTCAAACTTCCGGACGCTTTCGACCTGTTTGTACGTTTGACCTTATTCTCTGAACTAGAGGAAGAAAAAACATTGAATCAAATTAAAATACTTTTTTCGACACTCATTCAAACTGACACTTCGCTTTGTTTTCCGCCCATCAATTTCGGTAGTCAAAATATTGATTAAAAATTTCAATGCATTTGGATTGGCAAATTTTGGACACACTATTTTCCCTCTAGGGATTTATATTCTTGAAAAGGAAAGGAGCTTATCACAATTCTCAGCGTCTGAGAAAATTATCGTATTCATCAGACAGACAGGGAATGGCACAGGTCACCGACCGAACTGTTCTTGAAGCATGCGGAAATATACTGGAAAAAGGTCCTGTTGAAACGTGCATCAGCCCAGATGGTGCAAATAGATCAAAAGCAATCTTTTGAGATATCAAATTTAAAATTGTATTGAATATTCCAGTTGTATTCTCACCTTACTCAAATGTTCATGTTTGTGTTGCTGGTTGTCGTTCAACATGTTGTCGCCTCTTATAACCTTACTGTAAACAGGGGCGGTCGGGTAGCCTAGTGGTTAAAGCGTTGGCTCGTCGGGCCGAACACCCGGGTTCGATTCCCGATAGGGGTACAATGTGTGAAGCCCATTTCTGGTGTCCCCCGCCGTGATATTGTTGGAATATTGCTAAAAGCGGCGTAAAACCACACTCACTCACTATTGCAGACTAATGTAACTCAACTGAAGGGCTCAAATTCCGATTTGTTTTTACAGGAATTGGGCTTTTCCCAAAATTCTTTTTGTGCCAGAATAATAGTTTCTGGAGCTCATATATCAAGCTTTGATAAAGAAAGATAAACACAATTCATTTTCAACAGACAACTACAGGTGTGAAAAAGAATTTTGCCGTGCAACAAAGTTAACTCAAGATTGATATATCATCTGTTTGAAAGGCATTCTAGAATCTATAACAAATGTTATATTTGGGATTACACTTTCTTCATAAAGTACAAATTATTGTACTTTCATCAAGCTGGAATGTATATTGCATCGGATATGTACTCATAACGGTACTTCTAATCTAAGTCCTCACACGCCTGCAAATCCTAACACCTAGACATATCTTGAACACTTACATTTTACTGTTGAATGGTAAATAAGCAGCACGCATTAGAATATAGACTAAAAGAATATATAGGACTGGTGAATAATAAAAAGGCTATGGATATATAAATGTGAATATAAAAGTGCATGTTATTAGTTGAAGGCACAATAGTTAATTATAGTATACGGTCATACAAACAGAATATTGAAACACTAAACACAAATTAACACGAAACTTATCTAGGGATTAATACCTAAATTTACATTAACGATTACAATGTAGCATCAGATTGTTTAACCGTTTAAGGTTCGTGGTCTAAACCATAATGAAAGGAAACATACCAGTAAACTATTCTTGTAACTGACAAAAAACACCTGTCGTTTTGCTCCCAAGATGCAATCGCACCTACGATGCTTATCGTCGAACGAACGTAATTCAATCACTGGATTATCTGGTCACCGTCACAGCGTGTCTGGTCGGGACGCGATTGTTTACAGGCCCCCGTCGTATGATGGGAGAACTGCTGTGCTGCGTCAGGCAACAAACAAACAAACAAACACTATTTTATGCAAATTGTGTGAGTGGCGGGTACTACCGGTGGAGCAGGACATGCTTGCCCCGTTTGCGCAACACCTGGTGTCATGGCTGATTTTCCGTGATCCATTCATATAATTTTCACCATTATTTTTACCTTTGACACCCAGTAGAATCTGTTTCGGCAGATAACGGAGGTTATTCCCTGGCGTGGACGTTTTATAGTTCCTACTAGATATGCTATTATGGAACATTCAGACTGATATAAGAGAGGCGTGTGGGTATTATTGATGTTAATTATAATAATTGTCTATAACTGCCGGGTAAAATCATGTTTGATGGTGGCCAGAAATGAAAAAAACAAGAAATGGTAAGTCGATGTTGATTTTTGTCATACGTGGGTCATAGTTGGGTTTAGGACCTGAATTTTGCAGCCTTTCCGTGACTGTTTTCAGCCTAGTAACTCTTTGATATCCAATCCAATTTTCTAGTGTATACTTTCTTTTTCAAGACTGTTTACATAGAGTGGCCATTCTACCAAGAACGGCAAAACATTTCGTATAAAACAATACTCACAAGTGAAATTTAAAAAAAATCAAAACCTTTGTACCAAAACTATCCATATTAGTTTTGATCATAATCAAAGTGTCAAATGATTTCTTGTTTAAATGAGCTCTAATATCGCCTACAGTAGTAAAATATATGATAAGGGAACGAAAAAAGTTTTAAATGAGAGTAAGCATGATGACGGATATTTTAGTAATGGTGACGTAATATATAATACGTAAATATATCATAAATAAATGCAAGCCATGTTGATTCCGTCGCTTATTGTTAAAAGTTAAAAGTCTGCCAATATGAAATCCTCGTCACAGACATAATCGCTTCAGAACTGCTACTCAGGACTGTGTGTGATCAGCGTGTAAATGACCGTAACACTCGGGGAGGGGAGGGGAGGGGAGGGGAGGGGGGAGAGGGTGTGTGTGTTAATAATAACAGTATACTGTAATAACAGCCATATTTCCCACGCCGGCCAAGGTAGTAAATGAGGATAGCACAAATGGGCGACATTGTTGTGAAGATGATTTCACGAGATGAGCTCGTTATCTTATCTTGTTGCACAACGGGTTACAACGCCAGTAAGCATTTGCTTGCTACTACACAATAGCTGGAACGACCACAAAAAAAATTATGAATGTTTTTCAGTGCCATTGCACGACTATTTGTCGTTTTTAAGAATATTTTTAGTGATTGCATAAGTTCAAATAACATGAATGTAGGGACATAGCTAACTAACAAAATTCTTTATGAAATTAATGTAATACTCATTATGTAAAATCTTTGGTATTTCATAACGTAAATTTTATCCAAACCAAATTAATATTTTTAAATGTTCTTTTACAAAACGTAGCGGTGGATAAAATATTTAGCCGGACATGTTTTGGTAAAAATGTATCTTTAAAATGGACACAATGTGGATTTTTTAAAACAAAAAACAACAAATGTGTTTATTTTTGATAACTTACCCCCGCCATTCCTATAGCAAAGGTAGGGGAACCTCCACACGTTTCCCAGGCCCACGCACTGACCCACACACGACAACACAAACTCTATCTTTCCACTCCAGTATTCCCGCTCAGGGACAGCGTCCAGCTTCGCCTCCACAGCCCGGGGGGTGGGGACTGGCTCACCCCCACAGTTCGGGCGTGCCGGGCCTCGAAAGTCATTGAGCTCCATAGATTCTTTAAGCGGTTTTTCCATGGTCGTAGACCAGATCCACATAAAACAAAGCCAATTCACTTAAAAATCTCCTGCCACCAAAATATGTTGTTTAATGTTCCTTTGGTCTGAAGCTTACGAATGTGAAAAGTGCATCTTGTGAAGTTCCTGTGTTGCAAACAGGCAGAGGTCCGAAACTGAATTCCAATGGCCGTTGTGACCAGTACAACGTCAGACGTCCGGCCGAGTTGCCATCCTTCGGAGAGACACTGGAATTAAAATCCGACCATTTCCTGAATGATCCCGAATGACCATTTAGAAATTACCGGCAATCTTCCCTATGACGAACTGTCATGAGATTTAAAAAAGAGTCCCTGCTGGTATAGCTAACATAGCGTGTGTACCCATTGTCCCACGTGACCTTTCATTTCAGTAATGGGCCGCATTGAATACTCCAAACAGGGGCAGCTCGGTAACTCTTAACACAGCGGGTTCCGATTTGACGACAGTTCCTACGTTGACTGCCGAATGAGAGAGCCCACTTCAACTGCAAGCACGTCACCAACAGGAGCAACACATGTGCCTCCGCGGTGGTATATCAGCTCAAGTGGACACAGTTATTCTGTCAAAATGAAATAGAATGATCCACCTAACCCCATGATGACGCTGAAATGAGCCTTTAGGAAATTCAGATTTGACAGAAAGTTCATCGGAGTCTTTGGGTCGATCGAGCTCACGCGCGGACGGTGGGGAAGCTTTTTCGCAATATAAGGGGCCATCGGCCTTAGATTATTGAAAAATTGACCCAAGCGTTGTAACGGCTGGGGGATTGCAATCGGAAGTCGATGAGTTGCAAACCTATCATTTATCCCTCTTATTAATGTCAGTGTGAGACACGGTCGCGCATGATCCCTGCATATGAGCCCAGCCGGGTTGGCCTGAGCCCGAGTTAGTTAAAGTCGACCGCTTCAGTCATCAAACCACTAAAAAATAAACTGCTTGTCGATAAAGTAAGCTGGCGAATTGTTCTGGGAATTGTGAAACGATGAAGCGGGAGACTGGTGTTTCTACACTGTCACTGCCATGATATATTTCTCATCAGCAGGTCGGGGCTTCCAGCTTAATCAGCCTGCAGAGCGTCGGTGATATGGTATACTTAGTCTCACAATAGTCTTTTAGTCTTGCCCGTTAGTCTTCCTTGGTACCAGCTGTCATTAACCCCCCTTCCACCTGTAGACTGGGTTTCAAGTACGCGGGGACAATAAATTTTCAAGATACGCTGACAGTTTGACTTCGAAGAAAGCTCTCCGAGCCTTGAAGATAACACTGAGTCTATACATTAGGCTACAGACTTCAAAGATACATACTGTATATTTTTGCCCAACGCGTTTATTACAGCCATTAAAATGTCACCACGATAAGTGAGTGAGTGAGTGAGTGAGTGTGTTTGGTTTTACGCAGCTTTTAGCAATATTTCAGCAATATCACGGCGGGAAATACAAGAAATATGTTTCACACATTGTACCCAGGTGGCAAATTGAACTCGGGTCTTCGGCGTGACGAGCGAACGCTTTAACCATTGGGCTACCCCACCGTCCCTATTGCTACGATTACATAATTACTAGTGAGTGAGTTTGGTTTTACTCCACTTTTATCTATATTCCAGCATTATCACAGCGGGACACACCAGAAATGGGTTTTAAACATTGTGCCCATGTTGGGAATCGAACCCGGGTCTTTGGCCTGACGAGCGAATGCTTTAACCACTAGGCTACCCCATCGCCGCCGTGATTATTAGTCCTGACCTTGTACAGCAAACTCCAACAAAGTTACTGTTACAATATTTACATTGGGTGTCACATACGTTTCACATCATTGTAGTTCATCCGTGAAGGACTTTAACAAACGCCTCCGTCGTCTAGTGGATAGAGGGTTTGTCCTTAGAGCAGAAGGTCTGTGGTTCAATGTCCTGTGTCATACAAAAAGACGTTAAAACATATTTGTTGTCACCCTGCCTGTCGCTCGGTGAGGTGAGGTGAAATTGGGTTTAACGTCGCGTCCAAGATTATAGCACTTATAAAACGACGTGCATGCACGTGTGTGTGTGTGTGTGGCTGCTTGTACTAGTCAGGGCTGAGGCCGATTTATAGTGCTAGCTCACTGAGATACCATGCCACAGTTTAACATGAATACCCCACTCAGACACAGTGTACCGACTCCGAGCCGACCAGTCCTTGTTTTAGCCCCTTAATGCCGAGCGCCAGATAGGGTAACAACAAGTGCCATCTTTTAACGTCTTTTGGTATGACGCGACCGGGGATCGAACCCCGGTTCTTCCGCTCTCCGGGCGGACGCTCTACCACTAGACCACGGAGGCAGTCGCCTGTCGCTCGGAACTACGGAGATAAAACAAGCACCGGTCGGCTCAGAGTCTGTATAACATGACTAAGTGGGGTATCCATATTAATCTGCGGCACGGTATATCAGTGGGGTAGCGCTATTAAACTGCTTGTCTAATAAAGCAGTCCAACACGCTCACCTCAACTTGAAGGACATTATTTGAGGACCAGAATAATGTGTGATTATCATGAGTATGTCACGGTTTTTGAGTTGTCTTTACATGTGTCTGTTACATGTCTTCAATGTTTTGGCATACATGAAGAATACATATAGTTCTTAATAAAGAATATAATCATAAAATATATTTGCGGTTAGTGATTATCATGATTATGTCACAGTTTTTGAGTTGTCTTTACATGTGTCTGTTACATGTCTTCAATGTTTTGGCATATATGAAGAATACATATTCTTACCAAAGAATATAATCATAAAATTTATTTGCGGTTAGTACTTGAATCATGCTTATTTTTTTACATTATTTGAGGACCAGAATAATGTGTGATTATCATGAGTATGTCACGGTTTTTGAGTTGTCTTTACATGTGTCTGTTACATGTCTTCAATGTTTTGGCATACATGAAGAATACATATAGTTCTTAATAAAGAATATAATCATAAAATTTATTTGCGGTTAGTACTTGAATCATGCTTATTTTATGAAGTCATAATTCTTTCGAGCATTTATTTTAAGAAAAAGATGATGTAATCCACATTTTAGCACTAAATAAAGACTAAGTAAGGATAAGATTGATGGATGAACAACTTCTTTATTACAGCGACGTTTCGGTGTAGGTTCTAACACTGTTATCAAACAAGAGATGTTATCACCCATATATCGTACCATTACTTAGGACTCCAACTTATAAATGTAATAAAGAATATCTATATATATCTAAAAAAATCTGTTATCATTATGCTAGTATTAAATCATTGTTACAACCAGAAAAATATTTCAGCATATTACAAGATACAAATCTGTTGAGAGCTCATTGTAAATTTAGAATATCTCTCCATAACTTCCTTGTCAATAAATATCGTAGAACCAAGCATAGTGATTTTGAAAATTGTATATGTTCTAACTGTACCAACCAGGAGATTAAAGACGAGTTTCATGTCCATATTATATGTGAAAAATATAAAACGTTTCTACCTAATTTAGATATTACACACAAAGGCAATCAATTAATGATCAATTTGTTGAATTCGACCAATGAAGAAGTTATCAAATCTTTAGTAATGTATTTGAA
This sequence comes from Haliotis cracherodii, assembly GCF_022045235.1. Taxonomy (NCBI): domain Eukaryota; kingdom Metazoa; phylum Mollusca; class Gastropoda; order Lepetellida; family Haliotidae; genus Haliotis; species Haliotis cracherodii. The sequence continues at coordinate 9,824,111 of NW_027266319.1, forward strand.
ACATGTATTTGGACTCAGGTGAAGAATATATTATGCAATGCAAGATAACGTTATTTTTATGTATCTGTTGAAACTGAACTCAACTATGGGCCATATGGCCGTGCATGCTGAATAAACTGTCTGTCTGTCTGTAACATAGAATATCTCGTTTATTTAGGCTAAATATATAAAATAAAATGTTTCTTGGGCATATTTTTCTCCAAAGTGAAGAAATCTGGCTGGGTAAGAGTACATACATGTAGGTACAATATGTGAAGCCCTTTTCTGGCGTCCACCGCAGGGGACACTGCTGGAATATTGCTAAAAGAGGCTTAAAGACAGTACACACTCATTCACTAACTCATATGACTGGGAATTTGACTGCAGAATCTTTCCCTTTTTTGGCCTTATAAACTTAGTCAAGCCAAGGACATGGCCCACAAGAAGGTCCTCACATTACATACTCTTTGTTCAGGCTCGACAGAAGGTAAAGCCCTGCAATCTAAGATCAATACAATCCAATCATCGGGGTGTCATCAGTTTATGAGATATTAAAACTGCCAAGAGAAAATATTCTGGGAGTACTCCAAAACATCTCCCCCTCCGTGTTCACACTTCCAGAACAATTCCCACAATGTGTCAGTGTGTGATTCTCATTCCTGGTGTCCTACACCGTGTCAGAGCTGGACTACTGCCATTACCGCGGCATAAAACATTACTCACTCAATCACTTCGAGAGGCAAACAATTCGGTCATTTATGAAAACCACACCGGACATATAAGGTCACAACATATCTATTAATTATTCACCGGAGAGAGTGTTAAACGCCGCTGTAAGAAATATTCCGAGCATATAACGGCAGCCATTTTCGTTTCTTGACGGGTGCATGTATATGATATGAGGCGAAACATATTGAATGGTTAGTCTGGTGGTTCGATTCCCTGTTCGCGTCATACCAAACGAGTTAAAATGTGATAATTGTTGTTACCCTGACTGGTGCTCGGCATGAAGGGGCTAAACCAAGGACTGGTCGGCTCGGAGTCAGTATACCGTGTCTGAGTGGGGTATCCATGTTTAAGTGCGGCATGGTATCACAGTGGGCTAGCACTATGAAATGTTATTCAAGCACACGCACCCAATTCCTTCCTACATGTACGACGATAAACGCCATCTCGTCTCACCTCACCTGCATCACGTCGAGTGGCGAGGGTTACACTGAGGTTATAGGCTATTGGGTAAACTATTTCTTCTTAATTCTGCAAAACATGCACATTATTTACCCTGCAGAAGTTGCAGAAATTCTGCTCTCGGCTTGAACTTCCTCAATAGCAGATAATCATCTTTTGTATCAATATAAATCGACATTTTTCTGGACTCATAGCCAGATTATTTCTTCCGAGCTCGTCATCGGTCGGATTAACAAATGTCCGGATTAAAGGATCACAGGTGTGGGGAACGGTTTTTGTGTATATTTCAAAAGGCTGCAAACAAGATCGTCCGGAAGTCGGGTTTCCGGACTTACATCGTTTCCCTGTATCCATCCATCCTTGTTCTACAGTACATTGTTCCTCTGTATCCATCCATCCTCGTTTTACAGTACAGTGTTTCTCTGTATCCATCCATCTTTGTTTTACAGTACAGTGTTTCTCTGTATCCATCCATCCTTGTTTTACAGTACAGTGTTTCTCTGTATCCATCCATCATTGTTTTACAGTACAGTGTTTCTCTGTATCCATCCATCCTTGTTTTACAGTACAGTGTTTCTCTGTATCCATCCATCTTTGTTTTACAGTACATTGTTTCTCTGTATCCATCCATCATTGTTTTACAGTACATTGTGTCTCTGTATCCATCCATCGTCGTTTTACAGTACAGTGTTTCTCTGTATCCATCCATCCTTGTTTTACAGTACATTGTTTCTCTGTATCCATCCATCTTTGTTTTACAGTACATTGTTTCTCTGTATCCATCCATCATTGTTTTACAGTACAGTGTTTCTCTGTATCCATCCATCCTTGTTTTACAGTACAGTGTTTCTCTGTATCCATCCATCCTCGTTTTACAGTACAGTGTTTCTCTGTATCCATCCATCCTTGTTTTACAGTACAGTGTTCTCTGTATCCATCCATCCTCGTTTTACAGTACAGTGTTTCTCTGTATCCATCCATCTTTGTTTTACAGTACAGTGTTCCTCTGTATCCATCCATCCTCGTTTTACAGTACAGTGTTTCTCTGTATCCATCCATCTTTGTTTTACAGTACAGTGTTTTATCTGTATCCATCCATCCTCGTTTTACAGTACAGTGTTTCTCTGTATCCATCCATCCTTGTTTTACAGTACATTGTGTCTCTGTATCCATCCATCCTCGTTTTACAGTACAGTGTTTCTCTGTATCCATCCATCCTCGTTTTACAGTACAGTGTTTCTCTGTATCCATCCATCCTCGTTTTACAGTACAGTGTTTCTCTGTATCATCCATCCTTGTTTTACAGTACATTGTGTCTCTGTATCCATCCATCATTGTTTTACAGTACAGTGTTTCTCTGTATCCATCCATCCTCGTTTTACAGTACAGTGTTTCTCTGTATCCATCCATCCATCCTTGTTTTACAGTACAGTGTTTCTCTGTATCCATCCATCATTATTTTACAGTCCATTGTTACTCTGTATCCATCCATCATTGTTTTACAGTCCATTGTGTCTCTGTATCCATCCATCATTGTTTTACAGTACATTGTTTCTCTGTATCCATCCATCCTTGTTCTACAGTACAGTGTTTCTCTGTATCCATCCATCCTTGTTTTACAGTCCATTGTTTCTCTGTATCCATCCATCCTTGTTTTACAGTACATTGTGTCTCTGTATCCATCCATCCTCGTTTTACAGTACAGTGTTTCTCTGTATCCATCCATCATTATTTTACAGTACAGTGTTTCTCTGTATCCATCCATATTGTTTTACAGTACAGTGTTTCTCTGTATCCATCCATCCTTGTTTTACAGTCCATTGTTTCTCTGTATCATTCCATCCTTGTTTTACAGTAGAGTGTTTCTCTGTATCCATCCATCCTTGTTCTACAGTACAGTGTTTCTCTGTATCCATCCATCCTTGTTTTACAGTACAGTGTTTCTCTGTATCCATCCATCCTTGTTTTACAGTCCATTGTGTCTCTGTATCCATCCATCCTTGTTTTACAGTACAGTGTTTCTCTGTATCCATCCATCCTTGTTCTACAGTCCATTGTGTCTCTGTATCCACCCATCCTTGTTTTACTGTACATGTAACAACTTCTATTTTCAAGTGTTAGTGACCGCCTACCTGGCCTAATGGTAGAGCGTCTGCCCGGAGAGCGGAAGGTCAGTGGTTCGTCCCCCGGCCACGTCACACTAAAGGACGTTGAAAGATGGTACTTCACACACGTGCATGCACGTCGCTATTAGTGCAATAACCTCAATTCTTTATCGACGTTTCACCTCACCTCACGTGTAACCAAAGAAAGAAGTAAATACCCGCTGCTTGAATGTTACGAGACTGATACGCTGAGACGTTATAAGCACATGCCACTGAAGACCGACAGCCTGTCTCCCTGATGGTTACTGTTGAGTGACATTACCTCCTAACCCATGGAACCTTTAACCTGAATTTTGGCCATCCAGCCGATTACACTGGGGATGGCACCGCCCGAGTTAATGGTATTGTCAGGAGTACTGCTGTGTTCGGCGTAAGACAACAAACTAACACTTTTACTTTTCATGGAGTGAGTGGGTGAGTATGGTTTTACGCCGCTTTTAGCAATATTCCAGTAATATCACGGCGGGGGACACCAGAAATGGGCTTCATACATTGTACCCATTTCGGGAAAAGAACCCGGGTCTTCGGCGTGTCGAGCGAACGCTTTAACCACTAGGCTACCCGACCGCCACCTTACTTTTCATGGAAACTGTGTGAGTGGCGGTATGGAGTATGCTACGGTATGGAGTATGCTACGGTATGGAGCAGATCACGCTTACCATTTTCGCGTCATCGCTGATTTTCAGTGATCCTTTCAAATTTTCATCATTATTTTGGATTTTTCGTCCAATGGTTCTGTTTCGGCAGATAATCGAGACTGGTTATTCTATGGAAGAATAATCTCTTGCGTTCACGTTGTATATTCCACTGTATTTTAATATATAAAAGATTCACCAGTCGTGTTTTTATGGTGTGTGCATATGTGACATAGTCATTTGTTTATTCTTATTGATAAGTGTCCGAATGAAACCTGTGATGTTTTGTACGATTACACAAAAATACAATGTGGAAATAATGTAAGCATCACCATTTATTGTTTTGCTTTCATCCATAACTTTCATGAATGTTTTTTTTTGTAAGTACACAATGACACCGACGTCATGTTGACAAACGTCTAAGATACCATCCTTACCTGCGAGCACAACAACGCTGTGTTATCGTGACACACTGGCATACCCCTCACTGTAGCAAATTATGCAAACAAATCTGTAAATCGCACTGAAAGGTTTGCATTAAGCCAGACTGCTCTGATTTCTGAAAAGGTTCGTCTGTTTACATACACGTGAACATTCCGGTCACGTGATATTCAAATTAGCTCGTGGCACTGTGTAAGTCACCAGTGCGGTGTTTGCTGCCCGGCCTAAAAGGACATCAAGATGTCATGGTGCTTCATATGACGTCATCTGCTTGTCAGGTCAGAATTAACGCACGCACGCACGCACGCACGCACATTTCTCAAGAACGTTAAAATGGAAAGGCCTTGTGAAAAAACAAACAGACTGTGAAAACAGTTCCCCTGCAAATAAGTGATATTGAAAACAGTTCGCCTACAAACGCGTGATATTGAAAACAGTTCGCGTACAAACGCGTGATATTGAAAACAGTTCGCTTACAAACGCGTGATATTGAAAACAGTTCGCGTACAAACAAGTGATATTGAAAACAGTTCGCCTACAAACAAGTGATATTGAAAACAGTTCGCCTACAAACAAGTGATATTGAAAACAGTTCGCCTACAAACAAGGGATTGCATCATTATTCATCAGATTCCAAAGAACCTGACCAGGTCAGAAACTAACTTGCATACATTTGCAATGTACATTTATATCAAAATAGAACTTCACACTCATGCGATCGTATAAATAGGGCACTGGTGAAATGAAGGCGAGAAGAGCCTGGCGATGGGCGATTAACGCTCATTACAATCCCATAATTCACTAATCGTGTTTATTGATATTTCCGGTGCACATGACATCACGCCAGTAGGCCATGCGATAGTGTTCATATGTCCTGCCCGCTGAACCCACTTGTGTATGCCTTCATTACCCAGTTTAGCCTGATTAACAAGGTACGGGATGTTTTAAACATCACTTTATCACATTCCATGGATTTTGTGACAACTATATTACAAACTTGTGCAGACTGGTGTAAGAGCGCTTCCTACACCTCGCTTCTTGGCCCTCCCAGCGGGCTGCATTGATTGGCTGGCTAGACGGGAGTTGTCGACCAATGCGAGCACAGAGGGCTTAGCGTGTTGAACATTCGGCTTACATCGGCCCTCGCACTGACGAGGTGATCAAATTGTCCTTACACCCATGCCACATGTACCTCACATGTACACAAGGTGAAGGTCACACACTGGATTCAACTTTGCGGGCTTCCATATTTTTTAAGAACTGAACAGTTTGTGTTTTAGGTTGAGGGCAATGACCTGGAAAACCACTTTGTAACTTTTCAGATCTGATGGAAATGTTGGATTGCACTGAACTCGAATGTTGATCTCCCAGAGGGGATTCCGGATGGCGACATAGAACTCCATGCTGGTCGTAGAAGGCGACTTAAATGGACAAGGCGGTCATGCCCGCTGATTGGTTGATTGCAAGGGCGTTACCAGTATTTTTAAAAGGGAGGGGTCTAAAACATCAAATCTCCTCTCAGATAATTTTAGTGCCTACACCACATTACTGTTTGTTTTTCAATAGACGGGGTGAGAGACCACACACCCCCCCCCCCCCCCCCCCCCCCCCCACACCCCCCACACCCCCGAATCCGCTTATGGGTTGGGTGCCATAGTAATCAAATGAAGTGATTCGTTCTTCATGCTCTCAACCACTGGTTTAGCAGTGACAATCAAGAACATCGACCTCTAGTTTGCCTGATCCAGACTTCATTATTTACAGGACGTGCTTGGGCAGCGTTAAAATACCATTCACACACTCTTTCAAATATTGTCCTACGTCACTATACATAAACAAACCAATGATACAGGTACAATGTACATTTATTGATCATGGTTTCCTTCAGTTCATTCTAGTAGGTAAAACCAGCGTTTCTGTCCACACGTTGAAAGTACCGGCCAGGTCTTCTCGCGTGAATCTCGCGGAGTACATTGGATACCGTCTGCTTTTTGTGGTGATCCCAGATCACGCGCTCCTCTAGGTGGCGCTGTAAATCTTCCTCGCTTGGGTAAGGCAGTGTCTGCAATAGGAAGGGTCCTACAATAAGTGAGTTTCAGGTATAGCGTCGAATTGAACATTTTTCCAGCTTACCATTCCGTATCAGCTTACTGCTGGAGGAAAGCTCAAAATATCATTAGTAAAACGAACAAGTACAGAATCGGTGTATCCAAACCATGGGCCGTAATCGGGGTGGATTTGGGATTCGAACCCACGACCTGCGGATCCTTTGTTATTTTTCACCGATTATTGTGGCACTTGAGACCCTGTCCTAGCCTAGCACCCGTTCCTTGCATTTGCTGATGGAGACATATTTCGTCTACTCATTTTTACGACAGCAAACTATGTTTGACCTGTCACAGCCAGTTTCTGACGCCCTACCGATCGTGACGTCACTGTTTTTTTAGTTCACGGATTTCAACAAAGCTACGCACAGAGTTATACCGCTCCCTACCGCAAGCGTTTATTTGTTTTTGGTTTGTAAAAGTTACATAGGGATGAGTAATAGTTTGAAAGATGAATAGAAACTTTATCTTTGCCTCACATATATGTATAATGGTATTCGTACATACATAATACATAAAAACATTTTTTTATTACATTGGTGGTACAGGTCCAATCAATCTTTCAAATAAAAACGGTGATTCGATGTAATGTCGAAAAATCTTCAAATACAACCCACTGCTTTCTTCACTGGTTATGATAAAAGTTCTTCTCCACGACAATTTGGTAGTGAAAACAAGGCAATATTAACAATTTGTTTCAACATCTACAGGATTCCCTGTAATGTATGTTATATGTGTAAAATTATTTCGTTGTCGTGGAAACAAACACACATGTAAAGTATCACCTTATTTGTTAAAGCAGTACTGGGATAATTTAACATAGATTTTTGTCTACAAAGGTAAAAATTGAATACAGATATTGATGCCGAAAGACATTATAATCATACTCTTTTCACAAAGGTTCTTTCATACAAACCCTTGCTCGTGTCTTTCGCCAAAATTGTAAATGTCTGCGATCTGCATCACTTTGGGCTTTCCTCCCACATTAAGCTGACACGCCGTGATATAACTGGAATACTGTTAAAAGCCGCGTTAAAACCAAACTCACTCACAAGATCTTTAACTGGATGCAAGGAAAAAAGATAAAATCTTAAAAATTAAATCTGAACTCCATTTTAGTTCTGCAAGTAATTTAAAAAAACAAGCCCATTGTTTATGCCCAATTTCATCCCTTTGGACCAAGTGGTTTCAGGAAAGAAGTTTCTCAAATAGTTTCCATGTCTTAATTTTTACCAATTGTACTTTTCAACTTTTTTTATTTTACTGGAATGAACAAGGTTGAAACACAATGTGTCCCTACACGTATTCTAAGAGCTACCCGAGCAGCAAGTTCTTAAATAATTTTCTAAAGTGTATTTTGTTTTTCATTTTAAAAAAAGCAACAACTAATATTTTTCACCTTAATGCCATTTAAAGTATGCTAAACATCTTCATTAAGCTTTAGAGAAGAAATCAAAAGGTCACGGACGACGGACGACACATGACATCAATGCATAATGCCGTTATCTGTTAGCCACAAATAGATACACGTTCTGTTCAATAGCAAGTGTAACGTCAAGGACAAGGATATTGAACCAGGCCTAACCTCATCCCTGAGTTTGACCATGAAGTCGTTAGAAGCATTGTCCAGGAAGAACTTCTTGTTGATCAGCAGACACTCCACGCCATTGCTGGTCAGGGCGAAGTTAGGCTGGTCCTTGTAGAACAGGTCGGATATGCCCTGAAATAGGAGGTCATTCCACAGAGTAAGTGCGGGTTTACGCCGCATTCAGCAACACACACCAATAACACAGCAATAATGAGCGTACACGTTTACCATTAAGCTACCCAACATTGAGTGAGTGAGTGAGTGAGTATGGTTTAACGCCGCTTTTAGCAATATTCCAGCAATATCACGGCGGGGGACACCAGAAATGGGCCTCACACATTGTACCCATGTCGGGAATCGAACCCGGGGCTTCGGCGTGACGAGCAAACGCTTTAACCACTAGGCTACCCGACCGCCCCTACCCAACATTGAACACCTGAAGTGTTCCGTAGCTCTCTTCAGGTTCGAGATCAGGTGAGAGACGGTGTCCCTCCAGTAGATATCTCTCTCCTTAATGTCTTCACGCCTACACACATTAAAGGTTTACTTATGTAGTAAATATGAAAGAAAATCAGGAAAAATATGCTTCCCCTTGTGTCACTACAGTAAATTCACAAGCAATGATGACACTACCAAGGAAGCTGGCCAGGTCCATAAACAGTAACGTTTTGCGTAGAGAAGCTGCGTCTAGCTGCGTTTGAAGTAGCAAGTAGTGAGGTCCCTCACAAGGCCTAAAAATATAGTGAGGTCCCTGACAAACGTCCAAATGTTGTGAGGGTGCTAACAACGTCCAAATGTTGTGAGGTCCCTCACAAGGCCCAGATATAGTGAGGTTGCTAACAACGTCCAAATGTTGTGAGGTTGCTAACAACGTCCAAATGTTGTGAGGTCGCTAACAACGTCTAAATGTAGTGAGGTCCCTCACAAGGCCTAAATGTAGTGAGGTCCCTAACAACGTCCAAATGTTGTGAGGTTGCTAACAACGTCCAAATGTTGTGAGGTCGCTAACAACGTCCAAATGTTGTGAGGTCGCTTACAGCGTCCAAATGTAGTGAGGTCCCTCACAAGGCCTAAATGTAGTGAGGTCCCTAACAACGTCCAAATGTTGTGAGGTTGCTAACAACGTCCAAATGTTGTGAGGTCGCTAACAACGTCCAAATGTTGTGAGGTCGCTAACAACGTCCAAATGTAGTGAGGTTGCTAACAACGTCCAAATGTTGTGAGGTTGCTAACAACGTCCAAATGTTGTGAGGTCGCTAACAACGTCCAAATGTTGTGAGGTCGCTAACAGCGTCCAAATGTAGTGAGGTCCCTCACAAGGCCTAAATGTAGTGAGGTCCCTCACAAGGCCTAACTGTAGTGAGGTCCCTTAAAAGGCCTTCATGTAGTGAGGTCCCTCACAAGGCCTAAATGTGTTGAGGTTCCTAACAAGGCCTAAATAAATGTAGTGAGGTGCCTAAGAACGCCCAAATGTGGTGAGGTCCCTAACGACGCTTTAAAATATTACAGAATAGAAATCCTTCAAGAAGGTTGTATTCCTCTACCAACGTAGAACTGTAGTGAACAGAATGCCGTCATTCGTGAATTTACAGTACAAAGCTTGAAGTACACAGGAGTAGTGTTGGCGACAGCAACGCTACGTCCACTCACAAACACAGACCCCTTGGTGAGCGTCTGGACGTTGATGAACACGTGCAAGTCCCCCGCCGAGCTGGCCCGGCCCTGAAACAGACAGAGTAGTCACCGAACACGGTACAAGAACAGAACATCCTTCAATGGCCATACTCTGTGTCAGCTGCACATTCAACTCTATAGATGAAGATGGCGTGAGGTGAAATGAGGTTTAATGCCATGTTCTAGATTATTTAGCTTATAGAGCTACTGAATATATTCAAATCACCTTATAGTCCTGTGTGTCCGGGAAAGTGACGGATGACCGGCGCTGACCACGCGGCTGCGCTGTCAACGCTCTCTGGTCTCCCCGATCCCTTTTACCTGTTGGAGCGAGACGTGGGTGAGCAGGTGCGTCTGGACGACGTATGAGTGAGTGAGTGAGTGAGTAAGGTTTTACGCCGCTTTTAGCAATATTCCAGCAATATCACGGCGGGGGACACCAGAAATGGGCTTCACAAATTTTACCCATGTCGGGAATCGAACCCTGGTCTTCGGCGTGACGAGCGAACGCTTTAACCAGTAGGCTACCCGACCGCCACGGACGACGTATGAACAGTTGCGAAGACAGGAATCGTGATTGGCTATGATTGAGAATGTCTTAGCAGTTCAGTTGTTTGTTTGTTTGTTTGTTTATGTGTTGTGTAACACCGCAGTCAGCAGTATTCCTGCTATATGAACGCGGTCTGTAAATAATCGAGTCTGGACTAGACAATCCAGTGATTCATATCATGAGCATCGATCTACCGCAGTTGGGATTCGACGACATGCACCAACCAGTAACATGCAACAAGTCAGCGCGCCTGACAACCGATCCCGTTAGTCGCCTTTTACGACCAGCATGGGTTGCTGAAGACCTATTCACAAGTGTCAGGTTAATGTAGAGGGAACGTCTGTAGTTGATTGGGGAGTTGAGGTGTTCCTTCTTATACTACTCAATAAAAGTTAAGGACCATCCGATTCTTGTTGATAGTTATAATGTTAACCATAGTAATTTGAAAGAATCGAATGGTCCTTAACTTTTTGAGTGGTGTATAAAAACATAAAGAACGCCTTATTTTGCTAGCAAACCAAGGATCATAATCTAAGTCAGTCTGGGATTCAAACCCATGATCATCTGATCCCGACACAACTAGGGGATGCAACTCTTTACGGCGAATTTCGGTGATAAAACAAAAAGCCATATGTGCACTTGTCCTAGTAAATGATGGGGTAAAATTTAGCTTGTGCAGTAGCAAGGCTAGTTTTGGTATCAATAGTAGCTAAATATGTAAAAAATATGTGATAGTAATGGCGGTAACAGTAGTAGAATTAGGGGGGCGGTGGGGTAGCCTAGTGTTCAAGCGTTTGCTCGTCACGTCAAAGGCCTGGGTTCGATTCTCCGCATGTGTCCATTTCAGAAGTCCCAGTCGTGATATTGCTGGAATATTTCTAAAAGCTGCGCAAAACCCTACTCACTCACTAGGCTTAGAAGGGATTCAATACAAAGTGGCGTTATCCCGTGTACTGGTACTATCTGTATTTCTACAAGTCGTAGTGGAAGTCGTGGCGGCGATGATTCCACTGCAGTAGTAGCAGTAGAGGCTTCCATTAGATCCTTCCCAAACCAGCCTCCCCCCCCCCCCCCCCCCCCTCACCCAGAGTCAACGGTGAGTGCGCCATACACGTGGAGTGTTTACAGTACTGAGATCCCAGGCGATCGTTTGTTTCATAATTCCAAGATTGGGGCAATCAGATTAAACTCCTTACATCATCGATCCGCCTTAGCTACTGATAATGATAACTGCAAGCACTGTGCCGAGCTTGCACTGGACGTGGCGACGGATCGACCGAGATTTCCACAAGCTGTTCAATATAACTGCGTATAGCATTTGGAACTTAATTAATTTCACACGTGTGGAGTTGCACCAACCTCTTGAGTTTAGTCTTGATTTGGAAACCACGGGTGTCTGAAACGACAACAACAACACTATAAAAAATGTGTTTAAAATGTAAACCTTCACATAGACATGTTTAAATTTAAACATGTTTAGGAAAAGTGTAAATCCTAAACGGATTATATATTTAGTGTGTTCTTTCTGAACATGTTTAGTGTCTAAACACATGAAAAGAGCTATCGTGTCACAGCCTAAACACCACATCCCCATAACCTAAACATGTATAAATTCGGATACGGGTCTTTCCCACAACGGGCTTAGCTGTTAGACAAAATGCAAAACTTTTATAGACACTAAGCGCGTCAAACTTATTGGACAAGGAACGTGTTTATGTTTGTGTTTAGAGATGCGTCCTTTGGCCCGCCAGAAACCTATGATTGTGGGTTCGAATCCCTGTTCTCACTGATTTATGCGTTTCACCGTAGTGATAAACATCTTAGACCTGCATCACTTCGGGCTTTCCTCCCACATTTAGCTGACACGCCGTGATATAACTGGAATACTGTTCAAAGAGGAGTTAAACCCAACTCACTCACTCAGTCGAGAATTAGATATCACACGCTATCGGCAAATGTGGAATAACATGATACACGATACTGAAATGTGACTGTGCTAAATACCTCCCCCCCCCCCTTCTTTTTCTCACGCTGAACCTCAATTCCCCCCCCCCCCCCCCCTTCTCTCTCTGTAGCTGTTAATTTTATCTTTAGTTGTATCATTTGTTTTAATATTCATATTTAATTAGTATTAATGCATTACTGCGACATATGAAGTAAATGTAAATTACTAGTTTAAAAACTATTAGTACTGAGTTCGATCAGTAGCTGTCGAATGGATACATAGCTATGATATTAATCTAAATAAGTAATATTGATCTGTAGGTGTGGTATTGATCTGCATGTGTGCACTGACCGATTTATAACCGTATTATGCATCGATAGATAATACCGATCATTATTTGTTATATCGATCAATAATATTATCTTAATATATGGGTTTATTACTGATCAATAGTAATATTATGATCTTTTTAGTTGTAATATTGATCTTTAGATATTGTATTGCTGTAACATTGAACTAAAGCCGCACCATCGATCGATAGACGTAATATCGATCAATACCATCTTTTTATCCATAGCCGCAATATTAGGTAATAGCTGCAAATATTGATCATAAAACTTCATTTACCCTTAAACAACTCGGTCATAGCACCACGCTCTAGGTTGTCCAGAACACAGATCGGCAAAAAACAGTCTAAACATGCAATCTGTTATTTTTTATGACCGCAAGTGTAGGTATTCTACTGTCTGCAGCTTGCGACATTAAAGCTAAGTTGGTGATCTGTGTGTGTAGTATCCCGCTGCACGTGTGGGTGAAAGGCGATAGGCCAATTGTCGGGGAATTCTCATGTGAAAATACAGGTCATCGGCGGGAGGGAAGTCGTGCCGCAATTAACGGTAGTTTGGGGCAGGGGTATGATGTATATTAATGTCTTTGTCGAAACCAGTGACATTTGAGAGGAATTTGGTGACGGCTTAGGTAAATATCAAAACAATTGCCCGCATCAAGTTGCAATGAAAGGCTACGCCGTGAATGGTGGTTAAACAACGGCAGCTTAAAGTGTCTCGTTTATGATTAAATTTCGTGAAGAAAGTGAAGTAGCGGGCATTATTGGTACCAGAATGACAGTCGTGATCTGTTTTTGTTGATGATGACAAATTATAGCCCAATGTGCTCATTTCCGCAGGCTTTCGTTTCAGTCTCGTTGAAGTATATATGTAGCTTACAATCCGACCCGACCGATTATAGGACTCCCTCACATAAATACAATCGTTGTTAAAAGCTGGTATGGAAATGGTCCATACTCTGTAATGATCTGATTCATTTCAAAGCATTGAAGGCTGGGTTATTTGGGGTTTTAGCGGTATAAATATATTGCAAGGGATTTCGTAGCAATTATTTTTCGTTTATGAAAAGAAATTAAGCCACGCCCATTAACGGACTAGTGTTTCCCATACAGAATGGGCGGAGCTTGTATTCCATTATTGCGCTGATTAAATCAGCAGTCTGTTCCTGAAAATACTTGAGTCATAATTTGTCCTTTAGGGTTTACTGAAACTAAAAGAATTATAAATCAGTCAATGATCATACTGGATGTCACAGCCTAATGTGTATTCCTGCATACAGGCTCGCTGACTTGGTTGATGCATGTCATCGTATCCCAATTGCGTCGACCGATGCTCATGATGTCAATCCCTGGATTGTCTAGTCCAGATTCGATTATTTACAGAACGCCGTCATATAGCTGGAATATTGCTGAATGCGGCGTTAAACAACAAACAAACAAGCATACAGAAATCCTACGCATAGAGATGAGATGGTGACGTCACTTCACAGCTAACTGAGTGAGTGAATTGGGTTTAACGCCGCTTTGAACAATATTTTTTCAGATATACCAGGGCGTCGGTAGCGAAAAGGACCAGTGTATTCATCATACTCTTGACAATCAAGGATGTACATCATATCGCCATATTAAGAAACATATTCCCGCTTGCATTATACCCGGTTTCGGTCAAAAAGTGATTCCGAATTAACGAGGATACATCGTATTAACAATCGGTTGCAGTGATTAGCAAGTTCAAAAGAAAATATTTGTTTAACATCGAAGTGTAAATACTTTCTTCTTCATAGACCCTTCTTGAGTCCCCTCGTTGAGAGGCGCCATATTCTCTGTCCCGACTGAAGTCCCGGTAGTGCTCCTCGTGTCCAGCGGCGCGAGACCCTGGTCAGCCGTGGTCACGAACGTCAGCTGTTCGTCGGAGACGCTGTCGTGGCGATCCTGGAAGACACCATGTTTAATGTCAGGGGGTAAAACACAAACCCCTTTGGGCTGTTTCACCTTAAACAATGTGCGAAATCATCGATAGCTGAAAGCGCTCGTAAAATCACCAAGCCAGTCAAACACATTCATCAGTGGTCCGAGTCGGTAGTTCCTGTAAACAAGAATTGAATAAAGAAATCTGATTCCGTACATGTATGTATAGCGCACGGATGGTCAAGTCGTCAAAGACGCCGCAGTTCATTGTGCAGAGTTGCGTCCCTTGGGCACGCCAGTAATCTATGATTAATGTTCGAATCTTGGTTCGCCCCGATTACTTTCAAGGTTTGTCAGCACCATACCCGTGCTCGTGGGTGTCATCAAGGTGGTAAACATCTAAGACCTGCATCACTTCATCCCACAGTAAGCTGACACGTCGTGATATAACTGGAATATTGTTAAAAGCGCCGTAATACCTAACTCACTCACTCATCTTAGTATAGTTTCCATCTTACACAGGGCTTCATAATGAAATATAGCGCCACCTGGATTTGTAGTGTAAACAAAGACAGCTCTTAAACAAAAGTTGCTGTCTGCAATATATTCAGCTGGAACTAAAACTAACACTCAAATCTTATGATTTGAACAAAATAAGATGCCAAAAACAAATGTTTTTTATCCAACAATTAACGAAACAAATACCAAATTTCATTACATTTTGAACATAAATGACTAAGTTATGGCCATAAACAGTTTTTTTCAATAGGCGGCCATATTGGAAATCGGATTTGAACCTCTGGAACACATGAAGGTGGCATCATAGGTGGGCACAAGCATATGAGCTTCAGTTTCATTGGTCCAGTGGTTCGTAAGGAGAAGATGCTTACAGACGACGGACCTTTAGTCAGGTGAGCTAAAAACAATGAGATATTTCATCTGTATTTGCCTACAGTTTCGTAATTAAAGAAAAAAAAAGTACTCTATGTCTGCCAATCTTACATCTGCGTATAGTTTCTTCATCTCTTTGTACTCTTCGCTGGAGGCAACGTTTATCTCCGGAAGTGCGTTGAAGCGCATGCGCTGATTGATTTGCTGCAGGTGTTGGATCTGTTGCTGGTAGGAGATTTGTAGTCTTTCCTCGTGGCTGAGATAAGCCTCACTGCGGAGCCCTGTCACCCCTGGGGCGGAAAGAAGATTAGATAGGGTGTAGGATGGGGTCGACACGCGTGTGTGTGTGTGTGTGTGTGTTTGTGTGTTTAGCTGCTTGTTCTTGTCCGGTCAATGCCGACTTTTTAGTGCTAGCCTACTGACATACCATGCCGCAGTTTAACATGACTACCCCACTCAGACACAGTATACTGACACCGAGTCCTTGTTTCAGACCCTTAATGCCAAGCGCCAGGCAGGGTGGCGCGGCCGGGGTTGGAACCCCGGACCTTCCTATTTCCGGGCGGACGCTGTACCACTAGACCACGGAGGCGGTCACATATGTATGTAGTTCGGATGACGTGGATATTGTGGGTTACTAGGTCAACTCTGCATGAAGTTATAAACTTATTTTTAATCTCACTTGAATTAATACAGTTACTTCACGACTGCCGATAACTAATCGTAGACAAGGCAACCCAGTGACTGAAAGCATGAGCATATACCCATGTCTTTAGGGCACGATGACACGCATTTAAGCAAGTCACCGTTCCTGGCCACTCAATCTTTCAAAGGCGGTGTGCATGGTAGAGAGTAATATTGTTGCCGGTAGCCGGCGTTTCTCTGTCCCTGAACTCAGTCTAACATGCGCACAAACGAGGCCTGCGTGTCAGTGACGCTGGTTGCACGGTGATTGTCTACTATACAAGAGAATGATCACCTACTCTTCTCCCTCCAGTTCTCTATGGTGGCGTTGATCCTTCTCCGTGGGTTCACCTTCCGCAACTTCTTCAGCAGGTTGCAGCTCCCCTGTACAGAGAGTTGGGTGAGGGAGTGAAGGAATGAGTGAGTTAATGCAATAGTGAAGTGAGAGAGAATGCAAGTGAGTGAATGTTTGTTTGTTGTATTCAATCTCTATGACGGCAATCTGTAAATAATCAAGGCTGGACTAGCCAATCCAGTGATTGACCTCATGAGCATCGATCCACACATTTGGGATCGATGACATGCATCAACCAAGTCAGCGAGCCTGAGCACCCGATCCCGTTAGTACGACAAGCATAGTCGCCTTTTATGGCAAGCTTGGGATGCTGAAGACCTATTCTTCCCGGAATCTTCGCGGGTCAGGGAGTGAATGGGTGATTGTGAAGTGCGTTTGCGTGTGCGTGTGCGTGTGCGTGTGCGTGTGCGTGAGCGTGTTTGTTGTTTAATACAGCACAATATTCTAGATTTATGACGGTGGTCTGTAATAATCGGTAATAATTCCGTTAGTCACCTAACCCAATCCGGGTATCCACGGGTCAAAGTTTGTGGAATTATGTGAATGAGAGTGAATGAATGCAAGTGACGAAAGAGAGAAAGAGGGAATGCACATGATTACGTGGGTGAGTAAATGAATGAATGTGAAGTTAGTGTGGGTATTAGAAACATTTGATGGGTACCTCTTCATCATGGCACGTGTGCTTGTCTCCACGTCTACACCACATTAAAACCTTCAACAGGTCATCGGTGACATCACCTTAACAGGTCAGCGGTGACATCACCTACAACAGGTCATCGGTGACACCACCTTAACAGGTCAGCGGTGACATCACCTTCAACAGGTCATCGGTGACATCACCTTCAACAGGTCATCGGTGACATCACCTTCAGCAGGTCATCGGTGACATCACCTTCAGCAGGTCATCGGTGACATCACCTTCAACAAGTCATCGGTGACATCACCTTCAACAGGTCATCCGTGACATCACCTTCAACAGGTCATTGGTGACACCACCTTTAACAGGTCATCTGTGACATCCCCTTCAACAAATCATCTGTGACATCACCTTAAACAAGTCATTGGTGACACCACCTTCAACAAGTCATCGGTGACATCGCCTTCAACAAGCCATCGGTGACGTCACCTTCAACAAGTCATCGGTGACGTCACCTTCAACATGTCATCGGTGACATCACCTTCAACAGGTCATCGGTGACATCACCTTCAACAGGTCATCAGTGACATCACCTACAACAAGTCATCGGTGACGTCACCTTGAACAAGTCATCGGTGACGTCACCTTGAACAAGTCATCGGTGACCCCATCTTCAACAGGTCAGCGGTGACATCACCTTCAACAGGTCAGTGCTGACCCCACCTTCAACAGGTCAGCGGTGACATCACTTTCAACAGGTCAGCGGTGACATCACCTTTAACAGGTCAGCGCTGACACCACCTTCAACAGGTCAGCGGTGACATCACCTTCAACAGGTCAGTGCTGACCCCACCTTCAACAGGTCAGCGGTGACATCACCTTCAACAGGTCAGTGCTGACCCCACCTTCAACAGGTCAGCGGTGACATCACTTTCAACAGGTCAGCGGTGACATCACCTTTAACAGGTCAGCGCTGACACCACCTTCAACAGGTCAGCGGTGACATCACCTTTAACAGGTCAGTGCTGACCCCACCTTCAACAGGTCATCGGTGACATCACCTTCAACAGGTCAGCAGTGACCCCACCTTCAACAGGTCAGTGCTGACCCCACCTTCAACAGGTCAGCGGTGACCCCACCTTTAACAGGTCAGCGGTGACATCCCCTTCAACAGGTCAGCGGTGACCCCACCTTCAACAGGTCAGCGGTGACATCACCTTCAACAGGTCAGTGCTGACCCCACCTTCAACAGGTCAGCAGTGACATCACCTTCAACAGGTCAGCGGTGACCCCACCTTCAACAGGTCAGTGCTGACCCCACCTTCAACAGGTCAGTGCTGACCCCACCTTCAACAGGTCAGCGCTGACATCACCTTTAACAGGTCAGTGCTGACCCCACCTTCAACAGGTCAGCGGTGACCCCACCTTCAACAGGTCAGCGGTGACCCCACCTTCAACAGGTCAGTGCTGACCCCACCTTCAACAGGTCAGCGGTGACCCCACCTTTAACAGGTCAGCGGTGACATCACCTTCAACAGGTCAGCGGTGACCCCACCTTCAACAGGTCAGCGGTGACATCACCTTCAACAGGTCAGTGCTGACCCCACCTTCAACAGGTCAGCGGTGACATCACCTTCAACAGGTCAGCGGTGACCCCACCTTCAACAGGTCAGCGGTGACATCACCTTCAACAGGTCAGTGCTGACCCACCTTCAACAGGTCAGCGGTGACATCACCTTCAACAGGTCAGCGGTGACCCCACCTTCAACAGGTCAGTGCTGACCACACCTTCAACAGGTCAGTGCTGACCACACCTTCAACAGGTCAGTGCTGACCCCACCTTCAACAGGTCAGTGCTGACCCCACCTTTAATAGGTCAGCAGTGACCCCACCTTCAACAAGTCATCGGTGACATCACCTTCAACAAGGAAGGGGTGACCCCACCTTCAACAGGTCAACGGTGACATCATCTTCAACAGGTCACCTTCGACACTGACTGTACTCACCGACTTAACTATGACGATCCACTCGCTGTCTTTACTGTCCTTCAGGATTACCGTACCTCTCCTGAAACAGGACCTACAAGTTATTTCTTTTCGAGTGAGTGAGTGAGTGTTTTCCAGCATACACTCTGGTAACACCATGAACTGGTTTCACACATTGTAATCCCATTTTGGGATTCGAACCGGGACTTCGGGATAACGAGAGAGCGATTTAACCACTGAGCTAATTCCTCCCTTGAAAGCATGACCTCAATAGGCTCCATGTATCTTGAAGAGGAACTGTTCGGGAAGAACTTCCCCTTCTGGCAAAATTGAAGTAAATTGGTCTTTTTCTTTATGTAATCCCCGATTATGAACATACAGTGTTCGTGCGTTGTAATTGTTCATGTTTTTCACTCCTAGAAAGCTGACTTGCTGTGTTATAACTGACACAAGTGAAGTACTGTTCAAATCGATGTTAACGCTCATTCAGACTGCGATAGATGTATTACTTGAAATATGTCTTGTGTTTATACGTACCTTGGCAAGTCAGGAGTTTCCAAACATTGAGTAATTGTATATGACGGTGGTCTGTAAATATTCAAGTCTGGACCAGACAATCCAGTGACTGACATCATGAGCATCGATCCACGCAATTGGGATACAATGACGTATCAACAAAGTCAGCGAGCCTGACCACCCGATCCCGTTAGTCGCCTCCTACGACAAGCATAGTCGCCTTTTGCAGCAAGCATGGGTTTCTGAAGACCTTCAGTATTCGAACCCGGATCTTTACGGGTTTAGTCAGCTGTGAGAACCAGCTGTTTGGGATTTTCACAACATGAAAATGAAGTACCGGGACACCTGCCCACTTCAAACAGACCTCGCTATCTGAAAGATGAGTGAGTGAGTGAGTTTGGTTTAAAGCCACTTTTAACCGTATTCCAGTTATATCGCGGCTTGTCAGCTTAATGTGGAAGAAAAGCCCGAAATGATGCAGGTCTCAGACGTTTAACACTTCGGTGAAACCCACGAGCACGGGTATGGTGCTGACAAACCTAGAAACATAATCGGGGCGAACCGGGATTCGAACCCACAATCTTAGGTTTCTGGCGTGCCAAAGGGACGCAACTGTGCACAGCGAATCGCGGCGCCTTAGACGACACCCGTGACCCCAATCTGAAAGATGACTGTAGGTGGACAACTCAATGGAGCAAACACAAAAATGACCAGTCTCTCATAACTACACATTAAAACGCACGCATTACTCACTTGAAGTAGTTGAGAATTGCTTTCTTCGGACTGTCATGGAGAAGTTCCTGGGGCCAGCCGTCCAGACAGGGTATGCCCCTTGATAACACAGGGACACGAGTCATATACGACACAGTGGTTTGAAACCCTTTTAGCATTCCATCAGCATGTCCACGTTGACGGCTGAACGAGTTTAGGGTATTCAAGACATGTTCAATTGATTTTTTTTTTTCAAATAATAAATGTGTTAAGGACGGTCTATTTTTTTAGGGTGTTTGTATTAGTTAAACTTTTAACGTTGCTAAATAATCAATTCTTTTGGAATATTCTCTCTGGCCAGATGTTAACATTTAATAAACTTACGAAATACCAAACTGCATTATTTTGAATTAATCTTATAATTTAAGTCGTATTTGTCTGTTTAAACAGATAAAGTGAGGGGTAAAAGTAAGTACTAGAATACCGAAAAATTCAAAGAACTGTTGTTAACTTTTATTATGTCTATTTAACCATCACTCATTTCTGGAACAGTTTGTACAAAGTAGTCTGTGGCTGGGTAATTTTGTGTACAAATTAATTGCTTCAATGAAGACTTGGGTAAGAAATGAATTTGCCACCACATGTCCCTTATCATGTTTGAAATGGTTTAAACGTGTGCCCCCTAAAACAAATTTATCTATTAATAACATGTCAAAAATACCCATCAGCAGTTGTGAATTATGCCAACAATTTTATTTTTTTATTTTTAAAAGTTTAAATCAAATTATATTTTTAAAAATAAAACCACGTAGAAGTAAGCGTCTGTACTCTTCACTTTTTTGGCTCGATATAGCTAACTTAAGATATTTTCAATTGAAAATCAAATCTATAATTAAATCTACTGAGAGGTATAGTTTCTTTTGCTCCTCAGTTTATAAATTTAAAAAACTCTAATATAGTACCAGAATCATATATAATTTTTTAGGAATATTTATACCAAGATGCTATGTGAAGATCGAATGGTAACTTAATGATACAAAAACATCCTTTTTTACCGAATGTCTGCCACTGAGAGATAAGCTTTTATTTGTTTGTTTTTTTCTCAGCGAGCCAGATTACCCAATCCCGTTCGACGCCTCTTTCGACAAGCATACATTAAAATATTCAAACATTGAAATAATACTCACTTCAGGAATACCTCGGTGACACTAGCCAGTCCCCCCGACATGAAGATGTTGACGAAGTCCTGCGAATCACAGATGAATTCAACTCGGGTCAATGGAGGCTTTTAACATGATTATGACGTCATAAAGCATAACACTGACGTCAGATGACAATAGCAAGATTTGTCATTCGCCACGAATCGCCTCCCCTTGCGTCAAAATATTTGTAGTGTCGCTTATTAAGGACTACTGTAAACCTCTCTACCCTGTGGAATGTTTTTTTTCTCAATTGACGAAACAACGTGATATCCAAATCGTCGTCTTAAATTTATTTAAAACAGTGAATTCGGTGAGGAATATTCCGTTCTTATGATTCGATCACATTACATCTGTCCTGTTATGTTTCTCCTATATGTCATATATTTAAACGACATTCTGAAGTTAAGAAGACACAGTTTGGCGCTTATTTTCTTTTCCGCTTTTACTGCATCATGTTTGAAAATAACAAAGACAACAATAATTCATATATTCATAAAATTAATAAAATAAAATATAACGAAACCGGTCCGCCCTTCGGCTTAAGATGAAACATATAATGGTAGAATGTAGATGTGATTCTATAAAGTAAATAATAAATAATAATTACAATAATAATCTTTAAGAATTATAACGATTATTATTTATATTTTTTATTGTTATTATTATTATCAATTATTATTACATATATTACTATTGATTACTATTATTGATAAAATATACATGTACTTGTATATCCTTACGACGTCGTGGACAACCACGTACCTCATCAGTGAGCACCAACAGCTCGATGACCTCCTTGGAGATGACGGTGGCGCACCGGTGACATTTGTTGATGATGGCATCGTCCCCGAAACAGTCCCCCCGACCCAAGAACAGGACAGTGCGTTCCTGGTTCGACTCCATGTCCATCACCGTCACAACCACTGAGAAGGACAGCACCAGATGAATAGGACAGGCTCCAGCAGTTAGTGTATGTATGGGGAGGTTACGTTTAACGTCGTCCCCGCCAGGGCACGCTGGTTGATTTGTCTGTTTGTTGTTCAACGCCGCACTCAGCAATATTCCAGCTATATGACGGTGGTTTGTAAATAATCGAGTCTGGACCAGACAATCCCGTGATAGATATCATAAGCATCGATCCACGCAATTGGGATACGATGACATGCATCAACCAAGTCAGCGAGCCCGACCACCCGACCCCGTTAATCGCCTCTTACGACAAGCAGAGGCACCTTTTACGGCAAGCATGGGTTGCTGAAGACATATTCTAACCCGGATCTTCACGGGTCTTTGGGCTCCAACCAACTTAAGGTGTCACACTGTGACACTGATTTACAAGGCGCGAATCCACGACCACAGGTTTATGGCAACGGCTAAGGGACGTAACTCTACATAGCGAAATGTGGCGCCTTTTTGCACTGGCGGACACCTTACACATTACACACACACACACACACACACACACACACACACACACACTTCTAATATTCTGGATCCGCCTCTGCTAAGGCGACGTGACCACCCGATCCGTGACCCAGAAGAAAAGATGGTCACTGACCTGAGCCAGACAGGATGAAGTAGTACATCATCGGCACGTGTCCTTCCCGTATAATCACACGTTTGGCGTCAAACCTGCAACATATTTGGTTGACCTCATCACCTCTCGTCCCTTTCTGAAACCAGGCAATAGGAAGTTCGCCCCTTTCAGAAACCAAGGCAATTCGCAGTTCGCCCCTTTCTGAAACTAAGGAAATTCGCAGTTCACCCCTTCCTGAAACCAAGGCAATTCGCAGTTCCCCCTTTTCTGAAACCAAGGCAATTCGCAGTTCGCCCCTTTCACCCAAAACTTTAAAAAATAGTTTCTTGAACCACGTGGATGAGGTGCTGGCAGAATTATGTGAAGGTTTCACATTGGCTACATTTGATGGAAACAAGTTTCATGTGAGCATTTCAAGCATTTAATTGCCTACGACTTGCTTTCAAAACTACAACACGCAGGGTAACATTCGGCGAACACTGGGGTTAAAGGTGACTGTCAGTCATTAATCGATAAATTGCGAATAAATCTAATGACGAGGATGAATTAGCTTTTAAATAGTGCCTAGTTTAGTGTTGTGTCATAGACAATCATATATTCCTGATGTCTAGTGACATATGTATACGCACTGCTCGTTAGTTTCAGTGCATTGGTCGGGCAGTGCACTTGCATTGGGATTCTCGGATTAAATAGAAATTGCATGAAACCGACTATTTCCGAGTCACGATAATTTGTAAAAAAATGCGTATGGTAACGGAAACTTCCGATTAAAATATAGTGAAGTAAATCCAAAAATTTCTCTATGATAACCCTTTTGCCATCTTCATTTCGCGTACTCTCTGAAATATGACATATTGATATCAAATCTGAACTATGAAGTAGCGGCGAGACAGTCCGCCGCCTGGTCCGTGGCAACTAATTCCCATCCCACTTGGGAGGTGTTTGTCCCGCTCCCTCAGACTCCCATCAAACACTCCGCTCCTCTGTCAAACCACAGAGATCGCCTATGGATCGGATATTACCTGTTCTTTCAATTTAGCGTTTATAGCCGCTCTTACATCAGACGCCGACTGTGTTGTTTAATCGTTACGACTAGTTCAGAGGAAAACATCTTCTTTTTTCCACAGGGAAGCATTGGGTTCACGTTCTGTGGTTTTGTCGGATGATACATTTCCCCGGAACTTGCTCACTGGTGGATATAGTTATTATTGTTGCATTTATTAATAAGAAACCTCTTTTTTTAATTTTGATATTTGTTATACTGGTTTGAATTTTGACATGTTTTATGTGACTGCGTGTTGTCTATTGATAAAAAGTCGTTCTTAAAACGAGGATGAATACAGTATTCCAACAGCTTATAAAAAAAATGTGTTTCCTTGGGTCGCATGGGTAACATAAACCACACACGGCGAGTGAGTGACACGGGTTCTACACTGTCTTAACTAAACATGCGTTACGACACTCCACACGGGTCACAACCAAACCAGAGGTCAATGTCAGGAGCACAAATTTACCGCCCGTTGTGTAGTGGATAGGGCGTCTGCCCGGAGAGCGAAGGTAGTTGTTCGATCACCTGGTCGTGTCAAACAAAAAGATGTTAAAAAATACTTATTACCCAGCCATGGCGTCGGCATTAGGGGCATAAAACAAAGACTGGTCGGCTCGGAGTGAGTGTATAATCATGTTAAGCTTCGGCATGGTATCTTATTGGGCTGGCACCATAAAACCGTTAGAGACTGGTAGTCTACAAGCAGCCACACACACACACACACACACACACACACACATGCGAGCATGTGCATGTCTCTATATGCGGGAAATAATATTGAACGCAATGTTAAACCCCTTTTCACTTGACCTGACCTGACCTGACCTGACCTGACCAGACTTGACATCAGTTGGTGTCCAAAGACACCACCTCCAAGTGATCACAAAAACAAATACTCCATTCGGCCATTGTGGTCACACGATCTCCATTGACTAGCACGAACTAGCATTAACCTATTTCCCTAAGAAACTCTGATGGGAGACTGAAACGGGTTTAAGGTTTAAGCCGCAACAAAAAAACAACATTTACTACGATTACATCGACTACATCGTCACCAGATCGTATACGTCGTCACGTCTTCGTAAACGAATCCGTATTTAGGCTGCTGATAGTCTTCATTTTTGTAAGAACCATCATCAATAGCGATCGTAATAATTTTGCGAAAAGAGATCTTTTTCCTAAATCAATTTGAAGACTTTATTGAATTTAATCCCGATTTCTGCCAAAACAAATTAAGTATTTGATGATATTACAAAACGACTGCATCGCGTCCTATATCTAAGCGTATTGCCAGCTCTTTGAAACAGAGGTTCCGGAAGGGAAATAGATTCTTGTAATTTATTCTTTTAAACTCAAACTCGAGCAGATGGTTTTTGTGTGCTTTTACATCATTTCGCGAAATTGGCAGTTCATCTGAAGAAGATGAAAAAAGACACAAGTCTTTATTGTCGAAATTACGTAACTTTATAACCAATCAATTTAAAGAACGCATTGCACACATGGGGGTATTATCTGTGCTACTTTCCGCGCGACAATCAAACTGTCCTCAGCGGCGGAGCGGTCGTGAAACGGACGAGGAGGCAGCGTGGTCAATACGATGCAGTCGATCGTTTGGCACGTTCAATGAGACACAGAAAGATATTGGATCTCCAAGCTTTGATCGACATAATTCCGCCAACAGCTGGCGCAGACATTTCCCTCCGTCTTAATTGACTCCATAATCAATTGCTGCTAATGGCGGCTAAACGTTTGAGAAGACTTCTCGAGTCAGAGTCGCTCAAAGATTTTAATCTTTTCCAAATCTGCCGATGTCCCTGATTTGATTTTTTACACGTTTCGCTGTCCGCGGCGATCAATCTCCTTTCTTTTCGCTCCCGTCGATCCCCACCGTTGGAAACCAACGACGACTGCGCGCGTTAATACTTCTCGAGATGGCAGAAAGTCTTAAATTGACGACCATATGATCAGAGATTACTACAAAAAACTGGAATGATATTGAAGCGGGCAGTGAACGTGTTGATAAATAGATATTTGAACTGCAGCTGCCTTTAGGAAAATAGTTTCTGAGAATTGATTAGTCTCCGCTATGTTTTGAATTCCTGTTCTGTTTTTGCGCATGTCAAACTTTATGCTCCCTTCGTCATTGGGTTGAACCGTATGTTCATCCGGGCATCGTTTCCGTGGCCCCTCGTAGGGATAACGTAATGTCGATTATTAATTTGATAGTAAAGAGTAAGAAAACTCAATCGACAATGTGTCTTGACATTCGCTGGTCATAATTTCCCAAATTTTGTAACTCGGTTGGAATAGTGTCGTCAAATTGATATCGTACAAGGTGATGAGACATTTGAAAGATTGAGTTTTGATGGAACTACAAATATTGTTTATCAACCTTATGCTGTTCCCGGGACTTGCTTGATGGGGCTTGGTGTGTGCCTTTCCACCGATCACATTGTTCGACATCTTTAACTGTCAACTTCCACGATTCTTGGCAAAAAACAACGCGATTTGGTGATTCACTTTTAATTTTAATGTTTTGACCATTCTTACGGTGGATTTGAATATTGTTAGATTAACATTTGTAATTTGAAAATAAGAAATATACTTGTTGAATTTTTTTTGGGTAAATAAATCGCGATGCAATATCACTTCTAATCTAAAGCACATTTATAACCCAGAAGAGAACATTTCTATAGATTATTAAGGCCTCCTAATGTCCATTAACCACAAAGTAAGCCAGTCAAGCCACCGACATGCCGATGCGCGGAGTTAATTAATAAACTTAAGTACCATGCATCATACTTACACGCGCAATGTGACTGCGCAGATTAACGTCTATTGGGTCCGTATTTTAATACCCATCCCAATAAACAAACAGAATTCAAAAGAATCCAAAAACAATCGCCTGGAATGTAAGGTTTCCGGGTTAACGAGGTTACGACTTACGAGGTTTCTTTGTATATTGTGACCCAATGTTGATTCCTAGAATGACACAAAGTTATGTCAGAGATAAGTTCTATTGGACACAGTTTATGTAGTTATCCTATAAATAAAAGCGACAAACCCCTTTCAATATTCATAAGAATTCTCTGCTGAAATCAGAGCCCATTGCACGAATCCGACTATATCATGAGCATGTGTTTATGAAGTAGTGTTGACACAAGGTGTTCGCGAAAAGGTGAGCGATACCTGTCCCACAGTTGACGCCGTCACACATACATGCAAAGGCAAGGCAACTGTTCACCTGAAAAATCACGGGAACGTATTGTGCATGTTAAAATAGAAATTGCATCTGAAATCATTTTGGTTACTGGTGTGACAAAATTGAAAAATATCATCCGCATGGCTACACTAAAACTGTTTAATGTTTCTTTAAACCTTTCCACAGAAACGTAATTCCATCTTGAAGCATATATTTAATAATGTTCAAAATCTCATTTCGGTTTATGTAACCCAAGCAGGCACGCACACAGGCGTGTAGGCAGGCAGGCACGCACGCACACATGCATGCACGTCGCTACATAAGTGCAATGATCTTGAACACGACCTTAACCTCACGTACACGCGACCGGTTCC
Organism: Haliotis cracherodii; assembly: GCF_022045235.1. Taxonomy (NCBI): domain Eukaryota; kingdom Metazoa; phylum Mollusca; class Gastropoda; order Lepetellida; family Haliotidae; genus Haliotis; species Haliotis cracherodii. The sequence goes on from NW_027266319.1 coordinate 9,851,777, forward strand.
AAGCCTAACAAAACATCTAGACTTTTTGTCTATATCACTCACAAATATCCATTTACCTTACGTTACCGAGTCCACATGACCAGCAAATATATAGGTCAAGGTGAATCCTGTTTTCGCTGAATTAAACTTTGATCTGAGACATCAGGTTTGTTTGTTTGTTATTTAACGCCACACTGAGCAATATTCCAGCTTTATGACTGCGGTCTGTAGATATTCGAGTCTGGGCCAGACAATACAGTGATTGACATCATGAGCATCGATCCACGCAATTGGGATAAGATGGCATGCATCAACCAAGGCAGCGAGCCTGTTAAGTCGCCTTTTACTGCAAGCATAGTTGCTGAAGACCTATTCTACCCCGGATCGGGTTCAGTCCTTAGGAGACCAAGCATATGTAGTGAAATTTATGTGATGGTTTGGCTGTTTAAAACCTTTTGGGAAATTAACTATTGAAAGTAAAGTAAATTTAAGAAAAATACATTCAATATGGAGTTTTGTTACCAACTGATCAATGTGATATATCTTTTTCACCCGTAAGAATAGACACAATATGAATTTTTGTCAAATATTCATTGAAAAAGGGTAGTTGCAAAACATTAAGTTATGTATATAGCACAGTAAAGTTCTAACTCTCAGGCACAATAAAGTAATATTTGATGTCAATCAGAATGCTTCATATTGACACAGAGCCTGCAAAAAACGAAATTCACGTGCTCGTCGAGCGGGTGACAGACACCTGTTCAGCGCAGACGACAATCGTGTGGAATGAGTGAACGGATGCAAACATGTGTGTTCAGGCGCATTGCATGTTGGGAAGACTTGTCACTGACTTGTGTACAAATCAACACGGCGTGCATTAAACACTTGGCTGACAATCGTCACTCATCATCATGATAAAGGTAAGACAGTTTTACATTTGACGTGATTTACATCATTCCATTTCCGGCTTTTCGATACACAATAGCCGATGTAAAAACTTTGATTCGCAGGTGTAGAAACCGTAATAGTTGTGTATAATTTTATGGATGTTCTATACACTTTAGGGTTTGTTGTCAGAGCCCCGCGAGCGTGCAATAATGTTCATGAATTTGGTAAATATGTATTTTAGAATGACACTCATTTCCAAGAATCCGGTTAGAAAAGATTTTCTTGTCATAAGAGGCGACGAACTTGATCGGTTGGTCAGGGCCTAGATTTTCGAAACGATCTTACTATCTTAGCTAAGATAAATCTTAACAACTTACCACAGGTATGGGGCTATCTTAGATTTACGACAATCTTAAGATATCTTAGGGCTATGATAGTTTCGAAAATAGGCTACGATAGCTTACGATTTCCTTACGATAACTTTACGGTAACTTTACGATAATTTTAGGACTACGATCGTTTCGAAAATCTAGGCCCAGGTTCGTTGACTTGGTTGATGCATGTCATCGTATCCCCTGTTTGCTGTGCAAAGTTGCGTCCCTTGGGCCCACCAGAAACCTATGATTGTGGGTTCGAATACGGTTGCCCCGATTGTGTTTCTAGGTTTGTCAGCACCATACCCGTGCTCGTGGGTTTCGCAAAAGTGGTAAACGTCTAAGACCTGCATCACTTCGGGTTTTCCTACCACATTGAACTGACACGCCGTGATATAACTGGAATACTGTTAAAAGCGGCGTTAAACCCCAACTCACTTACTCCTCGTATCCCAATGAGTGGATCGATACTCATGATATCAATCACTGGATTGTCTGGTTCAGACGCGATTATTTACAGACTGCCGTCTATACCTGGAATATTGCTGAATGCGCGGTTTAAACGGCAAACAAACCATTTCGAAGATGCGGAATCGTCTCAATAATAATTATTATTCACTCGTGAACAGGTTTTTTTCATTTGTGACTTGATGTTTTCTTGGATATGTTTGAGGGTCCTAAAACAACATAATCGCTAAAACTCGGATTCGTTCCGTTCTTTAGTTTGTTTTTGATATAGTTTTAGCACTACTGCAAAGTAGGAACAACATTAACATAAATTCATTCTGACATACAGATATGCATGGAACACCAGAGATGGACAGACGCTTTTATAAGCAGCTGAATAACTGAATTTGGACACAGGAAATGCAATACAATATAAACATTTCGTTTTTAGTTTCAACAGAATCAGTAAATGCGCTATTGTGTGACTGGATTTCTGGTCCATCACTTGATTATCTGGTCCATCACTTGATTATCTGGTTTGTCTACAGGCCGCCGTCGCATGGCAGGAGTACTGCTGTGAGGTGTCTGGCTGCAAACACATATTATTTATGTGATTTGTGTGAGTAGAGAGTGCTATCGGCAGGGCAGGACATGCTTACCCTTTTCGCGAATACTTGGTGTTATCACTGATTTTCAAAAATCAACTCATGTAAGTTTCAACGCTATTTTGCCTTTAAGGTCAGGTGGAATCTGATTCGCCGAGACTGGTGATTCTCTGGCGTTGACATAAATATATATATGCACATCTACCGATATAACAGTTACACAGAATATTCACTCAGTCGCTTTAAAGATAAATAGATGTGAGTATTCAAAACATGTTCAAAATCCATCCCCTAATTCCATTTGCGCTGTTCTGTTTCGGGGAAAAGAAACTTATGTTCACGTTTACATTGAAATTCAAGCATGCATTTTTACATCTTTAGAACAGCTCCTATTTTCAGTAAATATTTCACTCTTTAGAAAATCCTCATATTCTATATTTTGAATAACGGTAGTCATTGAACATTCTAAAACATTCTGTCCGTGTAATCAAATCATCAATTTTGCTACAAATATCAAGGTTATCGAGGATAAAAATAATATTTGTAGGTAATAGTCTGCAAGAATTCGCTTGTATAATACCTTGTTTTCGGGTTTTAAATGTTAGAATTTCTCTGTGATCACATATAATTTTATTAAGTTTGTTTGCTAAACAAATGTAGTACCATTGAAAAAATGATTCAACTTGCGAGACTCCATAAATAATTCTTTAATATTGTCATTGTTTACATTTTGTTTACTCAAGGGTATACCCAGCTATATGCATCTTTCCATATCTTTCCAATATGAATTACAGAGCAGGGCTAGAAACTAACATTTTTAGTCCACTTGTCCTTAAATGATAACATATAGCAAACTCTTTAAAATGGCACATTTCTAGTAGTCCTTATGATACCTTAAGTATTGGCCAGTGTGGCAAGGACTACAGGACTAGTGCCAATTTCTAATGTTGCAGAATATTCAACTCTTTGTTGTCTATTCTTTAAATACATCTTATTATGTCAAATAATTTTTTCTTATCCTTATATTGGAATATCAGATTTACCGCTCTCAGCAATAGTCAGTCAGGTGAAGGTGGCCTGTAATAATCTTGTCTGGACCAGACAAACCAGTGATTGAGATCATAAACAACGTCCCGCGCCGTCGGGGGAGGTGGCGCGCAATCAGACAAGTCACCGAGACTGCTCCAAATTAGTCGATGCGTACAAGTTACAGATTGCAGGGGACCTACTCCAACCAGGTTACACCGGGGTCATATACTCTGAGTAAACTACTGCGATCAGTTAAACTCACTCACTGAGGATGCTAATGGTAACGGCAAACAGTTGATGGTAATGTTTCACTGCAGGTGGTGCAATTATCATGTACGAATATTCTAATATTGGTCTTATAAAAGAACTATAGATTCGTTGATAATGTTGACTTCATCACTTTGTCCTTTATGAGGATATCAATTCAGACTGAGGCCGATTATAAAATATCATTTATATCATTAGTCCATTTGGTATCATGTTACTGGTATGAAGCTATTGATGCTGTTTTTCCCTTTCTAAAATAGTGTTAAACGTAAGAACAAAGTAATCTTTTAGATGTTTGTGACTAAAGAAAATTCATTTGTCGAGCCATCTGTGTCTGGTGTATACAAACTTACCAAATTTGTTTGGACATAGGTAGTTATGCAGAGTTGTTTATATACAGACTGCACATTGTTTAGTATCGATCAAATGAACCTCTTGCCGTCTGCCCGAGGCTAGGGTGTCCACCAGCCTGTAGCAACGCCTAGTGGACTTTGATAAAGACTAGTGGACACGCTTGCCTCGGGACGATACCTCCTGGACTATGGTATACTAGTCACACAATACATGTAGCATATCATTATCAGTAAACAAACAAAATATTATTGTCAATCAAGTGTTTACTCATGTTTACTAAACATGGCACATGCTTGACGTAAAAGTTAACGTCACACAATAAGCTGTAATCCCATATTTCTAAGCTATCCGATGTACAACGCCATGCATTCACATAGTTTAAAACAAGAGTACACGTGTACTTATGCGCATACGCATACACGGCCATGTAAATATTACAAGAGTGCAAATACACGTCAATATAAAATCGATTTGCCTTCGCTGGTTAAAAACTATTTATTCACAGTGCTTCAGTCTGGTGGCAATATGACTGGGTCACGTGACAATTCCTTGAAAACATAATGTGCTAGGTAAGGGCGAGGGGTGTTTTCCTGACAAGGGAGGTCTTTGATTTTTCACCGAGTCTGATGACATTTTGATGAAGCAGTGGCTATCATATAGCAACCATTCACCAGACATTGTGTACCAAACAATTAGTGGATAATTCCTGTACTTTTAGAACAAATAATATACGTTTTGATTAGTATGCATTTTTTATATCAGTCAAGTTGTTTTGACCAGTGACGAGACTTGATTCGAACAGATCAGTTACTTTTCGATCGTTCTCTGTTTTTAAAGAAACGTTTTAACTTTATTTGTGTGACTATTAGAGCTCAATACATCAATACATTTAAATGATAACGGTTACAATGAAATGCAGGTTTTGCAGCAAGCGGCGGAATAAATGAATGAATAGTGTTAGAGTTTTTACCTTTTTTCGTAATTAGCGATGTATTTTATTTGATGTCCCGTATGACTGAGAATGGGTTAATGTCTAGCGATGTTCTCCGTTTATCCCATGAACATATCATTAATGCATTTAGTCACCTACCCCACATACCTGATTTGAGGCTCGTGAAAATCCGGGGTAGGTCTTCAGCAACCCATGCTAACCGTTAAAGTTGACCATGTTTGTCGTGAGAGGCGACTAACGGGATCGGGTGGTCAGGCTCGCTGACTTGGTTGATGCAATCCAACTGATTGACGCAATGAGCAACGATCTACGCAATTGTGATACGATGACATGCATCAACCCAGTCAGCGAACCTGATCACCCGATCTCGTTAGTCAGATACAAGTCATGTACATAGTGTTATACCACCAACTTCTAAAATGGTATCTTCCATGAGAAAACATTAGTTAGTATGTTCTTTCTGTTTAACATTATTTACTCGAATGTCATTATTGTCCCCCGCCCCAACGCAGTTGGCGGGGGATATAGAAATGGGTTCCGTCCGTGTGTGCGTGTGCGTGTGCGTGTGCGTGTGCGTGTGCGCGTCCCGAAATCGTTTCCGGAGCATAACTCAGAAACCGTTAAATAATTTCTTACAAAACTTTTCATTTTTACCAGACACATACTGAACTGGTGCCTTTTGCTAATTAGGAGTTTTATAAATTTTTATGTTTTACGTTTCCATGGCAACAAGTTGGACTTAGGTTCTATAAGGGTGGTGTTCGTTTCCGGAGCATAACTAAAAAACTGTTAAATCCTTTCTTACAAAACTTTGCATGTCTACTAGGCACATACTGAACTGGTGCCTTTTGATATATAGCACTTTCATAAATTTTTATTTTTTACGTTTCCATTGCAACAAGTTGGACTTAGGTTCTATAGGGTAGAGTTTGTTTCCGGAGCATAGCTCAAAACCCATTCAATACTTTCCAACAAAAACTGTGAATGTTTACCAGACACATACTGGACTGGTGCCTCTTGCTATTTAGGAGTTTAGGTTCTACATGGGTGGTGTTCGTTTCCAGAGTGTAACTCAAAAACCGTTAAATACTTTCTTACAAAACTTTGCATGTCTACCAGGCACATACTAAACTGGTGCCTTTTGATATATAGCACTTTTATAAAAAAAATATTGTTTATGTTTCCATGACAACAAGTTGGATTTAAGTTTTAATATAGGATTGGTTTACTTAAGTAGTATAACAAATAAACTGTTAAATATTTCCTTGCCAAACATTGCATGTCTATATATAAAGCGCATACTGAACTAGTGCCATTTGATATTAAGGAGTTTTAGAAATGTTTATTTTAGAATTTCCATTGCAGCTATTTTGACATGGGCTAAGAGAAATGTTGGGTCAGTTACCTGGTTTGGGACCATAACGTGTTAAAATGGGCGGGGTATATAGATGACTTTGTCAACTATACGCTTGTATATTAATTACATTAGATCTTGTTTATTTCTGTTACATAAGTTTTCTAAATATGGCATTAAATTTGATCATGTTATTCTATGTATCGACTAAAACAGATGACAGTCTGTTAATTCCTTTTTATAGCTATATTTGATTCCTTATTATAATTATATTTTAAAATATATAACTACATTATGTCAACTATAAGATTTAAGTAATTCAAGCCTTTGTCTCCTAATGGTTTTGTTTCTATTATTCATTGCGTTAATTGATCTATTGATCATTCCGTTCGTTTGAAAAGGAAAGATCCAAGGAAACTCATTCAGTTGTTTGTCAATCTTGCTGATTGTCTTCAGTCAATATAATATGTTTGATGAATCCCGCGAATCCCACTCTTCGAGGGGTGGCTGGAGAGTTCTGAACTTAACTATGATGGACTGCGTTGATGAAGTCGGTTACTGATTATTTATCAACATAATCCCCTCCGATGTTCACACACTTCTGCCAACGATGCTGCAACGCCTGGTTCCCACTGGTTAGGATGGCTTCCTCCTGGTGGTGTGAAAACAGACATCCTCATTTGCATAATGCTTGCCAGATAGTTCTTCCATCAAGTTTGGGAAGAGGTGAGTACGATGTGTTCAATGGTGTCGAAACCACACATGCTTTGCAGCCATGGCGACAACAGACTTGTACACAGATGCATTGTCCTGGTGGAACAACACACCTTTGTGTGTTTTCTACGACGGTTAGCCTTGGTCGTCTAAGTCGCAGCGTTTCGCTGTGCAGAGTTGCGTCCCTTGAACACGCCAGAAACCTATGGTTGCGGGTTCGAATCCTGGTTCGCCACGATTGTTTCTAGGTTTGTCAGCACCATACCCGTACTCGTGGGTTTCATCGAAGTGGTAAATGTCTGAGACCTGCATCACTTCGGGGTTTCCCCTAACATTAAGCTGACACCCGTGATATAACTGTAACACTGTTAAAAGCGGCGTTAAACCCAACTCACTCACTCACTCACTTGGTAGTCTTACCCAGGCCTCAGCTTGTCAACATAACAGTGTCTGGTGTCCCCCGCCGTGATATTGCTGGAATATTGCTAAAAGCGTCGTAAAACCATACTCACCCACTCACTTAACATAATATTGGCCATTAATGGCCTGACCTTTCGGAAGGTAGTAGTCCACAAGAAGTCCAACAAAATCAGCAGAGTCGACTTCAAAACGACGCAAATTCATTCGCAGGAGTGATGATGAACCTGAGCGTGTAGGATCAGGTACCCAGCCGGTTAATTCCTCAGAATGTTCTCAACTCTCATGAGAGATACCTTCTGTATTGGTCATGCGATGTGGGGAGTCGGCGATCATCCATAATCATATCAGGTATTTTGTTTCCTTAGTGGTGGCAGTTGAAAGTCTTTCGTTTAATTCATCTGCGAGGCTCTCTCTCTTCCCCTCTTCACTCGAACAAAGGAAGGTGCATCATCCCTAAAGTTGACACCATGTCCGCATGGATGAATGTTGGAGTTAGCCTTTTCAGTTGGAGGTACTTAATGACAGTAGGCAATTTTGTTCATTTTCATCAACAGAGAACACCTAGTCACTTTGATGCCTCTACAAATATGCTGCCTGGTTGTATATTTGGTCAGCTTGTACCATTGTACTTAATACACGCAAACTGTTAAGGGGGAACCGCACACCCTTTCTAGTTAGGCTCAGATCTGTTAGGCGCAAGTTTGGTTGGTAGAAACCGTTGTTCACGTTTGATAAATCAGCAAGCCCAAACGATGTACAATGATGCGACATCCTCAATTAGTTGCATAGCGTCATGTCTTGTTCAAGTAATCACCGATAAAATATTAATCGAATGTAAGAAAAGACGTCAATTTCACACCGCTGTGATACTTTGTCATCGAGATTCCTCGTTGCTGTTTTGCTGTACACACCAGATACCCAGCTGTACCAGAGACAATCTCATCACAATCAGATCTTTTACTCTCGGCTGGAAGAACAAGGATCGCGTGAGGTGAACTCTCTAATCGGCCAATCAGCTTCGAGGCTCCTAAGTTGTCGGTAGGAGTGAGCGAAGCATTCAAACGAACACAAATAATCGGTGAGTTCCGAATGAAAAAAATAAAACCATTAGCCTCGTAGACCATTATTAAGGAATAACAAATAAATCAGTGCTTGACATTCTTCAAATACAGGTGACAAACTACGTGCTTACAAATTGCTGGCACGACACTGAATCTAATCAGTCTACACAACGAGTAATGTTATGTTATGTTCAAACTTTAAGAATGACAGAGTAGCGGGTAGCCTTGTGGTTCAAGCATTCGCTTTTCTCTTGAGATCAAGTTTGATTTCAGTTATGGGTAGGATAAGCCTGTTCTTGGTTTCCCACGCCGTGAGGTAGCTGGAATGGTTTACAACCTGTGATGTGGAGCACACATATGATTCATTTAAGAATTGATTTCAAGGATTCTGACTGAATTTTGACGCTGTCTATTTGGTCACTCCACATCTATCGATAGGCATCGCGATCCCCGAGCTGGCTGTGCATGTCAGCTGTCCCGGCGCGGAGGGAAGGAGTACATAATTACAAATTTTCATCAACAGGGATGGTCATCTGTCACATCTGGTTTAACTCACTGCGACATCGCCGCGACATCGACGTCACACAGCGTAGGGTTTTAGCGATAGTGGGTTAGTGGCTCGATCATTGCCGTTCGTGGTGGTCACCGTTGTGGAAGACGCTGTCGTACTCTTGGAAGTTGTAGTGAGTGACTACCGTCACGGTGGTCTGTTAATAGTTGAGTCCACGTCAGGCAAAAGAGGTATCACCATAAAGCCGTCGCTATTACGTGATCGATCATTTGATATGGAAAAAGCAACTGGTACCCAGGTTGTTGATTGTGCAAAGAAATTATACATGTCTATATAGAAATGAAAACAAGTGTTGTAACATGGATTTCCAGATGCTATGCATATTTACTACATAAAAATATCAAGGACACCTGAGTGTTTTCATATTGGTATAGATAATCAGTCGTGCATTGCATGTTCTTTATATTCTTTTGAGTAGTATATGTTCATTAGTGTTTAGGCTCTGTTGGTTTGATTGACATATCTAGTTGGACCCGTGAAGATCCGGGGTAGAATAGGTCTTCTGCAACCCATGCTTGCCGTAAAAGGCGACTATGCTTGTAAGAGGCGACTAACGGGATCGCGTGGTCAGGCTCGCTGACTTGGTTGATGCATGTCATCGTATCCCAGTTGTGTGGATCGATACTCATGACATTAATCACTGGATTGTCTGGTCCAGACTCGATTATTTACAGACCGCCGTCATATAGCTGTAATGCTGTTGAGTGCGGCGTTAAACAACAAACAAAACATATCTGGTTGAGCTTCTTTGTCAGTTATATTGATGGCTTCTTACAATGACGTGTTGGGTTTTCCTATCATATAGACATAATCTCGCTCCTCACAATGACGTGTTGGGTTTTCGTATCATAACGCGACATAATCTCGCTTCTTACAATGACGTGACGTGTTGGGTTTTCGTATCATATCGACATAATCTCGCTTCTCACAATGACGTGTTGGGTTTCATATCATACCGCGACATTATCTCGCTTCTTACAATGACGTGTTGGGTTTTCGTACCATAACGCGGCAAAATCTCCCTCCTTCCAATGACGTGTTGGGTTTTCGTTCCATATCGGGATAATATTTTCGCAAGAAACAATCGTTAAAACCCTTATAGACGTGCAATAGCTGTTGTCGTAGCTGTTGTCAGTAGCGGAGGAGCAACCGGCGCTGCTGGTGAGGACGATTAAATAAGGAGGATTGGAGTGTCGCGATAGGAACGTGGTTCTAAAACGGATTTTTATATTCTTTCAAAGATAATGACAATTTACACCTCAAACACTAAAAATGTGCTTGTGCGATCGGTTGCAAACAAAAGCGTCATTTCTATAACATATTAATATCTAAGTTTCGTACATGTGGGCCATTTATAGAAAAAATAGGAATCTGTGTCAAAAGAGAAACGGTTCATTTATCTCATAAATTCACATCACACATAGGGAACCCTTCCACCATGGAACGAATTAGTTTTAATCAGATATTCATTAAAGCATTTCCGGCAGTAACAACCATACAACTACCACTTGGAGATTCTCAAAATCGCTACTAAGACTGTTTTAGGGGAGTTTTCTCCGTTTTACGACCGCCATGAAACGGCAGTAAGTCTGCGAGGCTGCATAAGCCCCAGGAACTGAGATGGGGCCGGCTGTTCCTGAAGCGCCTGATGTTGGGCAAAAACCCAATAACGCCCCTGACAGGCAGCGTGTTCAATAACCCCGTCAGCGCGGTGATCCTAGACAGAATGTGTCGCCTGAATCCATTTCTGCATACTGTTATGCAGTTCCAATTGGTGTGAAGTCCGGGAAGGACGGTTCCGTCATTGCAGATGCGACGAAGGATATCATTCTTTATTAAACTCGTATCAAACGCAGCTCCGTATTCTGTATTGACCACGAAGTCATTTCGAGGCATCGTGCGACGTAGATATTTACATATTTGGTTAGAAAATACTCGCGCAGACCCCGGGTTCATTATCGATTAGTCAGCTATTTTGTTTTATCACGTTGCACTGTTAAGACGCTTAAGACCGGAGTCTATTAAACTACGAAATAACAAGACTGCCATGATACACTGACGAGTGATCGTTCATATATAGTGCACACCTATATATTTCAAGTGTTAAAGAAGTCAAAATTGATTGCTTATTTGCCGACGGTTAAAAAACTACCTGCTCTCAAACGTGGAACATTAGCATAATTGTCTTTTGGGACTCCTTACTCCAATAGGATACTCGGTTATAAACCTGGTCCTACCTACAGCGATATATTTTTTTAAACTACATTAAAACATATATTCAAGTTCCTTGAATAACTTTAAATAAATGGCAACTTTTATTCTTGGCATTTGATTCTTAGTTCTTTGTTGATACAATGCAATGCAATGTAATGCAATTTGAAATGTGTCTTGACTGATTACTGTAGTACTTTCCGACTCTGGGAACAATAAAACAATTACAACAAATAAAACGATATTGTCGTGTGAGGACTCGGATATATACCTGGACCTACCTCTGATACCACGCCCTATAGACGATGTCCCTCTGTTTGAAGTATGCGAGAGACCTACCTCTGATACCACGCCCTATAGACGATGTCCCTCTGCTGGTGGTATGCTAGAGACCTACCTCTGATACCACGCCGTATAGGCGATGCCCCTCTGCTGGGGGGGGGGCGGGAGAGATCTACCTCTGATACCACGCCCTATAGACGATGTCCCTCTGCTGGTGGTATGCTAGAGACCTACCTCTGATACCACGCCTACAGACGATGTCACTCTGCTGGGGGGGCGGGAGAGATCTACCTCTGATACCACGCCCTATAGGCGATGTCCCTCTGCTGGTGGTATGCTAGAGACCTACCTCTGATACCACGCCTACAGACGATGTCCCTCTGCTGGTGGTATGCTGGAGACCTACCTCTGATACCACGCCCTATAGACGATGTCCCTCTGCAGGAAGTATGCGAGAGACCTACCTCTGATACCACGCCTACAGACGATGTCCCTCTGCTGGTGGTATGCTGGAGACCTACCTCTGATACCACGCCCTATAGACGATGTCCCTCTGCAGGAAGTATGCGAGAGACCTACCTCTGATACCACGCCTACAGACGATGTCCCTCTGCTGGTGGTATGCTGGAGACCTACCTCTGATACCACGCCCTATAGACGATGTCCCTCTGCAGGAAGTATGCGAGAGACCTACCTCTGATACCACGCCTACAGACGATGTCCCTCTGCTGGTGGTATGCGACAGACCTACCTCTGATACCAAGCCCTATAGACGATGTCTCTCTGCTGGTGGTATGCTAGAGACCTACCTCTGATACCACGCCCTATAGGCGATGCCCCTCTGCATGCGAACAGGATACTCTGCTAAAGACTTGTACTTCCTGAGGGCTATCTGGACCTGAAATAACAAGTCCTTACCAGTTAGGGCACATACGACTTGATTTCACTTGGAATATCAATATATCTTCGACGTCGTGTGTCGAGACACATAAGGTTTGGTAACTACTCCAATTAAGAATATTCTCAACGTCCCCAAATTTCCATATGGTATATGTACTAGATGTCTGGTTTACTCCAAATCCTCATCGGACATCGGTGTGTTTTGGTCCAGTGTGTTCTTGACAAACAGCGTTTCTAGTTCGTGGTTACAACAGTTACTATTGCGAAAACTCGCAAAAAGTCGTCAGAACGTGGCAAATAAGTCGATAAATAAGGAGTCGACTGTACCACATAGGTGTGAATGTGTCAGTACCGTGCAGTATCAGGGTGGGGACAGTCACCTTTCAACAGGCACAACTGTTGGGGCCTACTCCACAACACGATCACCTGGTGCCACCCCTTAACCGGCCCCAACATCATCATCTTCACCCACACCCACTCATCACCTCCCGCAAACCCTATAACTATGTCACCCACAACTAATTCGCATTGTTCACCACCACCACCATCGTCCGTTACCCACTTGCCATCACCGCCACCACACACACACACACACACACACACACATCATATTTACCTCCATCGCACATCAACAACCACGATAACTACCCATCACCACCACCCATCATATTTACCTCCGTCGCACATCAACAATCACGATAACTACCCATCACCACCACCCATCATATTTACCTCCATCGCACATCAACAATCACGATAACTACCCATCACCACCACCCATCATATTTACCTCCATCGCACATCAACAATCACGATAACTACCCATCACCACCACCCATCATATTTACCTCCATCGCACATCAACAATCACGATAACTACCCATCACCACCACCCATCATATTTACCTCCATCGCACATCAACAATCACGATAACTACCCATCACCCCCACCCATCATATTTACCTCCATCACACATCAACAATCACGATAACTACTCATCACCCCCACCCATCATATTTACCTCCATCACACATCAACAATCATGATAACTACCCATCACCCCCACCCATCATATTTACCTCCATCACACATCAACAATCACGATAACTACCCATCACCCCCACCCATCATATTTACCTCCATCACACATCAACAATCACGATAACAACCCATCACCCCCACCCATCATATTTACCTCCATCGCACATCAACAATCACGATAACTACCCATCACCCCCACCCATCATATTTACCTCCATCACACATCAACAATCACGATAACTACTCATCACCCCCACCCATCATATTTACCTCCATCACACATCAACAATCATGATAACTACCCATCACCCCCACCCATCATATTTACCTCCATCACACATCAACAATCATGATAACTACCCATCACCCCAACCCATCATATTTACCTCCATCGCACATCAACAATCACGATAACTACCCATCACCCCCACCCATCATATTTACCTCCATCACACATCAACAATCACGATAACTACCCATCACCCCCACCCATCATATTTACCTCCATCACACATCAACAATCACGATAACAACCTATCACCACCACCCATCATATTTACCTCCATCACACATCAACAATCACGATAACAACCCATCACCCCCACCCATCATATTTACCTCCATCGCACATCAACAATCACGATAACTACCCATCACCACCACCCATCATATTTACCTCCATCGCACATCAACAATCACGATAACTACCCATCACCCCAACCTATCATATTTACCTCCATCACACATCAACAATCACGATAACTACCCATCACCCCCACCCATCATATTTACCTCCATCACACATCAACAATCACGATAACTACCCATCACCACCACTCGTCATATTTACCTCCATCACACATCAACAATCACGATAACTACCCATCACCCCCACCCGTCATATTTACCTCCATCACACATCAACAATCACGATAACTACCCATCACCCCCACCCATCATATTTACCTCCATCGCACATCAACAATCACGATAACTACCCATCACCCCCACCCATCATATTTACCTCCATCACACATCAACAATCACGATAACTACTCATCACCCCCACCCATCATATTTACCTCCATCACACATCAACAATCATGATAACTACCCATCACCCCCACCCATCATATTTACCTCCATCACACATCAACAATCATGATAACTACCCATCACCCCAACCCATCATATTTACCTCCATCGCACATCAACAATCACGATAACTACCCATCACCCCCACCCATCATATTTACCTCCATCACACATCAACAATCACGATAACTACCCATCACCCCCACCCATCATATTTACCTCCATCACACATCAACAATCACGATAACAACCTATCACCACCACCCATCATATTTACCTCCATCACACATCAACAATCACGATAACAACCCATCACCCCCACCCATCATATTTACCTCCATCGCACATCAACAATCACGATAACTACCCATCACCACCACCCATCATATTTACCTCCATCGCACATCAACAATCACGATAACTACCCATCACCCCAACCTATCATATTTACCTCCATCACACATCAACAATCACGATAACTACCCATCACCCCCACCCATCATATTTACCTCCATCACACATCAACAATCACGATAACTACCCATCACCACCACTCGTCATATTTACCTCCATCACACATCAACAATCACGATAACTACCCATCACCCCCACCCGTCATATTTACCTCCATCACACATCAACAATCACGATAACTACCCATCACCCCCACCCGTCATATTTACCTCCATCGCACATCAACAATCACGATAACTACCCATCACCCCCACCCGTCATATTTACCTCCATCACACATCAACAATCACGATAACTACCCATCACCCCCACCCGTCATATTTACCTCCATCACACATCAACAATCACGATAACTACCCATCACCCCCACTCGTCATATTTACCTCCATCACACATCAACAATCACGATAACTACCCATCACCCCCACCCATCATATTTACCTCCATCCCACATCAACAATCACGATAACTACCCATCACCCCCACCCATCATATTTACCTCCATCACACATCAACAATCACGATAACAACCTATCACCACCACCCATCATATTTACCTCCATCACACATCAACAATCACGATAACAACCCATCACCCCCACCCATCATATTTACCTCCATCGCACATCAACAATCACGATAACTACCCATCACCACCACCCATCATATTTACCTCCATCACACATCAACAATCACGATAACTACCCATCACCACCACCCATCATATTTACCTTCATCGCACATCAACAATCACGATAACTACCCATCACCCCCACCCATCATATTTACCTCCATCACACATCAACAATCACGATAACTACCCATCACCCCCACCCATCATATTTACCTCCATCACACATCAACAATCACGATAACTACCCGTCACCACCACCCATCATATTTACCTCCATCACACATCAACAATCATGATAACTACCCATCACCCCCACCCATCATATTTACCTCCATCACACATCAACAATCACGATAACTACCTATCACCACCACCTATCATATTTACCTCCATCACACATCAACAATCACGATAACTACCCATCACCCCCACCCATCATATTTATCTCCATCACACATCAACAATCACGATAACTACCCATCACCCCCACCCATCATATTTACCTCCATCACACATCAACAATCAGCTAGTGTCATCATCCCAATCTCCATCGCCTGTCTCCGACCCCCACCACCCATTTCCGACCCCTACCACCCATCTCCGACCCCCGCCACCCATCTCCGACCCCCACCACCCATCTCCGACCCCCACCACCCATCTCCGACCCCCACCACCCATCTCCGACCCCCACCACCCATCTCCGACCCCCGCCACCCATCTCCGACCCCCACCACCCATCTCCGACCCCCGCCACCTATCTCCGACCCCCGCCACCAATCTCCCAGGTAATCAGGTGATGCTCATGTGCCCTCGTGACAAAGGGTATTCAGATAGCGTGCCATAACCTACGAAGTGCAGCTCGTCTGTTGTCCTCTCCCCGACCCGCTTCTGCAGTATCCGCTTCACCTCCGAGGATGTTTTCGCCTGTAATATGAAGATATAGAAGTAATTACTGCGCGGTGATTTATCACCTGACACGTGTGAAGTATTACATGACGATAACGCAATAACGATGACACATTAGCCTACCTAAAGATCAAAATACCGTCGTTTTTTCCCGATAGACACACTATACCGAACCTTCAGCCAGTACGCAAGCCCTATGAGCTCATTTGTAAGGTGAATTATGACCATAGGCCCATTCGAAAGCGATGACAAGTCAGACAACAGGGCCCCGCAAAGCGATCATAGCGCTACGGCAGTCTGTGTTTAAGTATGGGAGTTACGATCACCTTAGTGCTACGACAGTCGTAGGTCTATGCTTAAGAATGGGAGAACGCTGAGAACGATGACCTTAGCATTACGACCGCATTGTGTAACAGGGCCGTCCCCAAAACTGCATCCTTCTGCTTTACCCAGATTGTCAGAAGTACTGTATTCCTGGCAGCAAATCCCAGGCTGCGTCATACCAAAAGACGTTAAAAGATGGTACTTGTTGTTACCCTGTCAGGCGCTCGGCATTAAAGGGCTAAAACAAAGACTGGTCGGCTCGGAGTCAGTATACTGTGTCTGAGTGGGGTATTCATGTTAAACTGCGGCATGGTATCTCAGTGCGCTAGCACAATAAATCGGCATCAGTCCGAACTAGTACAAGCAGTCACACACACACGTGCATGCACGTCGCTGTATAAGTGCAATAATCTTGGACGCGACGTTAAACCCCATTTCACCTCACCTCCTGGCAGCAAACCCGGGTTTATATTTTGTGCAATCGAGACTGGACCAAGCAAACCAATGTTCGACAGCAGTCATTGTGACCTCCCGGTCCTTTACTTCAGATACAGTGAAGCCCAGGAGTTCTTATTGTCCTGGGTGCCGTTAAACTCGGTACCTCCCATACCTTGGCATAGACTTACGACAGTCGGTAAGCTAAGGTTTTTTTCTACAACGGCACTCGGGGCTGATGGGTAGCCTTGTGGTTAAACCGTGCGCTCGTTACGCCAACTAGGTCCCGGGTTCGTTCCCCACATGGGTACACGGTGTATCATGTACCGATGGCGGTCAGAAGATCTAATATTCACACACGTATGTCACCGAAGAAACACTACTCAAAAGTTAAGAACACCCGATTCTATCGTTAATCTGTCATGCCATGACGAATTATGTAATTAATTATATTGATATGAAAGCATCTTTAACTTGTTTTGACAGGTATGTCTTTGTTACTTGTTGTGAATTGTTTACATGCATTACTAGCGGGGTGTAGGGGAGTTTATAAGCTGCTTCAGTCTGGTGGTGTCCTTTCAACCAACTGAAAACCCAGTCCCCACACGCCGCCCTAGGCACACGTGTCTCACAATATCTGGTCAGAAAGTATGATTTATTTGGTTGGTTTGTTTTTTTAACGCCACACTCAGCAATATTCCAGCTATATGCAGTAAAAGGCGAGTAACGGGATCGGGCTGTCAAGCTCGCTAACTTGGTTGATGCATGTTATCGTATCCTTGTTGCGTAGATCGATGCCCATGATGTCAATCACTAGATTGTCTGGTTCAGACTCGCTTATTTACAGACCGCCGTCATATAGCTAGAATATTGTTGCGTGCGGCGTTAAACAACAAACATACAAATAATAGACACATTCGGAAGTCGTTGTTTGAGTTCGTTTTCGAGATACAGAAATCGGATATGCTGTCTCATGTTTCGCTCAGGCGTAAGAAGAATTTGAAAACCTCGACCTCGTCCTCCGTTCATCACGCAGACAAGTATGGTATCGGAGCAAAAGATCTGATTTTAATGAGACTGGGTCCGGATAAATATTGTAGAACGCTGAATAGTGTAATGATTTTTTAGGGTTTTTTTACAAGCTCACATTTGATTCATCAACACTGGCCCGAACGGTACAATCTACGTATTCTGGAGAACAACATATTTACCTCCGGTGTTAAAATGTAGTTTTGTCATTAAAGTTCAGTACAATTTCTTTGGTGGTATGAATATTGTTTACCTCTTTTGTTGTCCGGTACTCTGTGATGTCAAACATCAAGTTCTTGTTTACAGAAGTGTCCGCAATAAGATTCAACGTCTGATAAAAGTTCAACACCTCCTTCACTCTGAAAAAGAATGATTAGCGTTAACTTGTACTTCCTATCTAACAACCGCTGCTATATATGCTCGACACAACCTGCAATAGTGCTTACCATAACCTTGGGTGTCCCTTACAACGAAACAGATACAAACACATTATGAAAACGCGTAATGGAATTTGGGACATAATTTTCAAGGAACTGACAGAAAACAAAGAAATTGGTAGTGAGGCCTGAAGACATGCGACATTGCAATAATGCCTGAGTTCGAACCAATACGCGAATAGTATCACGTTATCCTTAACAACATGTCTCCACGTTACACAAGATGTTTCGCCTATACCTATAACGTTAACAAGGGAGTAGTGTGACCTAGGGTCATGCATGCTGCAAACAGGTTTGACACAAATTATATCATTGTTGTGTGACGTTACATCGTCTGTTGTTACAGCCCATTACAAGGCCACGTCAACGACCACAGAATTACATAAAAATGAGGCATGACATTTTACAAACTTGTGACTGATATTTTCAGTAAGGTCAGTGATTAATATATGATAATAACCAACTTTCGTCGCGTTATTGTGTGTTTAATGGAAAGTAATAAAATTGTAAAAATCCGCATGCCTGAACAATGATTGACGGACCTTAGGCCGATCAAAACTCTTGAACGACGTTAAACCCCACTTCACCTCAGTTCGACTGTGGAATTCGAGTCATCTGCTGGGTTGTGTATACGAGGGATTTTAATCACTTATCAGTGTTGCAACAGATGCACGTGCGAGCCGACCACAGGTCTGTCTCTGGTTGTTAGGCTCGGTGACACTCGTATTGCTGAGTGCGGCGTTAAACAAAGAGACTTGTACGAGACTAGGTTTTTACGTTTAATCACGGCCTCGTTATTATGGTGACAGTTTCGCATTACATTCGCTATATGAGTATTCTTGTGGCGCTTCACTCAGTAATCGGGCTTCATTCAATAATGGCGTGTGAGGGAAGTGGTTTTGACACCGTAGTCTTCAACGTCCCCGTTATGTCACATCCACACAAGAGTAGATTCGAACCCGGTGATCTGGTGTGAGGTGAGGTGAAATGGGGTTTAGCGCAAGACATGGTAACAACAAGTACCATCTTTTAACGCTTTGGTATGACGCGACCGGACGGACGCTTTTCCACAAGACGACCCGTGAAGATCCGGGGTAGAATATGTCTTCAGCATCACAGGCTTGCCGTAAAAGTGGATTATGCTTGTCGTAAAAGGCGACTAACGGGATCGGGTGGTCAGTTTGGTTTGGTTTGTTTGTTTGTTTAACGCAATATTCCAGCTATATGACGGCGATGTGTAAACAAGAGGCCCATGGGACCGGTATCGCTCACCTGGATATTTACGCATTCATGACAAAATATACATTTGCATTGTACATGTAAATAATACTGCAAGTATTTCGTAATTTTGACTCTGTCAGCAATCAAAATTGGGTGGATGGCAAATCTGACAGCATGAACGTATGTTTCTCCAGCTACAAATGTAGCATAAAAATCTGAACCGTTTCCATGTTATGATCCAGGATCTAAGTTTCCAGAGGCAAGGCTGGACCCCAGGACGAATCATATTGGCATAAATGTATTATTCTCTTAATAAAAAAACAAATGTATACAATGTATCTGTTTATTATAGGGTGGGGATAATATGGGTTTGCATGTTATGATCAAGGTTCTCACTCGATCCTTAGGGAGTGCCGGGGAGATGAAGAGAAGGGCCAGTCCTGGTATACCATAATTATGTGCATTCCTCTCATCATACCCAGCAAATGTACATATGGTTGTACGGTGGGGTCTTAACTGTGTCAAAGCATGCACTCTTTTTGGCCCCGCCCCTCGGCCCTTGGGGTTGGGTGTGTGCGTGTGTCAGCCCCTCCATTTGTACAATTGTGAATTCCCACCAGCTGAGAATATTTCCAACCAAATATTGTTGATGTCCATCTCTAAGTTCCGGATAAAAAGTCGTTTTAAGCAATATTGCCAAATTACCCTTTTAGCCCTGCCCCTCAGTCCCCGGAGGTGGGGTTCACCCCCTCCATTTCTCTAATTTGAATCCCTACCATTGGAGAATGCTTCCAACAAAATATGGCTGATATCTCTTTAGTTCCAGTGAAGAAGTTTAAAACAAATATGGCGAAATTACCCCTATTTGGCCCCGCCCCTCAGCCCCTCCATTTGTTAAAGTTTGAATCCCCACCACCTAGGGAATTTAGTTAATTTACAATTAGTAGTTCAGAAGAAGTCGTTTGAATAAATTCTTGACGGACGGACGACGGACGCGACGGTATGGCATAAGCTCACCTTGGTCCTTCGGACCCGGTAAGCTAATAATCTGGACAAGACAATCCAAGGCGCCGCAAAGCAGAGTTGCGTCCCTTGGACACTCCAGAAACCAATGATTGTGGGTTGGAATCCCGGATCACCCCGTTTAAGTTCCTGGGTTTGTCAGCACCATACCCATGCTCTCTGGGTTTTCCGAATTGGTAAACGTCTGATCACGTTGGGCTTTCCTCCCACACCAAGCTAACACGCCGTGATGTAACTGGAATACTGTTCAAAGCGGCGTTAAACCCAACTCACTCGCTAAAACATTTTCCTAGAGGACCCCGTTGTAACGCTAAGCATGGTTTTATATGCATCGTGGTTCCCGTTTAATTAAACCATCCATGGACATATTTAAAGGGATACGTATAACACCGAGTAGGTTTGATTTAATCATTCCATTCCATATATACGGGACGTTAATCAGGCTGATTGGATACCTCGTTATGCCACAGTAGACGGTCCTTTGTATTGTAGACACATCCGTCATGATTCGGTTATTCTAAAGGAAGATACAATCACATCGCGTGAGGGTTTGATAGGGTCTGCAGGCTATGTTTCAGCTGATAACATGACACGGGTCCTGGGCAGGTTTGCAACACTTACTTGTGCGAGTGAATGCGCCATGTTCTGAACAACAGAACGATGAACCGGCACAGTTTCTTGAACCGCGGCTTGTGCATAGTCTGAAATGAAATCTCCACATCGTATTTATAATGGAATCAGGTATCCATGAATAATTCCTACCTTGGGGCAGGAGTGTATTTTCCATTGCCGCTTTAGTTTGAAATATTGGGGCAACCTAAGTAGGTTACATAGCTGGTAAGTTGGTAACATACCTTATTATGTAGGGGAGCGCCGGTGGCTCAGTGGTATAAGGCCACAAAAATCGCTTCTTGTTGTTCCAACCTCAAGTTGTCATCGCATAACCTGTATTCGTGGGTTTTACCAAAGTGGCAACGTTCATATGGCCTGTCACCTTGGGCTTCTCTCACATAAAGCGGATACGCCATATATAACCGATATTCTTCCCCAAGCGACATTAAACCGGAGTCCAGTATTCTGTGATTTTGAGGTGAGGTTCACTCACGGACCAGGCCTGCATCACTTCAAGGTGCATAATGTCTAATATACCTATGTGGACTTGGGTCTCGGTTGAGAAGGGAAAAGTTATGTATTGATAGCCTATGTTTGTCTATTTAACGCCGCACTCAGCAATATTCCAGCTATATGACGGCGGTCTGTAGATAAGCGCGTCTGGACCATACAATCGAGTGATTGACATCATGGGCATCGAACTACGCAATTCCGATGACATGCATCGACCAAGTCAGCGAGCTTGACCACCCGATCCCGTTAGTCGCCTCTAACGACCAGCAAAGTCGCCTTTTACGGCAAGCATGGGTTGCTAAAGACCTTTTCTACTCCGGATCTTCACGGCTCCCTATGTCAATAAGATTGGTTCATCCGATTGGCAGACAGGGGTGACACCTTCATATACTCGTTTATGACAACATATCCATGTGATTAATAGCCGAGTTGGGGCACGGGTGGCCCAGTCGTCTGAGGCGCCGCGATTCGCTGTGCAGAGTAGCGTCCCTTGGGCACGCCAGAAACCTATGATTGTGGATTCGAATCCCGGTTCGCCCTGATTATGTTTCTAGGTTTGTCAGCATCATACCCGTGCTCGTGGGTTTCACCAAAGTGGTAAACGTCTGAGACCTGCAACACTTCGGGCTTTCCTGAGCATTAACTGGAATACTGTTAAAATTGGCGTTAAACCAAACTTACTCACTAATAGCCAAGTGATGGAGATAAATACTACGCAGAAAAAGTTGAGGACCAGGGGTCCTGTCATATTACTTAGGTAATAGTATGGCATGACAGATTAGTATATTTATATGAAAGAATCGGGGGTCCTCAACTCTTTGAGCGGTATACGTGTATGTGTCATAAAGTCTGACATTAACGTTGTAATGGAAGCCTTACCTTGTGGGTTGATAATCCCTTCCAACGTACAGTCTTGTGTTCAGACATGATCGAAGTATGCCAGTGTCTTTCTGTGGCGTGTGTATCACTGTGTGTATGTGTTGTGTAATTAGTTCTACAGAACCTTGTGATCAGTTCTGATAGGGATGCTGCACCGTCACATGCAGCATTCAACGGCTTTTCCTTACCATTCCCTTGCGGGAAACACGAACTGTCGTCTCACAGATGAATACCCTCGCACTTGTTCCTGATGTAATGCAATATAGACAGATTTTACTTGTTCAATCGGTCAGACGAGGTATTAAATGTCCCAGACGCCACACGAGGTTCCAAGTGTCCCAGCGGCCAGACGAGGTATCAAAATTATTGTCCAAATGGCAAGACGAGGCATCAGATGTCCCAGTGGTTATTGGAAGCATCAGATGTCTAGGCGGTTAGAGGAGGCATCGAATGTCTCAGCGGTCAGACGAGGTATCAAATGTCCCAGCGGTCAGACGAAATCACACCAGGCACTGGGTAGACAGAAGGGTGAGATCTGTCCAGAGAAACCCAAATGACACATTCTTAGCCTGTTCCGTAAGATATCGGTTAGATGCGTGCTAAGCGTTCATGCCCCAACTCCGGTATGGGGGCCAGGGGTATATCTGCTTCAACATCCAGGCATGTTCGTTATATGTTCCAAGCCATATGAGCGTCACGCATATCGCGCACCTGTTATCGGCAGAGATTCACGGCTATGACAAAACGAAAGATTCTTTTGGCGACCAATCCTTTGATAGGTATTGAATGATATTGCAACAGTCCCCCTGTTGTTGAATGTCTGATTGTTGATAAATACTTATTACCCAAACACAAATCTTTTATCTATGGAAATGACGATTTGGTTTGTTTGAAACCGACTGGCCGCACGGTATACGCGAATGTGTCAATCTGTTATCGCTCTTAATGCTGACGAGGAAATGTATATCCATGGAGCTATACACGAAGCACACAATCCTTGCATATATTTCAATTTAACGATATGAGTTATTGTATGTTAGTTACCTTCCGACACGCTCGGGAATGACCAACGGAGATTGTTATGTTATATTTTGGGTGTTCGTCAAGAAAGAAAGAAATTCGGTACATACACCTAGAAAAAACTAACCACCGCTTACTACATTGTAACATTTTTTAGATATCGTATCCTGTATAAGTTTTCTCATAAAGACCGTTTGTTTTTGTTTACAACGTGACATACTTATATTGAAATACAGAAACAAAAATCCTTTATTTCTTTTTGCTTAACGCCACAATATTTCAGGTCTATGGCGGCAGTCTGTAAATAATCGAATCTGGGCCAAACAATCAAGTTTTTGATATGTAACTCACTCAATCAACCAAGTCATTGAGCCTTACCACCAGGGCCCACTTGCACAAAGCGATCTTAGCGCTAAGATGATCGTAACTCCCATACTTTAACATAGGCTTACGATAGTCTTAGGGCTAAGATCGTTTTGTGCAAGTGGGCCTAGATCCTTTTGGTCGCCTCTTAAGACTAGCATAGGTTGGTTGTTGGTGCCCTATTCTAACCTGGAATCCCCACAAGGGAATACCATCGTTAACTTATGGCATGTTTTGTAAGTGTTCCATGGCAATATTTGATTTCTCTTTTAACTGCTTCATCTGCTTCTTTGAGGCATATTGTATAGGACTCGGTACTTGCGGTTGTTTCAGTTGCTACCGAGTACTTCTACAAAGTCCTGGGGGCCCAGTCGTCTAAGGCGTCGCGCAGGGTTGTGTCCCCTTGGCGTGCCAGGATCCTATGGTTATGGGTACGGTTTTCATCACCTTACCCGTGCACACCTTTCATCAAAGCTGGAAACGTCTGAGGCTGTTCTGTCGTGAGTTAGTGGGTTTGGGTTTAACGCCGCTTTGAACGGTATTCCAATTATATCACGGCTTGTCAGCTTAATGTGGGACGAAAGCTTGAAGTCTCAGACGTTTACCACTTTTGGTGAAACCCACAAGCACGTATACATAGTGCTGACAAACCTAGAAACACAATCGAGGCGTCTCTCACATCAAGCTGACACATCAAGCTGACTGAAAAACTGTTCAAAACAGCCTTAAATCAAACTCACTCCATCCTACTTATCCAGAGTACCGTCACACAAGACCCATGGAGATCCGGGTTAGAACAGGTCTTCAGCAATCCATGCTTGCCGTAACAGGCAACTATGCTTGTGTAACGGGATTGGGTTGTCAGGCTTGGTTAATTCATGTCATAGTGTCCAAATTGCGTAGATCGATTCTCATGTTTGTTTTGTTTGTTGTTTAACGCCGCACTCAACAATATTTCAGCTATATGACAGGGGTAAATAATCGAGTCTTGGCCAGACAATCCACTGATTGACGTCATAAGCATCGATCCACGCAATTGGGATACGATGACATGTATCATCCAAGTCAGCGAGCCTGACCACCCGATCCCGTTAGTCGCCTCTTACGACAAGTATTAGTCGCCTTTAGCAGCAAGCATGGGATGCTGAAGACCTATTCTTTACCCGGATCTTCACGGGTCATTAATCAATAGATTCCCTGGTCCAAACTCGACTATTTACTGACCACCGTCGGAATATTGCCGAGTGCGGCGTTAAACAACAAACAAACAAACAAACAAACCGTCACATCACAAAACCCCAGACCACAAATACATCTTGCGTGTCTTTAGAAACTGTAAAACGTTGTGATCTGTGACATTGTTCCTAAGAGCTAAGGTAGGTGCTCTTGCTATCAACGACTGGTTTGACTTCTCCAATCTCCGCGACATACCTGCATACAGCATTAAACACCATTCTCTCACTCTCGCATATCGAGGTGATTGATGATTGCTGAAAAGATATGGACATTTCAGTTACTGTAGGTAATGACCTATGACCTTATATCATGTTCTGGTAGAGAAGCCTTTAATGTTAACTCATTTGTTGCACAGCTTCACCGTGTCGTCATAGATATTGTACATGCACAGCTTTCCCACGGAGATCCGAACAGGAAAAGATTTTGTCAATCTTTCAAAGCATTGACAACTTCTTCCTGGTGGGTACTTTCGTATACTGTTCAGGTGAAAATGTAAGAAATTGTAGCTGTGATTTGCCCGTTTAAAGTGCATGATCACGGCGTGGAATTCATATCTGTGCCATGCTCGAGACATTGTTCTTGTGGAATTGTGGTAGCTATACTGAGCAAAACAAATATGAACATGAATATTTTTTTGTAGTAAAGACTGAGCACATAATTTCAAGAACATATCCCCAATTATGTTCACGATCCCTCACTTTTCTTTTTGTTCAGTATATTAACTGCCCACAGAAGACAGACTAGGTGATGTAGTCAGAATCATAACACATACAAACAAAGTAGAGCCGCAAAAAGGCCATAGCCTACGGAGTTCCTCTTTAAGGCTTAATACCTGCACACAGCACAGGGTAAGAATATTACATATCGGAATATGCTTTAGGTCACAAATAGAACTATATATAAACCCTGCACATAGCCTTGCACCTTTTACCATGAAGAAGTCCAGTAATTAGGTTCTGGTTTGATTAACATAAACTGCTCATTGTGGCGAAGCCTTTTATTCCTATTCAGTTCCTGGATGTGATTACAGCTGTCTGCCGCCAGTTTACACGAGATTAATATTAAACCCAGACTAATGAGTTATTGCCCTAGTCTCTTGTTGCTCTATTGGTGTAGTGGATAGATCGATCATCTTGCCTCCTCATGCTACAGACCCATGAAGATCCAGGGTAGAATAGGTCTTCAGCAACCCATGCTTGCCGTAAGAAGCGACTTACGGGATCGGGTGGTCAGGCTCGCTGACTTGGTTGATGCATGTCATCGTACCCGCATTGCATGGATCGATGCTCATGACGTCAATCACTGGATTGTCTGGACCAGACTCGATTATTAACAGACCTGCCGTCATATAGCTGGAATATTGCTGAGTGCGGAGTTAAACAACAAACAAATCATATTAAAGACGTTAAAAGATGGTATTTGTTGTTACCCTTGAAAAATTAAGGACTGGACTGGGCGGCTCGGAGTCGGCATGATCTGTCTGAAGTATGGTGGCTGAGAAGGGACATTGCTTTCTCGCCTTCACTTACGGCCGCGAGAAAGCGATTAAGTATACAAGCTATAACAGGAGACGAGAAAGCAATACACATATCGCTTTCCGGACTAATACAAGCAACCACACGTTCATCGCAATATGAATCCAGTGATAGAAGTTTGAATGCAGGGTTAAACTAGAAATCAATTCCAGATAATGATACATAATTGATTTCTTCAGACATAAATCGACCGCCTCCGTGGTGTTGTGGTAGAGCGTCCGCCCGGAGAGCGGAAGGTCCGGGGTTCGATCCCCGGCCGCGTCATACCAAAAGACGTTCAAAGATGTTAACCTGTCTGGCGCTCTGGCATTAGGGGCAAAAACAAGGACTGGTCGGCTCGGAGTCAGTATACCGTGTCTGAGTGGGGTATTCATGTTAAACTGCGGCATGGTATCTCAGTGAGCTAGCACTATAAATCGGCATCAGTCCGGACGAGTACAAGCTGACACACACACGTGCATGCACGTTGCGCTATATAAGTTCAAAATCTTGGCCGCGACGTTAAACCCAATTTCACCTCACCTCACATCAAGACATAAAACGATCTCCGATATAGGAATCTGTTCATTTGATACGGGCATATCATTCCCGACAACCGCTCCACCACCATTCTTTTTAGAATATTTTATGTCCGTTTCACTTACTTTAAATCACCCATGGTTTCAAAACCAACCCTTTCATGGATCAGCCAATAATACATTAATCTTTGTTTGTGAAACTTCCCAGGTTTTTGCCTCGGGCATCATAACACATGCATGGTCTATAACAGCACTAAATACTGTTCAAAGACATGTTGAACCCAACTCAAGGACATATTGTATATGGTGGTCCAGGTCCTTATAAAAATAGTGAGGCATCCCCATGGTGTGACTTCCATGACAACTCAATTTTCTCCAGACACAGGAACACCCAAATTGGATGAGCAGGTGTGTGTATTGAAAGTCTGTGGGTTTGAATCCCAGAATCACCCTGATTTCTAGGTTTGTTAGCACCATACCCATGCTCCTGGGATTCACGGAAGAGGCAATGCAGCAGACCGACTCACTTTGGCTCTCCTCCCACATCAAGTCAACACCACCGCCATAACTGAAATAATGTCCAAAACATGTTAATCCAACTCACTCACCCTTTTATTCATCTGATAATGATAGTTACTGGGGTAGCCTAGTGGCTAAATCGTCATGCCAAAGACCCGGGTTCGATTTCCCCACATGGGTACAATGTGTGAAGCCCACTTCTGGTGTCCCCCCCGCAGTGATTTTGCTGGAATATTTCTAAAAGCAGCTTCAAACTATATTTGCTCACTCACTCTCTCTGATAATGATGAAAACACAATTTTTAAAAGAAACAATTTATTCCCATGACAACAAAATACTTAATACAATTCTGCAGCTGTTTACCATAGTTTGATCTCATCAAAACACCACACACAATAGGCAGCATCCAGGTGAACCAGTGAGACAGGCTGCCACTGAGTGAAAACAACCCAACCAAAGTACCATGGTCTTTCGTCTACAAAATGCATTTCCTACCTTATCAAAACGTTCATAACAATAACAACAAAACTTTTGCCTTAAACAGGAAAAACTAAAAAAAAGAGCATTTGTCCTTGAATTTGGAGCAGTATAATTCATGTCAGCTGTGAAACATTACAATGACTAAACCAATGAAAGCCAACCAAACGCAGTAAAATAATGTGATATCTGTTCACACCAGTAAGTATGTCCTATTAACTAGAACCCGGAATAAGGACATAAACGTAGATTTGTTAAAATTGAGTTGCTGTGCTAACAAGCTTAATGATAACGATAAGATATTCTAGTCTCCAGATATTAGTTTATTTTTCTGTGCTACCAGACCTGGTTCTAGCCATAGCACTAGGATCCAGGCATATCCATGGTGCTGCCAGACCTGGTTCTAGTCATAGAACTAGGCTCCCAGCTTATCCATGGTGCTGCCAGACCTGGTTCTAGTCATAGCACTAGGCTCCCAGCTTATCCATGGTGCTGCCAGACCTGGTTCTAGTCATAGCACTAGGCTCCTATCGTGTCCATGGAGCTACCAGACCTAGTTCTAGTCATAGCACTAGGCTCCCAGCGTGTCCATGGTACTACCAGATCTGGTTCTAGTCATAGCACTAGGCTCCCAGCATGTCCATGGAGCTACCAGACCTAGTTCTAGTCATAGAACTAGGATCCCAACGTGTCCTTGGTGCTACCAGACCTGGTTCTAGTCATAGCACTAGGCTCCCAGCTTATCCATGGTGCTGCCAGACCTGGTTCTAGTCATAGCACTAGGTTCCCAGCGTGTCCTTGGTGCTACCAGATCTGGTTCTAGCCATAGCACTAGGTTCCCAGCGTGTCCATGGAGCAACCAGATCTGGTTCTAGTCACAGCACTTGGCTCCCAGCGTGTCCTTGGTGCTACCAGATCTGGTTCTAGTCATAGCACTAGGCTCCCAGCGTGTCCATGGTGCTACCAGATCTGGTTCTAGTCATAGCACTAGGCTCCCAGCGTGTCCATGGTGCTACCAGATCTGGTTCTAGTCATAGCACTAGGCTCCCAGCGTGTCCATGGAGGTACCAGATCTGGTTCTAGTCATAGCACTAGGCTCCCAGCGTGTCCATGGTGCTACCAGACCTAGTTCTAGTCATAGCACTAGGCTCCCAGCGTGTCCATGGTGCTACCAGATCTGGTTCTAGTCATAGCACTAGGCTCCCAGCGTGTCCATGGAGCAACCATATCTGGTTCTAGCCACAGAACTAGGATCCCAGCGTGTCTATGGTGCTACCAGATCTGGTTCTAGTCATAGCACTAGGTTCCCAGCGTGTCCTTGGTGCTACCAGATCTGGTTCTAGCCATAGAACTAGGCTCCCAGCGTGTCCATGGAGCTACCAGACCTGGTTCTAGTCATAGCACTAGGATCCCAGCGTGTCCATGGAGCTACCAGATCTGGTTCTAGTCATAGCACTAGGCTCCCAGCATGTCCATGGAGGTACCAGATCTGGTTCTAGTCATAGCACTAGGATCCCAGCATATCCATGGTGCTACCAGACCTGGTTCTAGCCATAGCACTCGGCTCCCAACGTGTCCATTGAGCTACCAGATCTGGTTCTAGTCATAGCACTAGGCTCCCAGCGCGTCCATTGAGCTACCAGATCTGGTTCTAGTCATAGCACTCGGCTCCCAACGTGTCCATGGAGCTACCAGATCTGGTTCTAGCCATAGAACTAGGATCCCAACGTGTCCATGGAGGTACCAGATCTGGTTCTAGCCATAGAACTAGGATCCCAACGTGTCCATGGAGCTACCAGATCTGGTTCTAGCCATAGAACTAGGATCCCAACGTGTCCTTGGTGCTACCAGATCTGGTTCTAGTCATAGCACTAGGCTCCCAACGTGTCCATGGAGCTACCAGACCTGGTTTCCTCTTTACAAGTACTACAGGCGCTGCTACTGACATTCTCGCCTCAACACTCACACAAACCTCACCACATGGATTCCATTCCTGAGGTGGACAGAGGAATCAGTTCCTTGTCCAGATAATGAGCTTACCTAAAACATTTTATGCAATATTTAAAAGATTATAGACCATATGGAACAAAACACAATATCTGTTCACCCATTATCCATGACATGCTTCAAGCAGCTGCAAGGATGAATATTATATGCAGGGTTCTCCAAGTATTTGGGAAGAGAACCTATACTCAGCTGCTTTACCCACTGGGTCACCCAACAGCCCTGTAACACAAGGAAGGTATGGGCACAATGTATTTGGGAAGAGAACCTATACTCAGCTGCTTTACCCACTGGGCCACCCAACAGCCCTGTAACACAAGGAACGTATGGGCACAATGTATTTGGGAAGAGAACCTATACTCAGCTGCTTTACCCACTGGGTCACCCAACAGCCCTGTAACACAAGGAACGTATGGGCACAATGTATTTGGGAAGAGAACCTATACTCAGCTGCTTTACCCACTGGGCCACCCAACAGCCCTGTAACACAAGGAAGGTATGGGCACAATGTATTTGGGAAGAGAACCTATACTCAGCTGCTTTACCCACTGGGCCACCCAACAGCCCTGTAACACAAGGAAGGTATGGGCAAAGGTTTAATAGCATATATATTACTCAAAAGAAGTTAAAGAATGCCCAGTTCTTTCATATTACTATAGTTAATCTATCATGACAGGTTTGTTACAGCAATAAAAAAAAGAATCAGGTGTTCCCTAACTTCTTTTGAGTAGTATGTATCTAGGCCCTTGTGTCGACATCCCTGGCCAGTCCCCCTGTTATGCTGTCTGTCAGTCCAGTAACAAGGCTAATGAATGGGTACAGGTTCACTAACATAATCTGTAATGGAAATGTGGTCTCTATCTTTATACAATGTACAGACAGAAACAAACATTCATTTTGATCAGCGGATATGATACTTGATTATATTCCATGTGATTTGGATCTGAAATTACAAAATCATAAAATATACAGAGACAATACAGCTGTAAATCTAAACTGCATAAATAGGAATAACTATAGGTAAATCTGTATAGACTTAAATACATCAATATATATATACAAAGACTTGCAACACAGGCAAACGTAATCGCAACAAATGAAACATCAGATAGTGTTTGTTGGATCACTCTCAGTACAGACACTCTGGATGTAGGAATCTGGTTTAATATATTTTCTGAGAAGGTGAAATCTGAGATATTGACAGGGATACTATGAGTGAAGAAAGGAACAAGAGGCAGAGCTCACAGAGGATCGGAACTTTGACACAAATGTGTTGGGCGTCTTTGATATCAGTGTCCTGTGTCTTAAGTTAATTCCATGTCATCCAACTTGGTAAATAATGACCAAAGATTGTATTGAACTTAAATATACAAACTGGTTATCCTTACAATGTATTGTGAGTCACCATTAATGTAGGTTTACAGTTTGAGTTATTTCCCCTTGTCCATAACGCCTGCACAAAATACCTGTCAGTAGGTGCTCCATCTAAAAACAAATGGCTACAGACATAACTCCACTGGTGAAGGTAAGCAATAGTTGGTCTGAAGCAGCATGTGTATGTAGTGTGTGGAATACTGAACTAACTCGGCAAAGACAACAAACCTATACTCACATTCTTGCAATGCAAAATAACCTACATGTGGTACAGCGAATTATTATCACTAACATGAACTTATGTGACAATAACTATTAACATACCAATCATTAAAAAGCAGTTTTCATATATATTACTGTAAAATTTCATGTGACCTTAGACTTGATAGGATCTCCCTGACTCAGAGATTGGACAGTTCAAGGCCCCTAACAGTGATACCATTGTACCGAAAACAAGGAAAGACCACCCCACACAGTGTGTGACACCATTATGGCATATGTGTGGCATATGTGCCTCAAGCACCTGTGGAATGAACTAAATCATGTTCCAACTGACGAGTGTTATTCGGGGAGAATTTCTCTAATTCATAATTCAGGTGCAAAATCACAGCCCCGTCAGTAACCTTGCAAGGGAGATGTCAATTATCATTTACACATTGTGGTCATGACAATTTGAGATCCACCAGGACCAACAGGACCAGAAGAGATCCTAGATATCTGGAGGACCAGTATTTATTTCTAACTCAGCGTTAGAAATTGGCACTAGTCCTGTAGTGCTTGCCAAACTGCCCAATGTTTAAGGTATCATAAGGACCAGTAGAAATTTGCCCTTTATAAGGCTTTTGCTACTTGTTATCATTATAAGGACAAGTGGACGAAAAATGTTAGTTTCTACCCCTGTAACCACAGGTCCTCTAGACGACTAACAAATTTCGGTCACTGTCAAACACTGCTAAGGGTATAAAGTTGATCCTACAGATGCCATCCCCTGGCTCCACAACTCACTACAAATTACAACAAAGGAAAACAACCCTCGTCACAGATCCGCTAATTAACATTCATGTATACTGACAAGTTCAACTGCGTTAACAATCTGTAAAAGTCCACAGCTCCTCCCCAAGTCCCCAGTGAGGTGCTCTGCCACAGTTCATTACGGCGTCTACAACGACATCCGTATAGCAGCAGTACACAAGAATCACTAAAACTCTCATCTTTAACAACTGACATAAAACATCGGACATTCCAATTGTTGAGTGGCATAGACACACATACACTTGAGATTCTCACCTTACATTGTAAGATATGTCCTGTAACAATTTCTCTTCATCCTGGTCCCAAAACATTTGCACACAAGGAATTGGCACAAGACCGACACTTGAGGAAGAATAAAAACATGTATTTCTGAAGACCCTCTCACATTTAGTAATGAGATTTCCTTTGATTCATTTTATCATTGATATGTAATTCTAACATAATTCAATTTGATTTCTTCCGTGTATTTACAATATAGTCAAAAGATATCATTTCATAATCAATGAGTGCTTACGACAAACACAAACACAAGGCATCGTCTCCATGACCCTCATGTAACAGCATGTCAGCAGCATCATCCCCCCCTTCTGGGCACCAAACAGCAGGAGTGCCACTAAGGTGACACTGCAATGAGCATAGGGCCTAAATACATCTATTAAACTGTAACACGAAGACTGAATCCAGTCCATGCTCTTCCCCCTAATCTGCATGCCAAGGCCCCACAACACAGAGCTTCATAAACACAGAATAACAAGTAAAGAGGCATCCAGTTTGTAACACCATACTTTCTTTTACATTGGTCATAGATCCATGTACAGCTAATGTGAAAGTACATAACAAGATTGAGTGATTGACATAACACAGATAAAGAGATTTCTATCTCATCCTCGCAATGTCTTCAGCGTTTGGCATTTAGTTACAGTAGCACCTTATATCTATCAACATGATTTGATCAACAAGTAATGAGACACAGTTATTCTGTGAGAACAAAGTCTTGGAGTTACCTCCCTTGATATGTGATGACAGAAACATGTTTGGCAAAAACACATTCCAAAATAAAAAACATGGGTGTTTCAAGTTTTTAAGACGAGTTCAAATCTTAGTACTTTAACTTCCCAAGGCTGAAGAAAAACATTTGTGACAAAGGTCTTCCATTCGAGTCAAAAGATGTTTTGAGTTTGGTACCGGTCATTTATTACAGTGGTGGGAGAGAGGTGGTGAGGGGTGTTGTCATACGTTTTTGATGCACTAATGTACTGAAAATAATTATCCTCAGCAATTGCTTGTCATATTTTTGGATGACCCTCCCCATGTCCTTGTACAATTTTTTCATGACCCTCCCTGAAATGCAAATGCATGTTATCTTTATCATAAAATGTCCATTTTCTTATGACCCTCCCCAAATATGTGTACTATTTTTTATGTTTGTTTGTTTCTTTAAAGTCTTACTCGGCATTATTATTATGACAATGGTCTGTAAATAATCGAATCTGGACTCATTCTACACAACTGGAATACGATCATCATGCATCAACCAAGTTGGCGAGCCTGACCACCCAATCCCGTTAGTCGCCTCTTACGACATGCATGGGTTGCTGAAGATCAATACTAACCCAGATTCTAACCTTCACGATTTGTATTGCCCTCAGACCCACCCTCCCCTACAATAAATGACCCGTCCCTGAGCAAAGCATCCTCGATGCCATGAAGTTTCTCCATTTTAATTTCCCATCATGTGCTACTCAAAAGAAGTTTATGATCACCCGATTCTTTCATATTGGGAATGTTAATCTGTCATGGCATGAGAGATTAACTATTGTAATATGGAAGAATCAGATGATCCTAATCTTCTTTTGAGTGGTATATTTCAACCTGCAAGATGTCCCGAGTAAGATAGGCATTACTGTTGTTGATATAGCCAGGCTTGCCCACCTCAAAACTTGCTCTGACTTGAACATTTCAATTTATGAAACCTGAGCAGGCCAAAGGGCAGACAATCCACATTTCAAATAAAACTCTGTCATCGAAGGATGAATACTGAAAGACTTTGGTATTGCTGTTCCACACTCTATCTACAATTTGATAAAATTCTAGATCTTATGGCACTGTTATCGTTACCGTTTGATATTGAAAAATCTTTCTTCTAATATTCGTACAAGTCGTTCTCTCATAAGAGATTTGAAATTTTCATACCACTGAATCAGCTTTTGTCTTCTTTTAACTTTATCTTCATGAGGCATTTTCGCCTCTTGGTCTAAAATGTCTGCGATCTGATTCCAGTCTCTCATATATACAATGGGTGCGTTATACTCTTTGAGCAAGCGCAGAGGAGCAACAAGGGAAGCACTGGATGACCCACAATTCCCTGGAGTCATCACATCCTCCACAACAGGAAGTGAACCGTAGGATAACGCCTCATAAATGCGGTAACATTCGGTGTTGATCCCGACAGGGTTGAGGGTGAGATCACTCTGGGCCAGAGCTCGCATGTATTCCTCCCGAGTTGTGTCTGTCTCCTGAGGCATCCATCTGGAAAGAGGCAGGAACCGGTGGATTAGTGATGTACACTCAGTGTTTTGTGAACAGCATGCATCGTTAGGTCATGTTCCATTGAATCATTTGTTTGTAGTGAGATTTACAGCTCCCTCGGTGCTGAGACTTATACACAGCTTCATTATTGAAGGGTCACCTAGGTATGTAGGGTATCAAACAGGAACATATGCCAACAAGCGTCAATAGGTCGGAGTATTTTGAAAATGTGATTTACAGTTGAAGAACATGTTGTTTATGCCTATGTCACACTGATTGGATGCTTTTATGGAAGTGAAAAAAGGAAGGTGATGGGAAAAGCTTCCCAAAACGCTTGCCTGATCAAGGTCCAGCCCAGGCATGGGCACTACATGACCAGTAACAGTCAATGTGGGTATAAAATAGTTCATTCCAGATGCAACTGAACTGCACTTTGGGGAGTTGAAAATGCTATGTTTTATGAGTACTTTCATCTCTTATTATCTGTGTGCCCCCTCAATAATGACTCAAGGTATATAATATTACTGGTACTTTCATCTCTTATTATCTATGTGCCCCCTCAATAATGACTCAAGGTATATAATATTACTGGTACTTTCATCTCTTATTATCTGTGTGCCCCCTCAATAATGACTCAAGGTATATAAAATTACTGGTACTTTCATCTCTTATTATCTGTGTGCCCCCTCAATAATGACTCAAGGTATATAATATTACTGGTACTTTCATCTCTTATTATCTGTGTGCCCCCTCAATCATGACTCAAGGTATATAATATTACTGGTACTTTCATCTCTTATTATCTGTGTGCCCCCTCAATCATGACTCAAGGTATATAATATTACTGGTACTTTCATCTCTTATTATCTGTGTGCCCCCTCAATAATGACTCAAGGTATATAGTATTACTGGTACTTTCATCTCTTATTATCTGTGTGCCCCCTCAATAATGACTCAAGGTATATAATATTACTGGTACTTTCATCTCTTATTATCTGTGTGCCCCCTCAATCATGACTCAAGGTATATAATATTACTGGTACTTTCATCTCTTATTATCTGTGTGCCCCCTCAATAATGACTCAAGGTATATGATATTACTGGTACTTTCATCTCTTATTATCTGTGTGCCCCCTCAATAATGACTCAAGGTATATGATATTACTGGTACTTTCATCTCTTTTGCTGACTCTTAAAATATTTCATTTTCCTATCAAAGACAAGAACTCGTTATGAACACATGGCTTGATAATATTGTCCACAACTACCAAAGGTGCAACACACACTATTTCAAGGGTACGAATTTAATTTTGTAACTATTTGTTGTAATAGTATCATTCCCATATGGGCCTGACGCAGTAATTTCCATTCACTACAATGAATGAATGTGCAGTTGCAACCACAATTCAGTGAATGAAAGCGCAGCCAGGGGCAGAATGATCTTGACTGAGTTGGCAAGATCACAACCATGTCGTGTCAGCATGTAAGTTATTGACAAACCATTGGTTAATAGTGAGTTATTACAGCTTGATGGATAAATGCTCTAACAACTGCCTTAGATGATCATCAACCAGTCTGTGTCAAAACCTTTGCGTCTACAAGCTCCAACATGACTTGACACTTGTTTGTAAATCTTGTGTTAGTGTATGGACTGTTATTAGCAAAGCTTACTAGACTTGGACTATGGACTAGTGACTAGAGCCACTTACTGTATCATACTCCATAGTTCATACTCGTCAACCATTGTAGCTCTCAAATTGCTAGTTCCACTGACTCTTACAACAAGCAAGGGGAGTTTCTGACCTATTCCGTGAGGACTTTAACAACAAGCAAGAGGGGCGGTCGGGTAGCCTAGTGGTTAAAGCGTTCGCTCGTCACGCCGAAGACCTGGATTCGATTCCCGAAATGGGGACAATGTGTGAAGCCTATTTCTGGTGTCCCCCGCCGTGATATTGCTGGAATATTGCTAAACGTGACGTAAAACCATACTCACTCACTCACTACAACAAGCAAGGGAAGTTTCTGACTTATTCTGTGAGGACTCTTACAACAAGGAGGCTAGTTTCTGACTTCTTCTGTTGTTCAGAGCGATCTTAGCGCTAAGGTGATCGTAACTCCCATACCAGTCGTAGCGCTAAGGTTGTTTTGTACAACGGTCCCCAGGGCATCACAAAGGGGTTCAAAATGAAAAGTTGGTTCCCCTGCCATGATGCCTGGAGCAAACAGCTCCCACATCCAAATAATGCATTATTCACAGCAAGAACTCACTCCTTCCTGGGCTTCACATAGCAGGATGACTTTAAGTTATTTCTCTCCAGGACATTCAGCAGGGTTTCTCGACTGGAGTTTCTGTATATTGTCCCCATAAAGTTGCACAAATATTTCCTGTGCATCGTCAGAGGTAGGTGGGCTGTGTCCACTTTGGGGAAGTCTCGATACCTGGAACATGCAGAAGAGGGCTACATGAAATACTCATTGCTTTGTCAGCATCTGTGTGACTCTAAGGTGTTTGGGCACAGTGCGTAGCATCACCTGGAGCCTGGGTTTCAGACACAACTGTACCACTTGGTTTCATCCATGTTGTAATTATAAACCCTTATGGGGGCATGGATGCCCCAGTCATCTACGGTCCTTTGGGCACGCCAGAAACCGATGATTGTGGATTCGCATCCAAGTTCGCCCCGATTATGTTTCTAGGTTTGTCACCACAATAACCTTGCTCGTGGGTTCCATAAAAGTGGTAAAAGTCTGACACCTGCATCAATTCAGGTTTTCCT
Source organism: Haliotis cracherodii (assembly GCF_022045235.1). NCBI lineage: Eukaryota > Metazoa > Mollusca > Gastropoda > Lepetellida > Haliotidae > Haliotis > Haliotis cracherodii. Next base: position 9,890,193 of record NW_027266319.1, read on the forward strand.
CCCACATCAAGCCGACATGCCGTGATATAACTGGAATATATTTGAAGCAGTGGTTAACCCAACTCAATCGCTATAAATCCCTATGATCTTCATAAACATGGGTCTTCCTTCAGCATAAGGCTGACACACTAAGATGTGACTGAAATGTTATACTATTTATTTATTCAGCCCAGCCCAGCCCAGCCCAGCCCAGCCCAACCCACGACCCATAGTAACCACTCAACTATTTATAAAAACGGTAAAAACTTTTTCACAAGTAGTCTTGATTGGTAACTAATATTAATGAGAGGAAAGTTGGAGTACAATGTTGGAATACACAGATACATATTGAAGGCTGACACTGTCATGTCGATGTTGTTCCTCGTTCTCAATACAGCAATCAGCTTCCATTCCCAAATGAGAACTGATCTCATTCAAATATCAAACATTTCTGCAAATGTAACTATCGCAACTTCTACACCAGTGTTTCAAGCAATTCATCACAAGCCACCCCATCAAAATGATTTAGTTCTACAAACCAGGCAGCTATCTACATATCGCCATCCTGAGGGTCCAACTATAGCACTGAGATATAAGAACTCAAACAGCAATGTTCCCTTTGGGTCTGTGTGTGCTATCTCAATGCACCACAATGAACTGTATATGATATATCATTTCCTTTGGGAAAAGTTACACCCACATTACTAGACTTCAGGACCACCATAGCTGATATATCATCATTGAAACATGTTTAATTTTAAAATTTCAGCAGACTTTGTCCCCAAAACTAATCAATACCAGCATATGTGAGTCTACAGAGCATCTGTACATAGTGTTGTTGATGCTGTCCACTTACGTAGCAACACCAAGCGGCCACTGATAGAAGTTGACGTTGTCGATGTCAGGACTGTCGTACACGAGGAATGCAAATTTGATTGGTCCTCCTCTAATCTGCATGTAGGACTTGAGCCAATCGTTATTACACTGCTCGTTTCCCAATATTACGACAGCCACATTTTTCAAATAAGGTAATGCTGGCAGGAAGTCTAGCCAGAGTTTAGCGAAGTCTATTTTGGAGGGTTCCCGTCCATTTAGTATCAGCAGGAGATTCTCTGTGTTCCGGGGCACCTTGCTGGGGATGACACCAGGGCCTGTCCTCAGCCTGTCAATGAAACAGCAGAGCATGTAATTCCCATCACACCAGAAACACTGTTATAAGGTCAGGTAGCATCCTTAAATAACACAACAGAGACTATATATAATTACTTCCATTCATGACATGAGTGCCACAAAATCTGAATACAAGAGTTTGGCATGTGAGATGGATACATAATATAAAATATGGTGAGTGAGTGAGTGAGTTGAGGTTTAATGCCGCTTTTAACAGTATTCCAGTCATATCATGGCGTGTCAGCTTAATGTGTGAGGAAAGCCCGAAATGATTCAGGTCTTGGACGTTTACCACTTCGGTGAAACCCATGAGCACGGGTATGATACTGACAAACCTAGAAACATAATCGGGGCCAACCGGGATTCCAACCCACAATCATAGGTTTCTGGCGTGCCCAAGGAATGCAATTCTGCACAGCGAACTGCAGTGCCTTAGACGTCTGGGCCAACCTCGCCCCCTATTAAATATGGACAGTCATGTGACTTTCTATTTATTACTGAATTAATAACGTTAGCATTACAATGCTGTTATGTGAGGTGCGCAATCAGACAGTGCACCTGGCACCTGGCACCTGGCACCTGGGACACAGTGACAAGGACAAGCTGCCATGTTGCATGGCAACGCTGTACCCTATCAAGGTTGAGACAAGGGCACCAAGAGTACTGTATGCTATTACAAGGATGAGCTCCCATGTTGCATGGCAACGCTGTACCCTATCAAGGTTGAGACAAGGGCACCAAGAGTACTGTATGCTATTACAAGGATGAGCTCCCATGTTGCATACCTGTGCTATCAGACAAGGTTTCAAAGTATTTATGAGACAACTGACATTTGGCTATTTCTGTCATCAATTTCAATTAATTCTTTCACGAACTCCTTATGACATTTGAGAATCTCTTCCATTGCAATGTCCTTAAATCTTACCCCTGCAACAAACATAGTGTACACAATTTACTGACAAGCTGATTGATTATTGAACCATGAGACACATCATCTTCAACATGGGTTTAGCTGTAGCTGACACACCCTCACATGCTGAGAATTTATCTCAGTTACAACAAGACATAACGCCTTCAAATATTGTCTGAAGAAAATACATAAAGATTATTTAGTACAGTACCCTCGCAACAGGATGCTGCAAGAAGAATTAAAACTGTCCACAATTTTATAAAGGGATATAACACTTCTCCAGAGCCTCTCATAAATTGGTGACTACTTTACGACTTAAATCTAATTTTGATGCTTGGTCGGAGTCTCTCCAGGAAGCTTTATAAAAGTGTTCTTTTAACGACATTTATCTCGCTCCCCATCCACACTCATCATACAATATACATGCACATTTCTCACGCTCAAACTGGAAATCAGATCTTTGAGAATTTGAGAGGATCTAAGACGTAAATTTGGTGGGCATCAATTTGATTTTGGTCTCCAGTGTTATTAGCTCCATACACATCCATTATCCCCGGAGTGTGGCAATCTGGTGAGCGGCTTCTTGGTGGACTGATGATCAATACAGACTCATACAAAATTCTCAAAATCACCTTCAAGAAATTAGTTTGCTGTGAAATCATGTAAACCTTATCAAAGTCAGATTAATGTGCGATTTGCTGCACATGTCTCAAAGAATTTTAAGAAATTGGTTTTTCTAAAACCGTTTTGAATAACGTCAATTGTATACATTCTTCACGAGCCCAATGCCTGGTCCATGGCAATGTAGCTTGGCTCAAATCTTGAGATTTGTAGAAACACTTCAGTGTATTCTACTCTGCTTGCTGGCACTTAGAGAACGGTTTCTCAGGAGATCAGCAGCTTGTGTGATTACAGTTCACAAATGACCATGTCAGGATAATGTTGTATTCAGTGACAGATTTGACTGCAACTTACATGTATATCGGGATCACCTTTCCTGACATATCAATCGTCTGTCTCAAGATTCAGGGAATTGCCGACACTATTACCTCCTTTTGGAATGTTGAAGAAAAATCCTGGTTTCGGGTTTAAAACATGTCAACATTCGTTTGCTACAGAGAATGTAGTAGACATCACTGTAGGCAAAAGGACGAAAAAATGTTATCCGAAGTTGGCACACTCTTGGGAAATTAAAGGTTGGTGCAGACTCATATTGATGTTGATCTGTATTTTGCAACAGGTCTCCAGCTTATGTCTTTGTTATCAGAGATGTCAATTTGTCATGACAATGCATCAACTGGGTTGAAAAGCATACCAAATTTTAATAAACGAGCATTAAAGTTAGTCATACTGTTTAGTGGACAACTAGATCCATGTGTTAATGAACACATGTGGTAGCAATAGAAACTATCATGTAATGTGAAAATGTAGCAACACCCTAAAAAGGGCAAATTTCTACTTGTCCTTATGATACCTTAAGTATTGGGCAGTTTGGCAAGGACTATAGGATGATTGTTTGTTGTTTAACGCCTCATTCAGCAATATTCCAGCTAAGTGACGGTACTATAGGATGAGTGCCAATTTCTAATGACTATAGGATGAGTGCCAATTTCTAATGCTGTTTGTGGTAGCACTTGGTCCTGTGCACAGTGCAAAAATCAGGTGAAGATAGACAACGTTGGTTGCGGAGAGTAGTTGTATGGGTGACTGTGTTTCGGCAGCTTGACTCCTGCAAGTTTCTGGGGCTTGAGGCCTGCCCCACAGAAGCACATGTAGAAGATGTGATGTCTCTGGAGACTTTGTTCGATAAATGCCTCTGTTCACCCAGCAGTAAAGGCAGAGTCCATTGCATAATTCAGACTATATCCTAAGTTTGTGTTTATGAATCACTATCAGTTAGTGATGATACCAGGTGTTCCTGAAAATGTCAGGCCAAATGGTGGCACACAAACTCGCAATTATTCTAAATATTCCTAACACTGCAATAGTGAGTGAGTGAGTGAGTTTGGTTTAACGCCACTTTTAACAGTGTTCCAGTTATATCACGGCGTGTCAGCTTAATGTGGGAGGAAAGACCGAAGTGATGCAGGTCTCAGACGTTTACCACTTCGGTGAAACACACAAGCACGGGTATGGTGCTGACAAACCTAGAAACATAATCGGGGCGAACTGGGATTCAAACCCACAATTATGTTTCTTGCGTGCCCAAGGGACGCACCTCTGCACAGCGCCTTAAAGACTGGGCCACCCGTGCCCCCTGCAATATTCTTAATAATTGTGAATATCCCATCCAGCTTTTGCTGTGTCAACCTCCCCGATACTGTATGAGCAGTCAGTAATCTACCACAGCTCTGCAATATTTTTAATAGTTCCGACTGTCCCAGCCAGCTACTGCTGTATCAACCTCCCCAATATTGTATGAGCGATGTAGTAATAAGTGCTTGTATGATATCACTGTGTCTGAGTTATATTGCAAGTCATCAAAAACTAATCAGAAACTGTTAGGAGAGACACTGTTCTCCTCCACAGAAAGTAGTCCCAACTTCCCCGCCACCATGGGGAGATGTCTGTCTACTGCTGCCAACTTGGACCATCCAATTTACACCTAATGGCAAAGTGTCGGTGAAGAAACATTGCAATATTGTTTTTCCAAATTAATCTAACATGATACTATTTGGATGCAAGCAGTTGCCAGGGATACAGACTCTGAAACATTTGTCACTAAGATTTAGGAACATGTTCCTGCAATTTTGTGTCTTGCTGCTTCACAGAGGGCAAGGAGTCTCCCCAGATTTCAACACAGTCTATGAATAATTTTCGGTCGAGTTGTTTTCTATGTGTTATCGTTTCTGGGGCACTAAATGTAGTTGTGATTGTGTGGACTTCAGTAGGTTGTTTTTCTGATGCAGAGTTTCAACTGACACAGCAGGATATGTGGCATTTGCCTGTATCTGACAAGGTCAATTTGTCAACAATGCACATCCAAAATATCAATACACATATTGTCTAAATATCTATACACTATTCAAAACAAGTTAAAGAACACACCGATTACTTTCTTGTGACTATAATCAATGTGTCTTTTGAGTAGGATATAAACTTGGCATCATTATTGAGGGGTCATGCAAATAATGAAAGATAAGAGTGAGAGATCTGAAGCATTTTCAACTTCCAAGAGTGCAGTTCAGACTGGCATGAACCATTTTATACCCACATTGACTGTTACTTGTACATTGTACAAGGCTGGGTTCAGGCATGTTTTTGGTAGCTTTTTCCCTCATCTTCAATATTGTGTTTAATAATCGTTATCCATTTTTGCCAGTTTCATAATCCAATCAGTGTGACATAGGCATAAACAACATGTTCTTCAACTGTAAATCACATTGTAGACCTACTGACGCATGGTTCATGTTTGACTCTCTACAAACCAAGGTGGCCGTCCATAATGTCGCTGAGTATAGATACAGTTCTGTGGTTAGAGAAAAACAGGTACACCCTACAAACCAAGGTGGCCGTCCACAATGTCACTGAGTAAAGACTGTTCTGTGGTTAGAGAAAAACAGGTACACCCTACAAACCAAGGTGGCCTTCCATAATGTCGCTGAGTATAGAAACTGTTCTGTGGTTCGAGAAAAACAGGTACACCCTACAAACCAAGGTGGCCGTCCATAATGTCGCTGAGTATAGAAACTGTTCTGTGGTTCGAGAAAAACAGGTACACCCTACAAACCAAGGTGGCCTTCCATAATGTCGCTGAGTATAGAAACTGTTCTGTGGTTCGAGAAAAACAGGTACACCCTACAAACCAAGGTGGCCGTCCATAATGTCGCTGAGTATAGATACAGTTCTGTGGTTCGAGAAAAACAGGTACACCCTAAAAACCAAGGTGGCCGTCCATAATGTCGCTGAGTATAGATACAGTTCTGTGGTTAGAGAAAAACAGGTACTGTAAAAGCAATACTGTATTCGATGTATTAAGTGGCCTGGGCGCTCTCAAAATTAGAAACAGTTGATAGATTGTAAATTTTGTGGTTTATGCTGACAGCCTGAAATTTTTATAAAAAACAGGTATATTTTTCCAGAATTTCATTGGCCATAATTAAGGGTGCATATAACACTGAGTGCGTATTATACACGAATAAATAGGTCTTGTGTACATTGATCAATCGGAAGGGGTGCTAATTAGGATTGCTCACTAGCCAATATATTAGCAAATATCGCCGTGGGCGCTTATTAGAGCGGGGCGCTATTTACGTCGAATATGGTAATATAAAACAAAGCATTAAAACCTCTTCCTAGGTATAGGTCCCGTTATCAGTGAAATGCAGGTTATCTCTACAAAACCATAACATTAGTATCAGTTAAAAATATTAACATGAATAGGGAAATGTATAATTCTGATTTGGCAATTTTTTAAGACATCTGCTGCAAAGCTTGGCAAAATATCAGCCTATGAGCAGGTCCAGGTAAATCCCTGTTCATAAAAAGAATAAGCTTTCTGGGCCTTGGGATATATCTTGCAACTTAAAAATATAATTTTTTGTTCCTCAAAATTTAAATACATTTTGTCGATGCTTGAATAATCTCATCAGACACATTGTCAGAATCAGTAATAAACAGCCAGTCAGGGAATGGGTGAGAACAAAGATACAAATGGATGTCTGACATTTTGCAGTCCCATTTCATCAGAACTGGTTATAAACAGTGCATGAGAAAAAATCCAAACTAGTCAAGGCATTAGAAGGGAGACACAAATTGATATTGGACATAAGCTAATGAGGCCCATATTTTATGAACCTTTCACCATCATGGCAAGTTGGCCATGTATCTATAATGCTGATGGACTGTGCATCTACCCATTACTGATCATACTCTTGTATTCCCACATCTAGGGGAAGATAGTGTGGCATTCCCCGGCAGCATGGAGTACTGTGTGTCCTACAGATGGACAAACAGCGATGACATTCCTAACCTAAGAGGCTAACTTGGGACATCAGGTTAATAACATTGCTGGTAATACAATCAGGTTTACTGGGGACTGACGGATTGTTAGTCACTAGCAATGTAAAAGGGATCACTGACCCGATTTATTGTCTCAATTTGCCTGACCAGAATCAATCACTGGTTACTTGAATTAGCTAATACTGTAGAAAGACACAAACAGATAATATTTTCTTTACGACTACTTGCTGGGTTACACCTGTGAAACCCCAGTAATGCAGATTGCGGCTTTCTTGGCGAAAACATTCGGATCAACGAATCATAAATGTAGCAATATCCCTCTATTCAGGGAGTGAGTGAGTGAGTTGAGTTTAATGCTGCTTTAAACAGTATTCTAGTTTGACACGGCGTGTCAGCTTAATGTGGGAGGAAAGCCTGAAGTGATGCAGGTCTCAACCTTTACCACTGTGGTGAAACCGAAGAGCATGGGAATGGTGCTGACAAACCTGGATACATAATAAGGGTAAACCAGGATTTGAGCATACAATTCTGGTGTGCCAAAGGGATGCAAATCTGCAGAGAGAATTGCGGAGCCTTACCTGACTGGGCCACCCGTGCCCCCTCTCTATATTTAGCTTGACGTTGCCAGCTCTAATGGTCAGGAACCTATGGAGTTTCTTTATAAACCTACTGGTGTAACTCGATATGGAGTTTTTTAAATTGTGGTAACACCTTGCAGGAGATATTACAAAGATTGTAACACCTCACGGGAGGGCTTACAATCATTGTAAACCCTTGCTAGAACAAAAACTATGAACAGCCTACGAGCTGCACATGCAGATTTCGTGCCATTGCGAGACGCACGTGCACATTTGTGCCATTGCGAGACGCACGGGCAGATTTCGTGCCATTGCGAGAGGCACTTGGTGATTTCGTTAAACAGAGTTCACGACTGTAGGCGATATTTCATCTCCGATACAGGTTATACATTTGAGAGTTTTTATTACAGTTATTTAACTAAAAACGTTGTCTATTCGATGAGTCGGTTTATAAGTTGGACAAACCATGTCTCCTCGGATTACTAGAGATTGTAAACCCTGACATGAGGGAAGTCCCTCATGTGAGGGTTTACAATCTCTAGTAGTTCCCTCGGAGACATGGGTTCTCCTACATGTATCAACAAGGTCTGGACTAAATTCACTGTACAGACAGGGGTTTTCTATCTGCAAGTCCTCTTGTAATGGTCATGATGTGTACTGGACACAGTGGACACTTCACTTGACTTCAAAGAATATTACTTCTGTCAGTACTTCTTGAGGACTTGAGCTGATAGTACATACAGATTTTCTTGTTTGAATCTTGGTGATTGAATGGAGAAAATTGTACATGTACAGTGTGAACAATTGGCATTATAATGAGAGTAGGGCATTATCCTGATGACCAGAGGCACAGGACACTGAATAAAATACACAATGGCAAGATTTTTCATCATTTTTCAAATCATACTGATTAAAATAACTTTCATAGCAATAACCTCATAGCAATACAAGAAACTTGTAACAAGGTGAGGTGAAGTGAATGGGGTTTAATGTTGAGTTCAAGATTACTGCACTGATATAGCAACGTGCATGCACTAATGCCAGTTTTATAGTGCCAGCTCTCTGTGTTATGCTGCCATTAAACATGGACACTCCACTCAGACACAGTATACTGACTCCAAGCTGACCTGTCCCTTTAATGATGAGCGCCAGACAGGGAAATAGCATGTCTTCGAATATCTTTGGTATGACACAGCCGCCTTTTTCAGGCATCGAACCACCGACCTACCTTTCTTGCCATGTATGATAAAGTCAGATATATGATAAACTGCCTGTGTAAACCAACGTCTTAACGGTAATGCCCACCCGTCAAACATCAGACAGATCATCCCTATAATTGCAACACTGTTTCCTGCCCAACACAGAAGGTCAGACTAAAGACATCCATATCCATGTGCAACCGAAGATTCTCCATACAAAAGCGGCCATAGACGGGATTAAACATCCATTTTGGAGCAGTAATTTGACAATGCATGACCCGAGCCTTCCTGATGGATTACAGGGTGTATTGTACAGGCCAAGATGGCCCCACTCTCAATAGCACTGCCACTATGGTAATGGAGGAATCACCACTGTGAGGAACATGAAGGGCTGTCTGAGCCCTTAATACCTGCACATAATCAAATCAGAGGGGCCCTGGGGACAACATCTAAGTACAGCATCAGGAACAGAGGGCGGGGATGGTGCCATATTCACCGGTTATATACCAGTTCACAGGCTCAGGTGCAAGGATGCAACTACAATTCGAAACTGTTTACAGGCAAAAACAATACCTGGGCAGGAAGCAGGCAATTGAAAAAGTCGGGAACAACCACTGAAGTCATGAACCTAAGCTGGATGAGCATTAGACTTCCTGAAGAAATCGTGCCAAGATTCCATACTTAATTCTCAACTGCTCTTCCGAATCTGTGCTATATCTAGAGTGACTGAGTTAACAGTGGACCACACATTGTCAAATGGAGGGACAATTGATGACACACTCCGAGCTGTAGTTTTATTCTCTTCATACCAGGAACCCATGTTCCCATTGACCGAACTTCAATCTTGACCTGAAATAATCCCTCATTTGCAGGCCAGCACTAACCTCTCAATGAGACCAATTTGCAAGTCTGATCTGGGGAGCGATGCCATGTTGGAATTCGACTCCATTGCGTCAGTATTCAAGAAGTAATCAGATAGTCTGTGTTTCATCAGCGCCTAATTTGTAGCATTCTCCACCAAGTAAATTGCTTGGAGGCAACATAATATGATATAAAGGTAGTTGGGCAGCTACAGTATGTCTTCCTGGCGGTCGGGAACAACATGAACGATGGCAGATCTGGTTGGTCTAGACACAGCTCCATGATGACATAATGTCCATGGATACTTCTTAATTCAGCTTGGTGATTTGAATGTCTGTCAGAGAATTGGATAAGGGTAACTGTATGCAGACAATGATTCCTTTCAATGCTGGCTCAGAGACCTTAATTTGTAAACTTGACAAGTTTAGAGAATGATAAAACAATATTGTGTTAAAGTGACCTTCATGCCCTGGGTGTGGTTGTAGTCACAAATGTCAGTTCCACTCCACTCCACTCCACTCCACTCCACTCCACTCCACTCCCTGAGCTCCAAGATCAACTCACAAAGCAATATTCCATATTATAATACCCAGTAGTAGAACTTTTGGAAATTGTGATTCTTATTCTTAGATTGCAAGATCAATGTTCATTTAAGAAAAATGCTGAAAGAAAAAAGTTATGTATTACCAACGGTCCAAAACTATCTTGTACAATTATCAAGACTGAATGTTTCAGGAGAAACTTTGCAGACATTTTCCTGGAGACAAAGGTTTGCAGTTCAAAAGTAGGTCTAAAACACAGAACAATCTGTAGGAAGACCATAGGGTGGAAATCTAGAATTTAAAAGTATTTGACCCAAATTATTATAACATTTCATCTGAATATTCCGACGAGTTTCGGGGACAATGTGGCATACAGATGAACCTTGGCCCCATGAGTGTCTTTATAACGGTTTGCCTTAAATCATAGCACTATTTATATACAACACAAGGATAGTGAAGTAGCCCAGTGGTTAAAGCATTCATTCATCATGCTGAAGACCCAGGTTCGATTCCCCACATGGCTACATGTGTGAAGCCCATTTCTGGTGCCCCCCCCCCCCCCCGATATTGCTGGAATATTGCTAAAAGTCGTGTAAAACACACTCACAACATTACTGATTATCGATATGAAAATTGTGTCATTGATAATATCTTACATAAACAGCTGTGATGAAATAAAGTTTAAATTTACAGAAAGAGACTTGTTATTGTCAATCCTTTCAACTGCAAAAGACGTAAATCAACTGTTTCTGTCACAACGTAAATGTCCACAGAGTAATCCATGTGCAGCACTCACCAGTGGTGTCAACCAGAGTTGATTTATTTCGGACTTGTTTGCATATTTGCTCAAAGTTATTTCTCTGATATTGATAGTTATTTAGGTAATGATTATCGCTCTCTATGATCTCTATCGATAACCAGCCAGGTACCAGTCACATAACCAGATTCAGTCTATTTCTCCTAGGATTTTTGGTTCACTGACCACAACACATCCAGACTTATCTGGTAATTCTAGCTTGGTAATGACGACGAGACGTATCTGTTAATGCTCAAATGCATGACTATTGCATTACTGTCTGGGGCAGATAACAGCACGTCCCAATCCTAGATATTCCCACTGCTGTCCTTGTACACAAGAGTCGTGGCAAATGATAAACTGTATGGATGTTGACACCATGTCACTTAGACTTAGAATACAACAGAATTTCAGCCTTGTTTTGACCTTGTCAGTTTGACTTAACAATTTGGAGTTGCTTTGGCCTCATGAACAATACAAGTGTATTCTTGTCTGAAATATGGAAATATACTACTCAAAAGAAGATAAGGATCACCTGATTCTTTCACATTACTATAGTCACGACAGAGTAGCTTTACCATTATGAAAGAATCGGGTGATCCTTAACTTCTTTTGAGTAGTATACGTTACAAAGAGGCAGTAAAATGAATCATGTTTACACAACACAATTGTAGAAACAATTTTGAATGTAAATTATTTTCATTTTGACAAACATTTAGTGGCTTTTCCTGTTTTCCAATTAAAGTTGGACCTTAAAATGAGCAAGTATGTAAGTGTTAGATGAATAGCAAACATTTAAAAAAAATTCAAACTCTCTAATTTAAAAAAAATATTAGTCTACACTTTCAGCTCTAACTCAAATTTCATTCGACAATCCAATAAATCTATAAATTAAGAAATCAAATACTGTCCAATTACTCTCTCAAATACACTTAACATTCATTGAAGGCTGTAAAATGTCAATCTTCTTTCCAAACATGTCTAAATTTGTACAGACATTGATGACCTATCAACGCCTCCCTACAGCTACAAGCATTGCACCCACTGGGTACTCGTTCAGGCTCATGGTCATTGAAGTAAGAGGATGATATTTTGCCAGTCACCTGTGATACTGGAGTTGGGTATAATTACTAGTAGTAATTACAGACACGTTATCTCATACAAAACAGTGAGTAAGTGAGTCGGGTGTAACGCTGCCTTGAACATTATTCCAGTTATATCACGGCATGTCAGTTTAATGTGGGAGGAAAACCCAAAGAGATGCAGTGGTCAGACCACATTATTTTCAATAATACACATAATAAATATTTTGATGAAATAGAATAAACTATGTGGTGCATGAAAATTTTAATGGATGATTATCAATAAAATTGGTCCCTGGTTGTATTGATCAAAGCATATTCCTGATCAACAGAGCACAAAGCTAAATGGTGAGAGACGGTGCTGTATTATGCTGATGTTAATTTTGTGAAGGTATAAAGTTCACTTTAAAGGTCAGTTGCTTTTTGAAAGCTCTAAACATATCTTACTACGGATCATTACCTGAGGAATCAAATGAGCCATAGAAGAAGAAATTCTGCCACTGACCTTGAAATGAAAAATGGCCACCAACACCCATCCTTGTTGGGCACTGTTATTTTCAGACATCTAAGATTTATCGGTTATAGCGGGTGGTAAAGCATGGCTACCAAAATTTACTTACATTTTTAAAAAACTCAAGTTTTCCAAAGACACAGTGTTTTACCCCCATTTTAGGAAACATTATCAGCTGATCACTGGAAATACCAGTCAAAAAATTCTGAACTGAAGCAGGCAATTCAATCCTATTATTATAATATTATAATATCTGGTTATAAAAAAATTGTTCATTGTTTATCTGGACTAATATTTGCAATATATTTTATTACCGTATTTGACGTAATAAGCGCCTAGGGCGCTCTCAAAATTAAAAATAGGGGGCTCTTATTAGAATATTATTTTGGTGAAAAAAAACAGAGTTGAAAGATAAATTTTGTGGTTTATGCTGACAGCCTGAAATGTTCATATACGACAGATATATTTTTCCAGAATTGAAATGCCCATAATTAAGGGTGCATATAACATACGAGTGCGCAGTATACGCGAATAAATAAATCTTTTGTACATTGACCAATCGGAAGGGGTGCTAATTGGGATTGTTCACTGGCCGATATATTAGCAAATATGGCCGTGGGCGCTTATTACGTCGAATACGGTAATTATATTCAAAATTTCATTCAATAATTATAATAATGTTTACAATAACTTCGGTGAAATCGTATGCGAAGTGATAGGAAGATCGCTAAACTCACTGTTTTCACAATAGAAATACATGTAGCGCGGGAAGCCCCTACAGTGACTGGTCAAATTGTTCTGTAACTAAAAAAACACAATATTGGAATATATTTTTCCTGATAAAATAATAATTTCAGATACAATTTTTCCGACCATTGCACCAAATTCTTTGAAGTTGTATCATCGGGTACTTTTTAACTGAATCACGGTAGATTGGGAGGAAATGTGTGCACAGCTGATTGCTATTTCCGGCTTAGTTTATGAGAAAATACACAGGGTAATCCTAATCTCTGCATATAAAACAATGCCTTGGAGAGCAGGAAATACATTTTAAATGGTAAATCATCATGTCTAGTGATGTTATATATCAAATTTCATACTTTTATTGTACATGTGTATTTATTGTTTGATAAGCATTTCCCAGAAGTTGATGGATTACAAAGTAGACACAATTTATGGATAACAACTATATTATAATGTAATAGTGATGTTTCTTATACCATTATCAAACAAGACTGTATGAGGAACCATACCGAAACATTGCTATTACAGTATAATAAAGAAGGTGTTATCCATAAATTGTGTGTACTTTGTTCATGTGTATTTAGTTCAGTAAATACATGTTACTATTGGGGCCTTGCTACTTCTTGAAAACTATACCCAGTTCCTGATGTGGGTTGTTTTAGGGGTTAATTACAGAGTAATTGATTCAGTAAACTACGTATTTGTTGGAATGGTTCCAAAGGCTTTGGGGTCCTAATCACTAGGGGTGAGTGTAGTGTAATAGGGGTGCTGTTAGTCACTGATAGTGTAGACCTGAAACTAGGTACATGTATGTACAGTGACAAAAGGTTCATCTGAAGTATGCTTTGTTGGATAAGAATGTTGACTGCCTAATTCAACGTGGCAAAACCTTCTAGTAGTCTACACATCTTATTGCTTTTATCTTTATTTAATGAATGAATCCAATGGATAACATGTTTCAAGTTTTCTCTTTTTCCTTTTTTTCAGATCTCTGTTGTGACCAGTTTGCATACTCAACGATATCCATCTCAAATCAAAGAACATGCCTAGCACGGTTGCCTAGATCTGTACTACCAGCAGGTTTGAGAATGTTACTGATTCATTGAACACTTGTTATCTGGTCTCGCTCAATAGCTGTTGGTTTTGTAGTTCGATATTAAGTTGGACGAGACATGGTGTGTTTGTGTCTAACTTGGGAAAACCGGACGGGGGCAGTTGGTCTTACTGAAGCTGGATGGAGCATGCCCTGAGATGCCAGACACCTTGGTGTCCATCATTCCACAACTTACAGGCTTCAGGAACGTCATCAGTTGACCAACAGTGCAGATTATCGTCCACTAAGCAGCAGACTGTGTGACGACTGATAGACAAGATCAGTACATGGTGACGTCCCATCCACGTGATAGATTCCTCCGTGCAACAACTGCTTGAATGATGTATGGAACTCACAACAGACCAATCAGCGGTCATACCTACCACTAAATGTCATTCAAAAAGACTTTTAAACATAACGTGACCTTGAATCCTATATGAAGTTCATGAATAGGTGTCCTATGTAGAATTAAATATGTTGCTAAATATGTTGCTATAACCTACGTAGAACTAAATATGTTGCTATAACCTACGTAGAACTAAATATGTTGCTATAACCTACGTAGAACTAACTATGTTGCTATAACCTACGTAGAACTAAATATGTTGCTATAACCTACGTAGAACTAAATATGTTGCTATAACCTATGTAGAACTAAATATGTTGCTATAACCTACGTAGAACTAAATATGTTGCTATAACCTACGTAGAACTAAATATGTTGCTATAACCTACGTAGAACTAACTATGTTGCTATAACCTACGTAGAACTAAATATGTTGCTATAACCTATGTAGAACTAACTATGTTGCTATAACCTACGTAGAACTAAATATGTTGCTATAACCTACGTAGAACTAAATATGTTGCTATAACCTACGTAGAACTAAATATGTTGCTATAACCTACGTAGAACTAACTATGTTGCTATAACCTACGTAGAACTAAATATGTTGCTAAAACCTACGTAGAACTAAATATGTTGCTATAACCTACGTAGAACTAAATATGTTGCTATAACCTACGTAGAACTAAATATGTTGCTATAACCTATGTAGAACTAACTATGTTGCTATAACCTACGTAGAACTAAATATGTTGCTATAACCTACATAGAACTAAATATGTTGCTATAACCTACGTAGAACTAAATATGTTGCTATAACCTACGTAGAACTAAATATGTTGCTATAACCTATGTAGAACTAAATATGTTGCTATAACCTACGTAGAACTAACTATGTTGCTATAACCTACGTAGAACTAAATATGTTGCTATAACCTACGTAGAACTAACTATGTTGCTATAACCTACGTAGAACTAACTATGTTGCTATAACCTACGTAGAACTAACTATGTTGCTATAACCTACGTAGAACTAACTATGTTGCTATAACCTACGTAGAACTAACTATGTTGCTATAACCTACGTAGAACTAACTATGTTGCTATAACCTACGTAGAACTAACTATGTTGCTATAACCTACGTAGAACTAACTATGTTGCTATAACCTACGTAGAACTAACTATGTTGCTATAACCCTGCCAATTTTGACTTGTATAGCATGTAACTTTTACCACTTCAAATTTGCCTTTGAGTTGAGTGTAGTACAGTAAGTTATTTTTCAGCAATATTGTATCTTCCTTGCTTTAACCTAGGAGAGGGAAAGCTGTAGACAGGTATTTGCACAGAAGATTGGTTTGGATAAAATAAAACAAGGTCAGAACAGTGGTTTGATGGTCAAAAGGAGGTGATCTTAGTGTCATTACAAGGTTAGATCTGGCTCAATACAGTGCCATGATAAAGTCAAACCAATGCTTTCACTTTGTTGCACGACCACAGATCAGCAGCTGTTGAACAATTGATGCCCTATATAAATTGTGTTGAATGACCTTGTTATTGTAACAACTCCTGAACAAACAAGCATGAAATACTCACATCCCCCGCCAATATGACATGTCGGGTGTGTGCAGTGCATTAGCTCTAGTGAACTATGTTCACTGGGCTTTTTTGTAAAGAAATATAGTACGTTTTTAAAGATCTGCTCCGGAAACGAGGACTACCTCCATTTTCAGTCTAAATCAAAGTCGTTGCCATGGAAACTCGAAAAATAACTTTAAAAAAAAATCCAAAACTATCCAAAGGCACCAGTTCACCACTAGACCTATCTATGTGCCAAGTATGACGAAGAAATATGGTACGGTTTTCAAGATCTGCTCCAGAAACGAGGACTACTGCCATTTTCAGTCTAAATCAAAGTTGTTGCCATGGAAACTCAAAAAATATTGTTTTTAAAAATCCCAAACTATCAAAAGGCACCAGTTCACCACTAGATCTATCTATGTGCAAAGTTTGGTGAAGAAATATGGTACGGTTTTCAAGATTTGCTCCGGAAACGAAATGTGACGGACGGACGGACGGCACCCATTCCTATATCACCCTTCCACTTCGTGGCGGGGGATAATAAGGCTTGAATATATGCCTAAGTTTTGACCAAGGGCAGCTAACCCTAACCTGCTGTACGAATGTACAAACTGCACATGATGCTCATGGGTTAGTGTTAAATAAATAAATAATAGCATTGTTGTGTCATTTTTGGCCAAACCAAAAGACCAGAAAAATAACGCTTTGTGGGGAGTGCGCCTTAATTGTCATGCAGCACACAACTACAATCACATATAGACATTATCACATAACACTCAACTACATCATTAACTGACATATCACTGATCTACCTTCTGGCTGTTTAGACCGTCAAAGACAATACATAATTCATTACACAGTTTATCACCAAACGCATGGATCATCCATATACAGTGACAAAGAGGCCCTTCAGTCAGGCCTGGATAATCAATACTCACAGGGTCTTTATCAGGGACATCGGGATGACATTTATCAGTCAGGGGTGTGCACTGATCAAACATTTTGGATCAATTCAGTATCCCAATATTTCCTTACCATATTACTCTCTGAGTGTGTGAGTGAGTGAGTGGGGTTTAACGCCACTTTTAACAGTATTCCAGTTATATCACGGCGTGTCAAGCCGAAGTGATGCAGGTCTCAGACGTTTACCACTTCAGTGAAACCCACGAGCACAGGTATGGTGCTGATATATCTAGAAACATAATTGTTTCAAAACCATAGTCATAGGTTTCTGCCGTGCCCAAGGGACACAACACTGCAATATTCCAGCTATATGATGGCAGTTTGTAAATAATCGAGTCTGGACCAGACAATCCAGAGATTGGTATCATGAGCATCGATCCACGCAATTGGGATATGATGACATGCATCAACCAGGTCAGTGAGCCTGACCACCCGATCCCATTAGTCGCCTTTTACGGCAAGCATGGGTTGCTGAAGACCTACTCTACCCCGGATCTTCACAGGCCAGGTAGAAGGAAGTCACAGCCTTGTTAACTCAAACTCCTGGACTGTATTCATCATATTGATTGCTCTGCTCCATTTAAGTGCCCTCTCACTAAGTTCTACACCAATATGTAAGTAATCTTTATAAGCATCACTGAATAAGAAAATTTAAATATTTTCTTGTAACTGTATAAGAATTACTTGCCTGTCACCAGTTGAGCTAACTACCAAACAACTACTGATATTGAAGTTGGTTACTCAGTGACCAGTAACATGTGACTGATGAAAACATTGCCTCAGTTGAGTAATATCTTCGGAACAATCACTGTTCAAGACTCATTGTATAAGGCTTGCGTCTGATGAACAGCATCTATTGAGAAACTGCAATCCAATGTCCCTGTAATAGAATCACATACGAAAGCCACAATGGGAAAAACCCTCCTATTGAGCTGGAGACCACAGGTCCACAGTGTTTGTTATGAAAAGTGTAATCTGTTTTCAACAATAACTCCTGTTCGCCAATTAAACCTTCAGCCCGAGATGAAACCATTCACTCTATCCCAACAAATGGATTATTTTTTTAAGTACGACTATTGAAAAAAGAATCCCACTTTGGCAGTTTCACAAATGGTTTAAGAGACCGTAGAAAAAAATGTGGACTGTTTAATCATTTACTCGGAACTATAATCAATTAACACAACAAAATTTAGAACTTTCACTCCCAGAGTGTCGACAAAAAAATCACTGCATATTTATTCTGACTCAACAGTAATTGTAACTAGCCAGGGGTCTCCAGACTTTCACAAATTGTACCAGCGATTTCTCCCATCCCAATGCAATAATCTAGCGGTTCCACTTTCCCCTTTAATTTCCTGACGCTTCTCAAATCATGTCTTCATAATGAACCCCATAATCTTGAGGCCTGCCCAATTCAATGCTTGCTAAAATTGTGGTAAGCAGTTCATTAAATATCAGCTTGATCTTCACCCGGACTCCTCACGGACACCATTCCATAGCAGACAATTCATATCTCATTTTTCTCCCTGACTAATGTGATATTATTGATACACTCTGGACGTCCAGCCTGACCCCGTGCTAACAAGATTCCCCTAATTTGCAGCAAGACTTGGCTCGGAGCTGGCGGTGGGCACAGCCTGGGGCTGGAACAGGAAGAGGCAGATTAATGGGGGCTGATCAGGATTTAAGTTAGGCAATTTCTGATGGACTTGGTGATCCTGACAGGAATATCTTTTTGTAACTGCGTGCATTCGTGCATTCTGTTACTGATGAGTGTGTCTGGGTGGTGTAGAGCTGGGCTGTAATGTGTGTGTGTCTGTGTCTGTGTCTGTTTCTGTGTCTGTGTCTGTGTTTCTGTGTGTGCACGCGCAGCATGGGTTGTTGTGTGGAACAATGTTGGTAGTGTGGGGTGTTGTGTAGGGCAGGGTTGCAGAGGGGGATTGCACAACACAGTGGTAAGGTGGATGCTGTGTGGAACAGTGTGGGGCAGGGTTGCACAGGTGGGTGGTATGATAGAGTGGTCTTGATTCACAACTTCACTTATCAGTCAACACCAAACAAGAAGTGGAAAACATCCATGACACAATCAGCTTTAATACTCCAATGATTAACATCCATGCACCCTGAGCTACAAGTCTGCCCACACACAGCAGCCAGGCTCCAGCTATGACAGACCAACGTGTTCATGTTAAACGCCAATGGGGTATCGGATCTCACATAGAACTGCTGGTATCTTTCTCCAACATTGTAACCTTTTAGAGCTGCCAGCCACGTAGTCGGATATGTTTTCCAGGAATTTCCTACAGATATATGTTCAACCTTTCACTTTAATGTATCTGCAGAGCATGTCTTCACTGACCTACAGATTCCCCAATGTCTAAATTAGCCACGTTTCAACCAGCGTCACAGCATCTGGAGAGCACGACCTCGGTGACATACACACTCCTCAAGGTCAAGATTATCCACAACGCATGACCTCAGTGACATACACACTCCCCAACATCTAGATTACCCACAACGTTGCAACCAGCATCACATCACCTTGAGAGGACGACACCACCTACATACAGCCTCCCCAAAGTCTAAATTACCCATCTTTCAACCAGCATCACAGCACCTGGAGAGTAAGACCCATGTGACATACAGACTGACCCCAAGGTCTAAATTACCATCGTTTGAACCAGCGTCACAGCACCCGGAGCGCACGACCTCAGTGACATACACACTCCCCAATGTCTAGATTACCCACAAGGTTGCAACCAGCATTACATCACCTTGAGAGCACGACACCACCTACATACAGACTCCCCAGGGGCGGTCGAGTAGCCTAGTGGTTAAAGCGTTCGCTCGTCACGCCGAAGACCCGGGTTCGATTCCCAACATGGGTACAATGTGTGAAGCCCATTTCTGGTGTCCCCCGCCGTGATATTGCTGGAATATTGCTAAAAGCGGCGTAAAACCAAACTCACTCACTCACTCACTACAGACTCCCCAAGGTCTAGATTATCCACAACATTTCAACCATCATTACAGCCCCTTGAGAGCACAACCCCAGTAACATCCACACTCCCCATGGTCTAGATTATCCACAACATTTCAACCAGCGTCACAGCACCTGGAGAGCACAAACCTCATTGACATACAGACTCCTCAAGGTCTAAATTACCCACGTTTCAACCAGCGTCACAGCACCTACAGAGCACAAAGTCAGTGACATACACACTCCCCAACATCTAGATAACCAACGGTTGAACAAGCCTCACAGCACCTGGAGAGCACAAACTCAGTGACATACACACTCCCCAACATCTAGATAACCAACGGTTGAACCAGCCTCACAGCACCTGGAGAGCACAACCCCACCGACATACAAGCACCTGGAGAGCACGACCTCAGTGACATACGCATGACCTCAGTGACATACACACTCCCCAACATCTAGATTACCTACAACGTTGCAACCAGCATCACATCACCTTGAGAGCACGACACCACCTACGTACAGACTCCTCAAGGTCTAAATTACCCACGGTTGAACCAGCGTCACAGCACCTTGAGAGCACAACCACACCGACATACAGACACCCCAAAATCTTTCAACCCTGCAGCTAGCATTATGGCACAAGGAGTGTCAGTCTGATGAATAATATTTTCATATTCCATCATGTGCATGTGAAAAAAACAACTTGTCTGTCCCAAATATCCCCCAGACCAGTCAGGGCCCCCCCAGGCATGCAGCTGGGTGCGGATCTATCAATCAATGGATGATGTGGGAGTGAGAGCCTCCCAGGGCTGCCCCGAGTGAGGTGAGCATTCAGCCCTAGTGAGAGTTCATCTGCTTAACTGGACCCATTATTGGCTCTCACCTACTTCAGACTATAGCCACTGAATAACTTGAAACATAACAAGTAGTAAATATTCATGTCATTCCTCAAACAAACTAAGCGTTACACACACAGGAATATGCCAAAGGAACAATAGGATTGTGTCCGCCAGGCAATAGGACTTGAGGAATGTGTGCCAAGTTTCTGTCGCCCTCCTCACTCATCTGTAAGCTGATATTGTTCCCTGGAGTGAGTGAGTGAGTGATTGCTCAGCACTATTAAAGCCTACTTTGACTTCCTTATAAAACATTTGTAATCAATTGTAATTTGACTTCACTCATCCTTTGGGTTTGGCTCTGGACATTTGAGTCTCAGTAAGTCTAGTCCTGGTTGAGGCTCCCTCAACCTCGCTTTGTTTTCATTAAATCTTAGGATGTATATCACACACTTGGTTTGTTTTGTTTGTTGTTAAACACCACACTCAGCAATATTCCAGCTATATGATGACAGTCTGTAAATAATCGAGTCTGGACCAGACAATCCAGAGTTTGATATCATTAGCATTGATCATGACAATTGGGATACGATGACACGCATCAACCAAGTCAGCGAGCCTGACTATCCATTCCTGTTAGTCGCCTCTTCCGCCAAGCGTATTGCCCTTTACAGAAAGCATGGGTTGCTGAAGACCTATTCTACCCTGGATCTTCATGGGTTAATAACTGGCCTAAATTTTCAGTGACAATGTCCCAGTTTCACAGATGGTGAAAATGACAATGCCTAGAGTGATTTGATTTGTGTGTAGGCTGTACAAAGTGTCCTTATTGAGGATGTGTATATATGCGAGACCATTCATCAGAAAACAGTCATACATCAAAGTGACCGGTGATCATCTGATATTTGGGGCTGAGAGATCCATCACACATTTACACTGACAACGTAAAATGATATGGGAAAGGATAGCCAAGATTGGAGCACATTCTATCATCGATCTGATGATATCAAGGAAAGCCACCTGACAGTTGACATCACATGACACTTCATGTGTAAGAGATAACCATATGACACCAGGTGTGAACCTATTCATGTCAAAGAGAGGGCTCAATCTCCAAATGGCAACAATCCTTTAATTTCAGAGAGAATGGGTGAGATTTCATGAATCATAATCCTTTCCTAGGAACGCACTGCAGCATAATTAAGCTGCACTGATTTGCTTCCTGGGCCCTGTTCAAGCGATCTTAGTGCGATGACAATGGTAACTCCCATACTTAACCATAGACTTACGATAGTTGTACCGCTAACATCATTTTGTGAAACAAGACTGTGCCTTTGAATACCTGCGGATCCCGTTCAACAAAGCGATTGTAGCGCTATGACTGTCGTAAGTCTATGGCAGTTACGATTGTCTTAAGGCTACAATCACTTTGTAGGAAAGGGCCCAGGACATCAGTTACCGATCAAGGTCTAACATTAAGGACAAACATCACAGTGTAATGCTGCCAATGTTTAAGTATGAAACCGGTACTGGAGATTTAATTTCTATGTCCGATAACATTGTGAACAGTGAGACAGCAGGACCCCATCTTGTTCGTGGCAATTTATCACTGCCAACTGTGTACAAGTCATGCGCTGCGGCTTGGCATATTTTGAGATGAGTTGGGACAAATTTATCACACAGAGTTTGATTGTTCCGGGACCAGTAATGCTGCTAATTCATTTGTTGTGTTCTTGTATTGCCCAACCATGCAGGAGAGGACAGAGCCAGGCCAGTGAGGGAATGAGTCTTACAACACAGTTATCAATATCATTGCCATATCACAGCGGTCGGTAACACGATAACGCCCTTACACCACATTTGGCAATATGAGAGCTACATCACAGCGGTCAGTAACATGATAACACCTTACACCACAGTTATCAATATCAGAGCTACATCACAGCAGTCAGTAACATGATAACGCCTTACACCACAGTTATCAATATCAGAGCTACATCACAGCAGTCAGTAACATGATAACGCCTTACATCACAGTTATCAATATCAGAGCTACATCACAGCAGTCAGTAACATGATAACGCCTTACACCACAGTTAACAATATCAGAGCTACATCACAGCAGTCAGTAACATGATAACGCCTTACACCACAGTTATCAATATCAGAGCTACATCACAGCAGTCAGTAACATGATAACGCCTTACATCACAGTTATCAATATCAGAGCTACATCACAGCCGTCAGTAACATGATAATGTCTTACACCACAGTTATCAATATCAGAGCTACATCACAGCGGTCAGTAACATGATAACGCCCTTATACCATATTTGGCAATATCATTGCCATATCACTGAGAGGTCGGTTACACGATAACGCCTGAAACCACATTTGGCAATATCAGAGCTACATCACAGAAGTCTGTACAGGCTAAGCCTTACACCACAGTTATCAATATCATTGCTATATCACAGCGGTCTGCAACAGGATCAATGACCTTGAACAGCCACGCCAACCACGCCAACCACGCCAATCTGTCTGAGACTAAATGAGCCTGCCGACATCTTACACTTAGTTATCCCATCTCTGCTTACGCACCATTGTGACCACCAAATCCCCATTTTAGTTGTTTCGATGACAACCCTAGGAATCTGCCACCAAATCCCCTCGGAACCCTTACCCTTGTGTGTGATCTACTTCCAACTTCATCAGGCTAATATCTGCACCACCATAAATCAGATGAGATCCAGGACGCCACTGATGGAATCGGTAAGCTTGATGACTTTCAGTGAGTATATATATGATTTCTTTCACCTACTTGCTTATTGATATTTCCCTGATGAAAAGCTGAAATAATCCAAAGCAAAATTAGGTTTCTTGCCGATATGAGAGATTTCAAGGCAACAGTATCACATTAGTAAAACGTACATCCCCTGTATTACAGAATCACTGCCAGTGTACAATAAAGTTTTCCGATCACACTTACACACATACCTGTAAATGCGGAATGGTACTGAAGCTAGAAATATACAACTTTCTTCCATATCTGAATTGCCAGTAATTTACATTAGAATCGTGTAACTTAGAAATATATCAACCTTGACTCTCTTTAAACATAAAAAAACGTGAATGTCATGAATTTGAATCCCAAAAGATAGATTTGGAAGTGACTGCCATGATTGGTGATTTGGACAGGAGGCTTGCTTGGGGACTTGTGCTTACTTTCTTATCCAGTAAATCCCCCTATGGATTGCAACTTAGTAACATTCTCTGCATCACCCTCCTATAATCAAGCCTGAAATACTGGTTCAAGACAGAGGCAGGCCTTTGGTGGTATCGGATCTGATTGATGTATTGAATGTATTGAATTTCTTTCTTTAACAATTCACATACTTTCTCTGATTAAAAGTTTAAATTTAGTTCCATCTTAATATGAAAATCATAATTGACAAACATACTAAGAACAGATGCAAGCCAGCTTGGAATTTAATTAGTATGGTGTTTGTTTCAGATGAAACTTAATCAGATGGAAACATCAGAATCTGATACAGTGATAGTCCAATTTACATCAACAGTAAGGAGGACTGTCTCATCAGCCAAAAATACAGCCTAAATTAATTGAATCAAGTCATTCAGAGACCATGTTACCTATCTGTAAGAGTTTAATGATCTGATCATCCTAATTGAATAAAGACAGCATCGACTTCACAGAAGGCTATCCTGACATAAACTGGATAATGGCCATGTGGAAGGTATGTTCCTGCATGTGGAGGTCACACATTGGAAGGTGTGTCTTGTACATGTCTGTGGAGGTCACACATTGGGAGGTGTGTCTTGTACATGTCTGTGGAGGTCACACATTGGGAGGTGTGTCTTGTACATGTCAGTGGAGGTCACACATTGGGAGGTGTGTCCTGTACATGTCTGTGGAGGTCACACATTGGGAGGTGTGTCCAGTACATGTCTGTGGAGGTCACACATTGGGAGGTGTGTCTTGTACATGTCTGTGGAGGTCACACATTGGAAGGTGTGTCCAGTACATGTCTGTGGAGGTCACACATTGGGAGGTGTGTCCAGTACATGTCAATGGAGGTCACACATTGGGAGGTGTGTCAAGTACATGTCTGTGGAGGTCACACATTGGGTGGTGTGTCTTGTACATGTCTGTGGAGGTCACACATTGGGAGGTGTGTCCAGTACATGTCAATGGAGGTCACACATTGGGAGGTGTGTCAAGTACATGTCTGTGGAGGTCACACATTGGGTGGTGTGTCTTGTACATGTCTGTGGAGGTCACACATTGGGTGGTGTGTCCTGTACATGTCTGTGGAGGTCACACATTGGGAGGTGTGTCCTGTACATGTCAGTGGAGGTCACACATTGGGAGGTGTGTCCAGTACATGTCAGTGGAGGTCACACATTGGGATGTGTGTCCTGTACATGTCAGTGGAGGTCACACATTGGGAGGTGTGTCCAGTACATGTCAGTGGGACCATTAGGTGAATGATAAACTCACTTCTTACATCACTCCCTACTGGAACCCTGATGAGTGATAAACTCCTTCTTACATCACTCCCTACTGGAACCCTGGTGAGTGATAAACTCCTTCTTACATCACTCCCTACTGGAACCCTGGTGAGTGATAAACTCACTTCTTACATCACTCCCTACTGGAACCCTGGTGAGTGATTAACTCCTTCCTACATCACTCCCTACTGGAACCCTGGTGAGTGATAGACTCCTTCCTACATCACTCCCTACTGGAACCCTGGTGAGTGATAGACTCCTTCTTACATCACTCCCTACTGGAACCCTGGTGAGTGATAGACTCCTTCCTACATCACTCCCTACTGGAACCCTGGTGAGTGATAGACTCCTTCTTACATCACTCCCTACTGGAACCCTGTGTGACCATTAGGTGAGTGATAGACTCACTTCTTACATCACTCCCTACTGGAACCCTGTGTGACCATTAGGTGAGTGATAGACTTGCTTCTTACATCACTCCCTACTGGACCCTGTGTGGCCATTAGGTGAGTGATAGACTTGCTTCTTACATCACTCACTCCTGGAACCCTGTGCGGCTTTCACGTTTGCTTTTTATATCACTAGCACAGGCAAATTGTTGGATATAATTAAGCAGCAAAAGGCAGACCTTCACTGGAGGCCATGATGCCTTGTGATCTAGTCATCAATCTATGGTACATAATCAGAAGCATGCTATGTCATCACCTATTGCAGTCAACTACTAAGCGATTTAAAGCTGATGAAACCAACCCTACCCTGTGGCGCAATGCTTCCTCACACCAAAGTCTTCCTGGGTTATGGAAACGTCTTCATTAAACTCCCTTATCAACTTCTTCTTTGATGATAATCCGCCTATCAGTCTGTGAAGTGTTTTTTCACTTGATTTTTTGTTAAATTGGAATTTATCTGCTTCTTACAAATGTATTGCCATCTCCCAACATGGCACCACATGATTCAATCCGTGAGTCGGGATGCTATTTGATGTTCTTGTGCACTTCTTCCCCCAAATGTCAGTCAGTGTTGATAAAGCACTGTTATGAATGATAATGGGCTCAATTCGGATGACAAATTTACAAAGAAGCCGAGAAGTGTTACTTTGATGTATTGTCTGGAGCATAATGTCTTGGGTATTGATCAGGGCAAAAAACAGAATTCCGATATTCCTATTCCTGTAATGTCTTTTCTTCTGAAACGTTGAGTACAGAGCTTATAAGCAAGTCAGAAATAATAAGTCACGGAGAGTGTAAATTTGACATGGTAACAGCGATTCCTTACTGATTCAGCTGAAACCAGCCTTCCCTAGAATTACATTCTGATTTATCAGGTTAAAAGCGTTGCTGGACTTGAGAGTCTGGAGTGGCTATTACACAGCTAAACATCTCCAAGTTGGATACACAAGCGATGTTGAAACACACAAGACTGACATCCTCAGCCATAAAAACTACAATCACTAAAGTTTATCACGTCATAAATCTTTGTGTTAACAGATTTCAGGGCCCAGTGCCAGTCCATCCAGACTCTCCTTACAAAAAGTAACAAATCTGAGTGACATGATATCAGTATGATCTACAGCTGCAAATCAAAACTAAAACGGGGATTCAAAGGAAGATCTTTTTCTTACAGCCATGTATAATGTCAAAGTGAAGAACTGTGACACATTACAAAAATGTGATATATAATATAGAACCTGTCCTTATCCTGCTTCTAGGTGAAATTCAAGACTGTCTTGGACACACAGCACTGATGTGCACACAGACACACACACACACAGACAGACACACACACACACAGACAGACACACATGTAGTCAAAGACATATATATATATATATATATATATATTTATATATATACAGGCTTCAATAAATGCTGTCTTTTGCTGTGTTATATTGTCTTTTCACTGTGTTGTATTGTATTCTGTCTTTTCACTGTGTTGTATTGTGTTCTGTCTTTTCACTGTGTTGTATTGTGTTCTGTCTTTTCACTGTGTTGTATTGTGTTCTGTCTTTTCACTGTGCTGTATTGTGTTCTGTCTTTTCACTGTGTTGTATTGTGTTCTGTCTTTTCACTGTGCTGTATTGTGTTCTGTCTTTTCACTGTGTTGTATTGTGTTCTGTCTTTTCACTGTGTTGTATTGTGTTCTGTCTTTTCACTGTGTTGTATTGTGTTCTGTCTTTTCACTGTGTTGTATTGTGTTCTGTCTTTTCACTGTGTTGTATTGTGTTTTACTGTGTTCTTTTGTGTTGTCTTTCACTGTGTTGTGTTCTGCTGCCTTTTAATTGTGTTGTACTGTGTTGTGTTTTTTCACTGTGTTGTACTTGTACTCTGTTGTATTCTGCTGACTTTTCAGTGTTTTGTTGTACTGTGTTGTGTTGTCTTTTCACTGTGTTGTGTTGTCTTTTCACTGTTGAATTGTGTTGCACTGTTTTGAACTGTGTTGTGTTCTGCTGCCTTTTAATTGTGTTGTACTGTGTTGTGTTGCCTTTTCACTGTGTTGTATTGTGTTGCACTCTGTTGTGTGGTGGTGTCTTTTTACTGTGTTGTGCTGCACCATGTTGTTTTGTTCTGTGTTGTGCTGTATATCACTCACTCCTGCATCATGACAGCTAATTATCGAATCAGTATATCCACAGAATAGTAACTCCAGGTCCATTTGCTCCTATAGTCCTCACATTGACACTTTCCCACTTCAAGCAAATATTCAATATCAATACTGTAAATGCAGACGCAACCAAATTCAAAAGCCATAAATTGTACAACATTTCTACACTTCTTGCTCCGATGCAGATGACATGTTCGACAAAAATAAACACAATATTCGCGAACACGTCATGCAAAAAATTAATACATACATCCAACACAAGTGTTTCCTAATAGCATTCATGAGCTGAGACTGAATAATCTCTCCAAATGGGAACATTGAATAGAAGGACTGGTCTCGGCAATCGGCAGTAAGTTTGACATTTCCAATTTACTCGACAGCCATTGAAGCAGTAGGTTCTGCTAACATTGACAGTCATCGGAATCTATCGTGATAATGTAGCCACGATAATGAAAAAGAATGGTTTAAAAAAGCGAGGGAATTAAAACTTGGCACTGGGACCTATCTGCATTCTGAGAGCCACCACAACAACCATGTTTGTCACATGTGTATCCGACACAGACGAGAGTGTAGGTGTTCTGTGGCATATATCATCCCAAACTGAATAAACACCGTTCCGCTTTCACATCTAGTTTCTAATGATTTTCTTCTTCAAAGTTATTTAATCTGTGCTAAAAAGTTGCAGCTTCTGTAGGCTTATTTCGCAACACTTCCAGGGTGTAGATAACACCACAAGTTGGAGAAAGGAATTAGGAACCATTTGAAAACCTCATCTCACATTTCTTTTCATATGCACGCTGAACTTAAATGAGAAGTAATAGGAACTGTTTATTAAAGAAAACACTCAAAAACAGAGACAAGAGTTATACTTTCAGGTACTGTTCCACACTTGTAATAAACATCCCTGGCTTGCTTATAAGTCTATATCAACCCATGCTTGTCGGAAAAGGCGACTATGCTTGTCGTAAGCGGCGACTAACGGGATTGGGTGGTCAGGCTCGCTGACTTGCTTGATACATGTCATCGTATCCCAATTGCGTGGATCGATGTTCATTATGTCAATCTCTAGATTGTCTGGTCCAGACTTGATTATTTACAGACTGTGCCATAAAGCTGGAATATTGCTGAGTGTGGCGTTAAACAACAAACAAATGACCCTGGCTTGTATATTTTTGACCGAGCTGACATGCATCACTGACTTAGAAACGTGGAGGTAAACAGCCCCACACATGAAAGCCTGCAAGATAACATAGGATTCCGCTTCCATAGGTTCTTATCTTGTATTTTTTAAACCAACACCCCAATCCAATTTGGGAAGCTTTCAATTCACTGAGAAAGGTAGCCTGAAGCTGGCAATTTAAGTAATTGTGAAGGCAGCGGTGACGCGAGTTGACGACAGCACAACACCTGCGACTACTAACCCTGTACACTTAGGGGATGGCCTGTATTGACCAGCAGACATCCTACTTCGTTCAGCGGGGATCTACTCGTGACCAACTCCGGAGACACGACAGACAGCTCGACAGACAGCTCGCACTCTGTCTAGCTCCAGACAGTGTGTGCACAGGAAAGATTTACACAGACCCACTGACAATGAGAACAGATTGATCATTTCTTGTATTAAGGAAAATACCCAGTCTTTTCTTCTGCAGAAATCATGTCTTCCGATGAGGGGCATTCCACACACAGAAAGTGGGTACGGCAGACAAAGCACCAGCATCTGTTGTGGCTATTGCAACATGGTACAACTACAAGTGCTCTCCAGCAGATGGGAGGTGCATGTGGGGAGGGGTGACCATCATCCAGGTCTTGATGGGGTGTTCCTTCTGGCAACAGTCGGCTGCTGAGATGGACATTGAGCTAGGGAGTGGCACCTGTTGCAGTCAGCATGTTCAGAACAACCTGTGTGACTCACAGGCTTAGAGGACGGATAAACCAATGGTTGAAAGTCTGAGCGTAATCTGCTCCCGGTTTTGGACACCGGTCTAAAGCCAAGGATGGCTCAAACTCCTTTTGGTAAGAAGTCAACACTTTTTGTCCCAGACTCTAATGACTAATTAAATAAGCCAGGTTGGGAGTCAACAGATTTTGTCCCAGACTGTAACAACCAATTAAATCAGCCAGGTTGGGAGTCAACAGATTTTGTCCCAGACTGTAACAACCAATTAAATCAGCCAGGTTGGGAGTCAACAGATTTTGTCCCAGACTGTAACAACCAATTAAATCAGCCAGGTTGGGAGTCAACAGA
The DNA here is from genome assembly GCF_022045235.1 of Haliotis cracherodii. Taxonomy (NCBI): domain Eukaryota; kingdom Metazoa; phylum Mollusca; class Gastropoda; order Lepetellida; family Haliotidae; genus Haliotis; species Haliotis cracherodii. The sequence goes on from NW_027266319.1 coordinate 9,920,707, forward strand.
TTTTGGCACAGACTGTAACAACCAACTAAATCAGCCAGCTAGAGCATCAACAGCTTTTGTTCCAGACTGTACTAACTGACTAAAATAGCCAGGTTTTGGTCCCACACCGTAATGACTGTGACAGACCGTACTGACAGATTAAATTGGTCAGGCTTAGCTGCAAGAAGGGTCTCCTTGGTGATCTCCCAGTACTATCCATGCTCAACAGACATTGTGGACATCTAATCCATGGGGAAATCTCAAGCACTACCCCACTCCCCAGAAACAATCCCCTCAGCATTATACGGCACAATCCTTTTGGAGAGTGGAATATTATTTTTTAATTAACACATTATCCATACATTATCTTCATTCCAGAGAGAGCTGCAGAGGAAGTCATGTTCCCTTCAATTCGTGTTTTGGAATCACCTAAGGAGGTTTTCAGACATCAGACATGCATCAGATATATAAAACACCAAATCCAGAGAATAACCAGTCTTGATTATCTGACGAAAACGGTTTACGTAAAAGACAAAGAAGTGAAAATTATATGAATGGATCACTGAAAATCAGTGATGACACCAGGTGTTCATGAAAAGGGTAAGCCTGTCCTGCCTGGCCATGATTCATCACAAAAGATCATAGTTAAAAACGGGTTTCTTGAAACTTGGACTTTTTACTGTAAAGTTGCTATTTTCCACTGGGTGAGATGAGCAAGTCTGGCAAGATGATGAAACTATTATCCTGTTTTACATCAGTTTGGTTTTAAACAATAAAACTTGACCCGTCTTGATGAAAGCCATGCTCATTATGTGGTTGAGATGCAATCGTGATCTGAAACAGTCGTCCCACAAGAAGTGGATCTCGCAAGGTTTTACTTCTTAACCAGATCAAACAGCCTCAAAGTGCTTCGGAGTGCGAACTTTTGGCTTTGTGATGTAATAGTGATGCCAGTGTATTTAACAAAGCAGGGCCAGAATGGAAGTTTGCAGCTTGGCATTAAAAAAAATCATTCACTTCGCAACACTTAAGGTCTTTCATTCTGCATTTATTGCAACAAATTTCACCAAGTTCATTCAGGTGATGAAAGAAGGCAAAAGGTTTATATGGGTCATTTGGTGAACTGGTGGTCGGATCAGTGTAGTGAGAGCAATCGTGCCGACCTGGTACCAATCAGTCGAGTTAAGTTCTACATATTGTAAATTACGTAATTGACATCTTGTAAAATAGTGCTTGAGCTTACATGTATGTTATTTAGCATGTAATAAATACACTTCATCATCATCATCATCATCATCATCATCGTCATCATCATCATCAAATCTGGACTAGGTAAACCAGCGGTCGATAGCATTTGAGCAGTTCACAGCATTTAGCCCCGAGGGAAATCTGGTAGCGAGTCTTTTTGATCTTCTAGACAAGCAATTCCAGCTGGGCAGCAAATAACAATGGTATGACAGATGAAGCTGAAGCATATTAGTGACTGCTGCCAGATTCCCCAAACAAGTTTTTGAATCAAGAATTAATATTTGGGGACGACTTGGACAATACATTTTAGTCATACTCTCAACTTGCATTTATGTTCTCGTAGCAGAATTTACTGGAATAATGCCTCAATACCAACATAGTAGCTCTGGTCTCAACACTGCAGCTCCCTTCACTGAAGGTGTACAGAATCGGCTGGTGTTGTCATATAAATAATAGTTCTCCAAGAGATGTCAAGAGTCATAACCAAGTCACAGAATTAGCGTATGATAATGTGTTAATGGTCACGACGATTACTGCATCATTCTTGTCATCTTAAAGTCAAAGAAATAGTGTCTGACAATGTCTTTATTTTAACATCAATTGTCCTTCGTTCTTGTCATCATAAAGTCACAGAAATAGTATCTGAGAATTTTTAATTTTGACATCAATTGTCCCTTGTTCTTGTCATCATGAGGTCACAGAAATATTGTATGATAATGTTTTAATTTTGACATCAATTGTCCCTTGTTCTTGTCATCATGAGGTCACAGAAATAGCGTCTGAGAATTTTTAATTTTGACATCAACTGTCCCTTGTTCTTGTCATCATGAGGTCACAGAAATAGTGTATGATAATGTTTTCATGTTTAAATGTTGACATCAATTGTCCGTTGTTCTTGTCATCTGGAGGTCACAGAAATAGTGTCTGATAATGCTTCAGCTTTGACAACAATTGTTCCTTGTTCTTTTCTGAGTCGGAGGAAGAAGGCATCTGTGGTAGAAATCGTTGTCCTACATTTTGCTGAGCTGAAAACATGATGTGGACCCCTACCTATAATATTCATTGACATTTAAAGTTATTATTTTCTTTTTTATATTCCGGATGAAAAGTCTGACTTATTTCCATCTGTGGTGCTCACAATCTGACAAGTGATGAATGTATTTCCTCAGAATCTATCAAATGTATCTTCATTAAAACAATTATCATGTATGTTTTTTATCTAATTCAGACTCCACAAATCTTCTCGTTCTTTATCTGGCTCAGACCATCATCACGATGCAGGCTGCCACAATCACCATCCTCTTCAACTTCAGTTTTTGTTCCATTTGGGAATTCAGAAATCAGACAGCTGCTTTTTTCCCCGATATAATAAAGAAGCAAATGTGAAACTTGAAACTTGATGTTTTTTGTTTGACATTATCATCTACTTATTTGAATTACAGCAAGCGGAGGAGAATTGGCAAGACTTTTAAAAAATACCTCTTTGTGCTGTATTTACATGACATTTAGATAACGTTTTTGTCAAGTCTTATTTAATGCTGCAATAACAGTAGTCTTCAAGAGGCTGTTAATGTTAGCAGGAAACAATATTCAATCAAGCACCTGTTGGTGGATTCCAAGTTTCTTATAGACGTCTCTAAATATATAGGGGGCACAGGTGGCCCAGTCGTCTAAGGCGCCGCGATTCGCTGTGCAGAGTTGCATCCCTTGGGCACGCCAGAAACCTATGATTGTGAGTTCGAATCCCGGTTCGCCCCAATCATGTTTCTAGGTTTGTCAGCACCATACCCGTGCTCATGGGTTTCACCGAAGTGGTAAACATCTGAGACCAGCATCACTTCGGGCTTTCCTCCCACATTAAGCTGACACGCCATGATATAACTGGAATACTGTCAAAAGCGGCATTAAACCCAACTCACTCACTCACTCTGAATATATACGTTTCCTAAGTTTAAGTCTTTATTATAAATATACTGAACAAAACAATTTAGGGATCGTGAAGGGTTATTTCTTGTCATGAAGACCGGGCACATAATCTTAAAAAATATCCCCACAAATATTCATGTTCCCTAACTTTTTTTGTTCACTGAAATGATGAAATATAGGTGGTGGTGAAATGGGACTTATTGTCTCCTTCAAGATTATTTCACTCGTATAGGGATTTGCATGCAAGTGTGTGGCGCCTTGTCACTGACCAGTCTGGACTAATGCCGCAGTTTTTAACAGAGACATCCAATTCAGACACAGTAAACTGACTCAAGCCAATCAGGCAGGGTAACAATAGGTATCATCTTTTAATGTCTTTAGGTATGACGCAATCGAGGATTGCACCACTGACCTTGAGCTCTCCGGGCAGACGTATCCACTGGACCAGGGAGGCAGTCAAAACATTATGTAACTAATAGATGGGTGCATTTCACAGGAATTCATTAGCAGTCAAAATATTAATAAGGAAGATATAAAGAAAACATTTAATTACTAGTATTCAGATTTACTTGTCAAAGAGACACTTTCTTACTTGCAATTCCACCAAAATCCTCTCTGTGCCAAATACACATATACATGAACATATATACAAAAAACATCTTTCTTTAACTATCTCTCTTTTGGTCCCTTCCAAATCTTAAAGAAAGATTTTTTTAACTCTATTCAACCACACCCAAAAGCCAAAAAAGCAATTTCCAGGTTAACATATTCCTGTTGTTTTTTTATCCAATATCTTAACCATAATTGGGTTGTTTGCTACAAACATATCTGTAATTAAATCTATTTCTAACAACGTACAAATCGGCCCAGATGATAGCCTCAATCACCTTTAAGAAGATTATTCAATCAAAATCACGATTGGTACTGATGTCAAATTAAGTACGTTTCCTTGTCAAACCCTTGTTCTGACCTGTAGAGCGTCAATCTCAGCTTTCCCGAATAGGTTTGTTTCAGTTCTTGATTGATGTTGCGTGTCTGGCCTCGTCTTGTCCATACCATTCTCATTTGTCACTCAATGGCTCCTGTTCATTTCACAACTGATCCAGAGAAGGGGAGGCGAAATATGAAAACGCTGACATATTTGATAATTGGCATTCCAGGTGACCATCTCATGACTTGCAAATCGTCTCCTAATGAATCAATTTCTCGGTGGAGCGCAGTCATCAAGCGGAGATTTATCCTTATTTGATTTGGCCATGGACGGGCAGAAGCATTCATCATCTCAAATAGCGTCCTTGTGTTAACTTGCCACTACATCCATGGCTATTCATATTGTTCTCGGCAAGGAATTATGTAAGATATATAGACGCTCAACAAAAACATTACTAAGCTGCATCAACTTAAGGATTCATGACTTGCAAATCCTGGTGATAATATTCCCTCTGCTGTTGTAGCCGAAAGATGAATTCCATACTCAATGAACATGATCCATCTTCATTACGATATTCCTCAACGAACAATTTATTACACATTGCAAACTGAGTTGTTGATGAACCCACTGACAAAACATGGACTAGGTGACAGTGCGACTCTTCAGGAGACTCTGTGTTGAATTGTGTTGAACCCACAGACAACATGGACTAGGTGACAGTGTGAGTCTTCAGAAGACTCTGTGTTGAATTGTGTTGAACCCACAGACAACATGGACTAGGTGACAGTATGAGTCTTCAGAAGACTTTGTGTTGAATTGTGTTGAACCCACAGACAACATGGACTAGGTGACAGTGTGAGTCTTCAGAAGACTTTGTGTTGAATTGTGTTGAACCCACAGACAACATGGACTAGGTGACGGTGGGAGTCTTCAGAAGACTGTGTTGAATTGCGTTGAACCCACAGACAACATGGGCTAGTTAACGGATGGAGTCTTCAGGTGACTCTGTGTTGAATTGTGTTGAACCCAAAGACAAAACATGGTCTCTAATCAGATGCCCATCACAGACAGTCCCTCATCTACCTTATATGGAGTCTGGTCTCAAATCTGATGCCAAGTACTATTCCATGTTGGAGCCAGCATCCCTATCTTAGCTGGGCAGATGGTGTGAAACACTGCACCCAAGCTAAATATTTAAGTTCGGTGAACTTTCCATTCATATTTCCACATGAGATTGTTGTACGGAATTGGGCAGCCTTACCTGAACTTGATACTGTGAATCTTCTTGACTCCATAGCTCCACACACCTCCCATCTTCTTCTCAATGAGTCCTCCCAGGACATGCTCCCACAGGTAGATGCCTGCAACACAAACATAGGTCCTTAGTCACAGGGTCCAGCTAGATCTACATCACCTTTCCACATGACACAGGGTCCAGCTGGATCTACATCATCCCCTCCCCCCCACACACACACGACCACAGGGTCCAGCTAGATCTACATCAACCTTCCACTTGATCACAGGGTCCAGCTAGATCTATATCACCCTCCCACACGACCACAGGGTCCAGCTAGATCTACAATCACCCTCCCACAGGACAGATGTATGGTGAAACCTACGAGCATGGGTATGGTGCAGACAAACCTAGAAACATAATTGGGGCGAACTGGGATTCAAACCCACATAGGTTTCTGATGTGCCCAAGCGGCGCAACTCTGCACACCAAATTGCGGCGGTTTGCCACCCCTACTCCTGCCCCTAGGTCTATGATCAAGCTATGAAAGGATTTAACTATGTTTAATGTTGATATTGTGGTATGAGCAAAACAAGATCTGTGGCAAAACAAATAGGGGTTGGCAACATCCACCGCATGGTATAGGTTTACTGGCTTTGTATAGTTCATGTACTAAGAAATGAATATGAAGCCTGGAAAACTTCCTCACTAGCCGATAGGTAAAAGTTTTTCAGATAACATGTTGGACATCATGGCCACAACGCTGTTCCATTCCATGATCTTGGAACATGTCATACACACATCTTCAGTCTCTCACTACATATAGAATGATGTTCCTCTGATCTGACATCAGATAATCATTGAAACATTCATCATTACAAATACCAGCTAGAACAGACAGTTGCTTTGATGAAATAAAATGTCTTTTATCTAGTCAAGCAGAAAAAAACCCAGAAATAAATGCATTTACCTTTGTAAAAACATTCACATGAATGTTGGATTTCAATTTCAATTTAACATACATAAATGATCAATCACACATTTGAAATTGAATATGAAAAGAGACTTCTTATAAAAGAAATACCAAAATAAGTTTTTGATCATTTCACAATTTCATTCCTTGAAATAAACCAGATTCATCATGTCTTAGAACTTGACAATGCTCAATGAAAACTTAAGCAAATGTTAATGCCATTGGTAGTATTAAAAGAGAAATGTTTAATGTAATGAATAAAAAGTGTCCTGGATGCTTGCTACATTGTGCGCAGCTATCTTTGATCTCAAATCGGTGGTATCCTTCAAGATACAGCATCACACAAAGGCGTCTAAGGGCACAATCATTTTAAGATCATTATTGTCCTTCTATGTCCAAGCCATCAAAGAAAGACAGAGCCAATCAAAGAAGAATTATAACATATTCTTTTAATTAGGAAGCATTCACTCCAGGGAGAGGACATAAATAGACCTGTTCAAGACACAGTCCTCAACACCATGCTGTAAATTCACTAGGAAATAAGGCCAGTCAAAGAAAGTCAAACAGAGATCTTTGAAGGATGCAATCAAATAAGAAGTGAGTAGCGACAAATTTAGCTGACTTTTCAGCGAATGATTTGGAGCTGACAGTGACATGATTCTGCACTTGATTTAGCTGCAGTCTCACTGGACTTGGGGAAAGAAACAGGAAGAAGAAATGAGGCTATTAACACTCGCCACTTTGATCAAATATTAGGCGTACTTTGAATCTAATGGATAGGTGAAGTGTTTCAGCAAGTCACGCCACTCTTATGCAATAAACAGTTACAAACGGAGCCAAAATTGATCCACCACCCCATAAAATGACCCATAACTGTTCACCTCAAAAGACATGGTGTCTAATAGACCCCCTTATATTGACTGCCTATCATCAGATACATTCATCCTCGAAGTGTCCTGCAGTGATCGGGTCAGGAGAAGAAAGAAGCAGTGAGGCTCCACCACTTGCACCCATGTACTGCATCCTCTACCGCCCCACCTACAGTCTCCATGAACTGCCCCACCTCCTGTCTCCATGTACTGCCCCACCTCCAGTCTCCATGAACTGCCCCACCTCCTGCGTCCATGTACTGTCCCACTTCCTGTCTCCATGGTCTGCCCCACCTCCAGTCTCAATGTACTGCCCCACCTCCTGTCTCCATGTGCTGCCCCACCTCCTGTTTCCATGTACTGCATCCTGCCCCACCTCCTGTCTCCATGTACTGCCCCACCTCCTGTCTCCATGTACTGCCCCACCTCCTGTCTCCATGTACTGCCCCACCTCCTGTCTCCATGTACTGCCCCACCTCCCGTCTCCATGTGCTGCCCCACCTCCAGTCTCCATGTACTGCCCCACCTCCTGTCTCCATGTACTGCCCCACCTCCTGTCTCCATGTACTGCCCCACCTCCTGTCTCCATGTACTGCCCCACCTCCCGTCTCCATGTGCTGCCCCACCTCCAGTCTCAATGTACTGCCCCATCTCCTGTCTCCATGTCCTGCCCCACTTCCCGTCTCCATGTCCTGCCCCACCTCCTGTCTCCATGTACTGCCCCACCTCCCGTCTCCATGTCCTGCCCCACCTCCCGTCTCCATGTCCTGCCCCACCTCCTGTCTCCATGTACTGCCCCACCTCCTGTCTCCATGTACTGCCCCACCTCCTGTCTCCATGTACTGCCCCACCTCCTGTCTCCATGTGCTGCCCCACCTCCAGTCTCAATGTACTGCCCCATCTCCTGTCTCCATGTCCTGCCCCACCTCCTGTCTCCATGTCCTGCCCCACCTCCTGTCTCCATGTACTGCCCCACCTCCCGTCTCCATGTCCTGCCCCACCTCCTGTCTCCATGTACTGCCCCACCTCCTGTCTCCATGTACTGCATCATGCCCCACCTCCTGTCTCCATGTACTGCCCCACCTCCTGTCTCCATGTACTGCCCCACTTCCTGTCTCCATGTACTGCCCCACCTCCTGTCTCCATGTACTGCCCCACCTCTTGTCTCCATGTACTGCCCCACCTCCTGTCTCCATGTACTGCCCCATCTCCTGTCTCCATGTACAGCCCCACCTCCTGTCTCAATGTCAACATGTTCTGCATCCTCTACTGCCCGTGCCTTTGGTCTGGAGCCTATTTTGGATGTTGACATGGAATTAAGGGACATTAATATCACATTAATGCCACAGTCTGTGTAATAATGCCAGCACAGGCTATTTACTGTCTTTGTTCTACATCACTGTTGTTTTATTTGCCTTCCAATCAATAGACAGAGACTGGGACTCTCAAGTCAGTCACGACACCCATCCTTCGATGCGTGAGACCATCAGCTCACAAATACAGCATATCTTATAAAAACTGCTGAAAAAAATATATGCTGTCAGATTTGAGACACAAATCTTCATGATTAATGATATTCCAGTACAAGATTCAATCACAATTGTTTCACTGCTCCCCCTTTATCGAGACTATTCCCTATGAAGTAAAGTCAAGCATAAATGTCACTGTCTCTTTTAAGCTTCCCCTGGGTTTCATGTTTCAACATGGCGTAGTCACTAATGACAGAACTTCTATTTGAATGAGAGTACTTAAATGCTTCTAATGACACTACTTAACATGTGAAATCTGATTAATAACTGCACTTGTGTATATAAAATGGTCAAAGTACAAGCTGTCAAGACAAATAAACATGTTTACATCTTGAAGACCATTCAGGTATATGTCGCGCTTAAACCGATTCATCTAAAATTTAGAATCTTGAATCTTAGAGAGGCAGGGTTGAATTCATTTCCATGAGTGTCAAGTATGAAGGGCCACTGCATGATGTATTGTCTCCATTAAAACACCAAATCCTCAGGAGGCAGGCAATACAATTAATGATCTTGAACAGCCTTTAATCATGGATCATCATGATCTATCATCTCAAGGTATCAACAACTTCTAAAGTGTTAAGAGTTCTGTCTTAGTTGGCATCCATGAAGGCCTGGCAAAGTGAAGGCGATGCATGTTTAGTATATTGTCAGGCATTGACAGTATACAATATAATGCTTAGTAGTACAGTGAAAAAGACCATGCTTGTCAAGCAATGACACAGTAACAAGACCATGCTTATCAAGCAATGACACAGTAACAAGACCATGCTTGTCAAGCGATGACACAGTAACAAGACCATGCTTGTCAAGCGATGACACAGTAACAAGACCATGCTTGTCAAGCAATGACACAGTAACAAGACCATGCTTGTCAAGCAATGACATAGTAACAAGACCATGCTTGTCAAGCAATGACACAGTAACAAGACCATGCTTGTCAAGCAATGACACAGTAACAAGACCATGCTTGTCAAGCAATGACACAGTAACAAGACCATGCTTGTCAAGCAATGACACAGTAACAAGACCATGCTTGTCAAGCAATGACACAGTAACAAGACCATGCTTGTCAAGCGATGACACAGTAACAAGACCATGCTTGTCAAGCAATGACACAGTAACAAGGTAAAGCTTGTCAAGCGATGACACAGTAACAAGGTCAAGCTTGTCAAGCGATAACACAGTAACAAGACCATGCTTGTCAAGCAATGACACAGTAACAAGGTCAAGCTTGTCAAGCAATGACACAGTAACAAAGTCAAACTTGTCAAGCGATGACACAGTAACAAGACCATGCTTGTCAAGCGATGACACAGTAACAAGACCATGCTTGTCAAGCAATGACACAGTAACAAGACCATGCTTGTCAAGCAATGACACAGTAACAAAGTCAAGCTTGTCAAGCGATGACACAGTAACAAGACCATGCTTGTCAAGCAATGACACAGTAACAAGACCATGCTTGTCAAGCGATGACACAGTAACAAGGTCAAGCTTGTCAAGCGATGACACAGTAACAAGACCATGCTTGTCAAGCAATGACACAGTAACAAGACCATGCTTGTCAAGCAATGACACAGTAACAAAGTCAAGCTTGTCAAGCGATGACACAGTAACAAGACCATGCTTGTCAAGCAATGACACAGTAACAAGACCATGCTTGTCAAGCAATGACACAGTAACAAAGTCAAGCTTGTCAAGCGATGACACAGTAACAAGACCATGCTTGTCAAGCAATGACACAGTAACAAGACCATGCTTGTCAAGCAATGACACAGTAACAAAGTCAAGCTTGTCAAGCGATGACACAGTAACAAGACCATGCTTGTCAAGCAATGACACAGTAACAAAGTCAAGCTTGTCAAGCAATGACACAGTAACAAGACCATGCTTGTCAAGCAATGACACAGTAACAAGACCATGCTTGTCAAGCAATGACACAGTAGCAAGACCATGCTTGTCAAGCGATGACACAGTAACAAGACCATGCTTGTCAAGCAATGACACAGTAACAAGACCATGCTTGTCAAGCAATGACACAGTAACAAGGTCAAGCTTGTCAAGCAATGACACAGTAACAAAGTCAAACTTGTCAAGCGATGACACAGTAACAAGACCATGCTTGTCAAGCAATTTCACAGTAACAAGGTCAAGCTTGTCAAGCGATAACACAGTAACAAGACCACGCTTGTCAAGCAATGACACAGTAACAAGGTAAAGCTTGTCAAGCAATGACACAGTAACAAGACCATGCTTGTCAAGCAATGACACAGTAACAAGGTCAAGCTTGTCAAGCGATGACACAGTAACAAGGTCAAGCTTGTAAAGTGATGACACAGTAACAATACCATGCTTGTCAAGCAATGACACAGTAACAAGGTCAAGTTTGTCAAGCAATGACACAGTAACAAGGTCAAGTTTGTCAAGCGATGACACAGTAACAAGACCATGCTTGTCAAGCGATGACATACACACAAAAAAAAAAAAAATCCTTTTGAAATCCACGGCCAAACAATACCATCATTTCAAGGGTTGAAACACTGGTGCATGTTTTTCCACAAATTATGTCCCTGACGGGTTTAAATCTCATTTAACTGCAGAATGTCAAATACCATCTGACAAGGTTTCGATCATGCTGTGCCTTCGTGAGTAAACATTTTACACCTAAATGGATCTTTTCTCTCCTATCCAGAAAATATGAATCATTTTCAGCTGCTGCTTTGATAACCTTGGGAGCTTGCTGTTATTCCACAGATGGAAGAATCACTTGCATTGATGCCCAGTTTCATTGCATGAACAGTTACAGTTTTGATGAATCAAGTTAATCTAATTCGCTTTTCAGAGAAGACTGTACGTACGTGTGAAGACATCCTCAGAGGCTTTTCTTTATCATGGACTCAAGATGTGCTTCTATCCAAAAGGGAGTTTTAAAGAATAATGTTACCATGGTAATAAGCAGATGCCATCTGCCAAAGCCTGTCCCACCTACGGTGAGGAATACGGAATCAGAAAGGGATTACTTCGAGTGCTGTTGCATTGAATCCTGATCAAATCTGGTCTCAGTTCCTTGAAAAAGTAGGCTTAAGGCTCTGAAGCTCACCTGAAAAAAGTTGTCTAAAAAACGTGGAAACCGTGATGATCCATACAAATGTCATCTTATATTAATACTGTAATTGATGGAGTCTATTTTTTATATTTATCATTTTGTTGAAAAATAGTTCCATGTCATTTTCGTATACCTCCTACGTGTATTATGTCATGGCTAGTTTACTTTCAGCTTTCTAAGACTGAAATTAGGATATATAGTCTCATGAGTGAGAGAGTGATATAGACTTCAAGCCTCATTTAGCAAAGTACAACAATATCACAACGGGACACAAACCTCCCTGATGACCTGTGCATGTTGGACCTGGTGATGAGCCAAGAAACAGAGGCACCATGATATACAGCTTATTCTACAAGAACCGTTTCGTCTCCATCTTCAGCTACATGCTCTTAAGACAACAGTGAGTTAGGTTTTACACCGCTTTAAGCAATATTCCAGCAATATCATGGCGGGGGACACCAGAAATGGGCTTCACATATTGTACCCACGTGGGTAATCAAACCCGGGCCTTTAGCATGATGAGTAAACGCTTTAACCACTAGGCTACCCGACCGCCCGATGCGCCAAGAAACAGAGGCACCGTGATATACAGCTTATTCTACAAGAATCGTTTCGTCTCCATCTTCAACCACGTGCTCCTGGGAACTAGTATTTCCAAATCCATAAATCACAAGTTGCCAATACCAAAAACCTTTTAAGCAAAACCTACCACGAGTGCTTACAGTGCTGTGATAAGTGTATAGTTCTTTTATTGACCCCAACCCATCACACCCCAACATTCAGCATTACCGAACAAGGAAAGACATCAGCACCTCAACTCAGTGTTAATGCATCTAAATCCAGTCTCTTTCTCATAACACCAATGACACCCCCTCCATTCATATCCCAGTGTTACCCAACGCTGGTTCCAGAACGTCCACCCAATCAGGATCTGTATACCATGTTGATCCTTCCCTTTAAAACCTCCGACAAATATTGATGCACAATGCGCAAGCACTAGATTCTCCAAACTGTCGGTAATTGTCTCCGCTCCATCCAATATCTTGTAGACTATTTCTCTGTGGTGACACTACTGTAACGATTAAAACTTGTTTGCGTTTTACTTATGGTCAGACTGGCTACTGGAAGCCGGTGGAAGTGTAAACATGCAGATTTGTCTTACTTCTTCATTACTGGCCACTGTGTATGATACTGCCAGGATCAATGTCTGAAGCCTGGGGTTGGTCCCACTTGGGAATAAACTCTTGGGCATGGCTGACAATTGACACAGCAAATAAACATGGCTGTGTAGCTCAAAAATTCATTTTTCTCAAGATCCACATTTTTAACACATTACTTGAAGCCTTGAATATTTTTGTGCATGACAAAATTCAATTTGTTAAGTGGTAAGGAGGTTTTGTAAGCTGCCCTTTTAACACAAATTAATCAATCAAAATTCTTTCTTTTGGGGCATTTATTTTTAAAAATGGCGTCAATAAAAATTTCAAAAAGGTTCATTCTTGATCAATCCTGAGAGCAGAGTGTCACACTTCCCTTTAATACCCACTAAAGAACTAAAATAACATCTAACCACAAACGGCAATCTTAATGAGGCATCATTAAATAAAAGAAACAAAACCATAATCATGAGAAATCTCCACTAGAAGCAAAATCCATTGTACGATTTCGACCATATGAAATGCTTATGTTTATGAGTCACTTCCAATTAGTGATGACACAGCTGTTCACAATAAGTTGAGCAAACCTTGCCCCGCCCATCACGACAACACATGGAAAGGCAAGTCAAATGAACAAACACAAATAAGGTCCCAAAACAGGAACTTGCCCTAGCTCTTCAAACATGGTGAGCTAAATAAAGTCCTGCGAAGATTCCGGGTTAGAATTGATTTTCACCAATCCATGCTTGTCATAAGAGATGACTGACTGGATCGGATGGTCAGTGAGTGGTTTTACGCCGCTTTTAGCAATATTCCAGCAATATCATGGCAGGGAACACCAGTAATGGGCTTCACACATTGTACCCATGTCGGGAATCAAACTCGGGTCTTCAGCATGATGAGCGAACACTTTAACCACTAGGCTACCCGACCGCCTCTCAGGTGGTCAGGCTCGCTGATTTGGTTGATGAATTTCATATCCAAATTGCGCAGATCACGTGATTGTCTGGGCCAGATTCGATTATTTACGGACTGCCATCATATAGCTGGAATATTGCCGAGTACAAACAAACAAACAAACAAACAAACAAACAAAGCTAAATAAGAAAATACACTTGTGATATTGATCAAATTCTCACTAGAGTTTTTGTTTCCCTGTAATGGAACAAGAGAGTGAACAACACCTGATGTCACAGCTGTATCTTCTCCAGGCATGATTGCTGAAATGAAACTCTGATCTTCAGTAAATTGTTTGATAGGCATTACTTAGAAGTTGACGGATGACAAGATAGACACAATTTTTTATGGATAACAACTTCTTTAATACTGTAAAAGGCGACGTTTCGGTATAGATCCTTATACCGTTGTCAACAAATCCTCGCCAACAACCTCCATGACTTCACCAAAAGAAAACTAACAGAAGCAGTCCATATTCGCCGCCACAAGCCATCAATCAACAGAGATCAAGGCTATTTCATCCCATCCGCCTACTATGAACTCATCAACCAATAATCACCTGTTTATTGGCTTCATGCCCCTATTGGCTTGTAGCTATGTGTTTTCTGCCCATCGTGTTGTGATAGCATAATCCCTTTGTTGTCACACCTACCTATGTTATCCCACTCTTGTATGCCCTTGTTGTTACTGTTAATCCTCTATTGTTATCATCCACTTGCTATATATATTCTACACTATGTCCCTCATTCAGTCTTGCTTGACAACGGTATAAGGATCTATACCGAAACGTCGCCTTTTACAGTATTAAAGAAGTTGTTATCCATAAAAAATTGAGTCTATCCTGATCTTCAGTGTGACGCATTAACCACTAGACTACCCTGACATTCCCTTAACTGAGGCTCAGGTTTCAAATTCTTACAATGAAGTTTTCAGAATATCAAGTGAATGTAAGCATCTACATGATTTTTCCATCTGAATTTCCTTTTAGCATATATATTTCAATATTCAACAGCAGATCTCAAGCTGAGGGCTTCAGTGTCTCATCAGGATTGGCTCATTTCACATGTACTTATCGTACATTTGCAGTAGTTGGTTTTTCCTGATAATATTCCGCTAAAGGGGGGGGTAAAAGGAATTAATCCAAATCAGTTCTAAAGGCGAGGAAGATATTGTTGGCCTGAAAGGTCAGTAGGTGAACACGACCCTGACTGCCCCGAGGCAACTCCGAAATCTAACAAATTGTCACTTGATGACCAGGCTTGAGAAATCAGTGGCGAAAGTTAATAACAAGATCAAAGGAGACGGAAGCCATTGGGTCCTTCAATCCCAGTCCCTGGCCCTAAAAACTTACTAACTTGGCATCAATAAGTCATGATGCAGTTAGAGTAGCTCCCTCCCAGCCTCCGCAGGCAAATTACCTTCCTGTCGGAACATGGGTGCTTCACTCAAATGGCAAAGGTTACGCAAAAGACCCAGGTAGAAATGAGTGAGGATTCATCTTCTGACTCTGATGAATCAAAAGGGAAGAAAACAGTGAACCTTTAAACTACAAATCTTGCGAGATGCCACAATACTTCATTTGTTCGTCCAACTAAAATAATGCCGGAAAGTGATCGGGTGCGTGGAATTAACAAAAGAACCCCCGCGGACATGTGGGTTCATGTACAAATAGGACAAAATAGGGCCCCGGAATAATCAGTCCTGACTGTTGGGAACTGTCAACCAGCTACTTCTCGGGGAGGGGGCACTTAAAAACAACACTGAGTTATTTTCAGTTCATTCTGGCCTTCCTTTAAGTGCACAAGAATGGCACAACACATTCAATTTAAACTGGAGTGGTACGCAGTGGTACACAGCAGAATCTGGAGTGTTGGGTGGAAATAGCGCCAGTAGTAGTAATGACAGGAAATTGTGATATTTGCGCAACAGAAGATACCTGTGTTGAAGGTAATGTCCTGTCATTGCAGCATAGCCTCCCACTGGGAAGGAAAGTGCAACACTGAAATAGGACCAATGAAAAGTGAAGGTTCAAATAACAGCAGCAGAGTCTTCAGGGAACTGAGGTTCCTGGTTATAAGTACTTTAACACAAGGTTGTCATGCACAAGGGTGATCTATCACTCTTAAAAGGGAGGGGTCAAAAATGTCAAAATCATCTCTCAGATAATTTTACTGCCTACAACTGACTACATTTGGTTTTCAAAAGAGGGGTCCGGACCCCCTGGACCCACCCACTGGATCCACCTATGATGCGTATTACCTGAAGGATAACTGATCTACAGAGTCAAAAGAAACTGTATGCTACATACACCTACACTTTTAGTTTGTTAGTACAATGACACACAAGTGTATTGGTGCTTATTGTGGGCTTGGTGTTGATTGAAGGCCTATTAAGTCAAGGAAAACACTTTTGAGTGTGAGTGTGTATGTGTGTGTATGTGTGTGCATGAACGTGCGTCTCTGTTGTTTAACATCTCACTCAGCAATATTCCAATAGTCGGCCTGTAAATAATCCGGTCTGGACCAGACAATCATGTGATTGATGTTGTAAGCGCACAACGATCCACAACCAAGTCACTGAACCTGACCACTGATCCATTAAGTTGCCTCTTGTGACCAGGATAGCTTGGTGGGCAGCTATTCTAACCTGGTGAGTGTATTGGTGCTATTGTGAGCTTCCTGTAAACTGAAGGAGTTTATCAATTAAGTTAAGGGATTTCTGAAGTGCAAGAAAGATCTGCTGAGAGAGGGAGAGGATTAAATGGTGGAATTGTAGGAGAGTAACTTAAGAGGCCTCACGAATCCCATGCCAACCTTACAGAACACTGCGGACACCCACTACCCATTAAGACATCTCCTAACTACACACAATTGTCAGTAGAGACCTCACAGAGAACTTCATGAGTCAAGGGAGTTAACGGACTGTCAAAGTTCAGTTTCCACCCTTGCAAACTAGGCTGGAATTTATGTGCTCGATCATAGCGCTACCAGTGGCTATCACGAGTTACATCCCTTCTATGTCCCTCCTATTGACCAATCAGATTCCACATTTCATATAACTTGCATTTGCTTCACACAAAATGGCAGTGCCCATTCAAGACGATCTAATCGATAATCACACTTTGTGCAGCGTCTGGGGGAAAAAAAGGGTCTGCAGCACCACTTCATGGCTCCATACCATATCTCCACATCAGAGCACCACATCATGACTCCCCATTCTGGCTCTACCCCAAGACTCCACATCACGCCTCTCCATCCTGGCTCCACACCAAGACTCCCCATCCTGGCTCCACACCAAGACTCCCCATCCTGGCTCCACACCAAGAATCCCCATCCTGGCTCCACACCAAGACTCCCCATCCTGGCTCTACATCATGAATCCAAACCAAGACTCCCCAACTTGGCTCCACACCATGACTCCCCATCCTGGCTCCACGTCATGAATCCATATCACAGCTCCACTCCATCTCACTTCGAACCATCCACCAGGTGCTCATACAATGGCAGCCTTGGTAATTTTCTGTCAGGGATTTCTAATTTACACCGGCTCAACAGCCCTGGATTTCATGAGGGAAAATCTTAATGTTCCCACTTCTGATTTCTGACTCTTTGAAGAAGTGATCTGCCACTCTTTCGTACAATGAGAATAAGGAATAAGAGGTGATAGAACATCCACCCAACAGCTTCACTCTTATTTTCCCCCAGCAAAAAGATGTAGGGCCATAAATCAATATATCATGGTATAACACTCCCCAGATGAAGATGCATTTGGCAAATCAAACCTTTCATGCCTGTTAAAACTGAATGAATGTTTAATGATAGATTTAAATGCATGGTGTGGCTTGTTGCGTTTGTGTTTTTGTAGTATGCTTGGGAGTAGTTGGTCATTACACTAACACTCTGTGAGCGCTCTGACTTGTCGCTGTCAACATGAAAGACTCCATCTCCTACACCTTGTCATCTCATCCAAGCTCTGTCTGGACAAATTCAATTTACACATACATTACATTCAAATGGATACATACACATCTAAGGAAGTATCTGTCTCCTCGGCATTATCATCAATCCTTTTGTTCTTGTGAAAACCCTTGTGAAAAAACTATATGCTTTAAACAATTTGGATCTCCAAAACATAATATTTTTGTCATTTATTTCAAACTGTTGAAATTTGTAAAACATGATGTCAAGAAAGATCTTGTCAAAGCAATACCTCTACTTTGTCATAGTTTCCATCATAAAAACTAAAAAACCCATATAATCACTGAACCATATTTCCTGATGTAATCTTTGATATCTGACCTTTATGTCTGCAAAATAACTCATTGCTTCATAACTTAGTGCATATTATATAAGATAGCACCCAACAGGCTAGACTTTCTGATAGATTTGTTTGTTTGATGGTTTGCTATTTAACACCGCACTCAGCAATATTCCAGCTATAAGACGGCGGTCTGTAAATAATGGAGTCTGGACCAGACAATCCAGTGATTGACATCATTTTGACCTACACAACTTGGATATGATGACATGCATCAACTAAGTCAGCAAACCTGACCACCTGATCCCGTTAGTCGCCGCCTACAACATGCATTGCAGCGGTGGAACTAACATTTTCCGTCCACTAGTCCTTATAATGATAACATATAGCAAAACCCTCAGAAATGGCAGATTTCTTCGTATTAGTCCTTATGATACCTTAACTATTGGGCAGTCTGTCAAGGACTATAGGACTAGTGCCCATTTATAACACTGCATTGGTTGCTGAAGATCTATTCTAACCAGGATCTTCACGGGTCCTATCCGATAGAACCCCTGTGTTTCAAGTTTCCTGACTTCATAACCAATAGGCAAATAGTTACACAGTTAGCTTGTTTTCATGACGGGGAAGTAAAGTTGGCTATATCTAAAACATCAAGCATAGACCACCTGCCCAGTCTCACCTGAGGTTCAGTTCTCACTCTAACAGCGAGTGGTTTACCTGCTCCAAATTAAAGTTGTGATACATCCAGGGACATTTGTAACACTTAAACGAAGAAATCACCCAATAAAGTCCCAATCTCTCCCACTCTATCACTCAGATCTATGTGCTGTCCATGAACATCTATCAAATAAGTGAATTACAATGTTCAGGAACACAAAGAAAGCCATCAGTCTGACCTGACATGCTGATGCCAGGACATAATAGCTTCACTGGACATCAGGAGCTGGTCTAGAACTGAAAATGACCGATAGGAATCCTCAGAGAAAGACAACAAAAACTGAGTGGATTTCAACACTATCAACGACAAATCCTTAAGAATACAAATTCACCTAAAACCATCCAATTCAGCTCTTGAATCTCCTTGCATTGCCACTAGAGAATGTTCTCAAGTTGGGAATCAATAGTGGAGCAAAAAATATCAGCATTCGCTTGGCCCCTGTTCCTTCACAGCGCATTTGTTCAGCACAACTAGGACCTGGTAAGTGAGGAAAGGTTTATAATAACCTGGTGATAATATGTGGGATATATGTTGATTGGTATATGTATAGGGGATATTATATGAATGTTCATACTATGTTTGTCTAAGTTTTAGACGAGTGTCTAAATTCCGTTTTTTCCCAAGCAACACCAGAATTTAGGTACAAGTGTAGTCAACATAGTATGACATGAACACGAATGTAATATTCTATTTATTACCAAAGAAGATGTCTACATACAGAGTCAAATTTTAGTGTTTACGTTGCAAGTCGGAACAGCAGCTGAACCACAATTTGTCGAATGATGTCAACAATCTTCAGCTATGATGCCGTTTTTAGTGTGACGTCATTCCGCCCTTACGTCACAATAAGATTCGAAACAATGCCATTAAGATTATGGAAATAATACACTGTTGTCTTGTGACGTGATATGACCAGGGCACATATGATTTTTAAGAACCCCGGATTATTTGTTTGCCCTTATAGGTAATAAATCAGGATAGTACATGGCACATGTGTAGATTCAGGATACATACATAACATATGTCATGATAGCGTGTGGGATATACCATGCAAACTGCCCCAGACTGTATCCGAGTGCCACAAATGCATAAGTACCATAACTGTGTAAGTTGTACTACTACTGATTAAGTTTGATCATTTCTGTGGATGTCGACCATTCCAAAGCTCTGTTTGTAAACAATAGCCAATAACGTCCGAGCTTACTCAGCTCTGCTCGCCTTATTCCGAGAGAGATAATTTGTCTGCTCCAGTGACCACATCACGGCTTTCACATGACAATGTTTTATTGCCCTACAGAATCAAATACAGGGCCGTCCACTACCGGGTAACTGACCACTGGCCATCGTTGATTAACTCAGCAAATACATGTACCACTGTCAACCAATATATGACCGACATAAACTCATGTGATGATAGTAATGAAACGCTTCAGAAGAGAACATTTTAGCTTTGGAAGAAGAATTTTTTTTTTTATTTGCAGCCTTGCTTTTGAACAAAATTACACGATAAACAAGATTCATCATATGACATATCCCCCGGTGTTGTGCAATTCACAAATGGAGTTTGGCTAATTATACCCCACTTTTGGTTCATTGCCATGGGATACCTTCAGTTCAGTGAAGAAAAAGATAATGCTGTTCAGGATCTTTCATTCTCGACAATGTGGACAGAACCTTTTTGTTTCCCATGTCACCAGGATCTGAAGAGCCACAAGCTCACAAGGAATCCAGATCAATAGCTACCATGTGGCAAATATCCCCCAAATTACGAACACAAATATATATCGCAGACATTTGCTGATATATATCTCTCCTTGCAGTGCTGTCATAAAAGTCTGGTTGTCAGTGAATGCAATGTGACATTTGAATATGCAAGACACTAGGTATCGCCACGGGAACCAATCTAAATCATGAATACAAGATTTATAGTCCTGCGCCATGACTGCGGAATTTATATTTTTTCGGTATTTTATTTTACTAAGCCTAGACAAGTCTAGATCAAACTAACCAAGTCTAGTTTGCTTGATTCCAAAAACAGCAGAAGAGGAAAGGTTCTTTTGAAGGAAAATATATGTAATCATTTTAAAGACATGTTGTCACTGACTAAGTGTTAGTCTACAAGATTTATTGAAGTCATTTATTTTGATAAGCTACACCAGCAGCAGGAGCAACAGTAACAGTAGCATCAGCAGTAGCCACTAATAAGTAGCCCCAATAATGAGCTGTGGGAGTCCTGTATCATGGAACATCACACTGTTGATGACACTCTCAGTGACAGTAATTAATTTGTTTCCATCATCAAAATAAATGTTTTTTTACCGGATCTGCGAAATGGGGAAGGTATCCCATGACCCACAATGCAACTGAAGCTGTGTACAATACACAAGGGACATCATTACGGGAAACAAACCGCACTTACAACATCCACTGAATCAGGAAACAGTTTGATGAACATCATCTGTAGATGTTGGATAGACCTGTATTGAAAACTGGTGAAATTAAGTAGTGGTTCACAAATAGGCAGAGGCAGAAGTGTAAAACTTTGCAGAGGTTTCTGATGATTATGGAAATGGCTTTGTCGCTTTTATTTATTGAAAACAAGATTTAAGACCTGCTGCAGCAATCTACACCCATCTTCTCCAGCTCGACCATGGGTTCAAATTATTCTGGAGAGGTAGCAAAACAAGCACTGTTTCTCACGAACGGGTGCTAACCTTTCAGTGTTCGAGGTTCCACAAAGAGAGGGCAAACAGTATTGAAATTAGGTAATTTGTAGTCGGAATTGTTATCAGCAATAACTCCTGCTTGTTCTAAGGAGAATGACAGATAAATGGCAGCAGATGCATCATCTTACTTTGATGGCTGCTACAAGAAATGAATGTTTACAGGAAACAGGAATACAGCAAATCTGTCTTAATGACAGGACAGAAATATGTGTTCATTCTCATAGAAATATCCAAATATCATAGTACCAACATCTCTACTGTCCAAGACAAACTGCACAGAATGAGGAGAGGTTCTGACTTATATTGAATTACATACAGAAATAATAGTGGCAAGGGAAGTATTATACCGAAGATGTAATAGTTTCCTATTAACTAACTGCAACAAAGGAAAATAGGAAAGCAGCTTGCCTCTACTGGAAACATCATAACGTGACTTATCATTGGTGTGTGAGTACATTGTGAATCTTCGGAGGATTACTCATTCATATGTAGTTTGTCTGCAGCCAGAAAGTCAGAATATGACTATTACCTACAGAATCGCGAAACTACGGGGATTTATCCAGGCCTGCTGAGAGGCCGGTTTTCTGCCTCAAGTCTGTAGCAAGTGTCAGTAAATATTCCAAAATGGGAATTAACCATTTCCCGCTTCATTCTGTTGCAGTTATTACTTATGTTCTGGCTTTGCAAGGAGACTTATTTCTCCCTGATAACACTGGACACCTGGATATAAAGAAGAGGCTTGAATGCTTTAAGTTTAACATTATTGCATTGAATGCAGTGTAACAATTCAATGTTAAAATATGGAAAAAATGAAAAATCTCAATTTTAAACAAGATTAATATTTTTCCAAATATACCTGCCACTCGGAATATAGTTTGAAATCCTAAATAATAGTTGGATTACCAACAAACAAACAATTTAGGCATGAACAAACATAGAGATCTTTGATGCGTAAAACCCAAATACAATATACTTATTTTGTGACTTTTTTCCCTTGTTTTATTTAATAAAATCTTGATTTCAAAATATTCAAAACATCCAACTTTGTTGTGCATAGCATCAGAAGACCTTGAGCGCATCTGTACATGTTTTGGGTACCTAATGCCACAGACACCCTCACAGCAGGACCAGTCGCTCAACATAATCTCCTTCATCAGGATGTTTTGCCAAATACTGATGGCGTTTTTGTGTCAGATTGCTTTGATGAATATCCCTTCATTCCCAACATATGTGCTCATTGAAGCGGGACTAATGAAATCAGCATCATGCCCTACCTCGCATGTTCAACTTTGTGAAGTGTGTGTGTGTGAGTGAGTGAGTGAGTGAGTGAGTGAGTGAGTGAGTGAGTGAGTGAGTGAGCCAGCCAGCCAGCCAGCCCAGGATTATACAGGTCACTTGTGTGAAAGGTTGAGATTGTACATACTTTAGGAGTGAGTGAGTGAGTGAGTGAGTGAGTGAGTGAGTGAGTGAGTGAGTGAGTGAGTGAGTGAGTGAGTGAGTGAGTGAGCCCAGGATTATACAGGTCACTTGTGTGAATGGTTGAGATTGTACATACTTTAGGAAGGAGTGAGTGAGTGAGTGAACTGGATTTAAGCCCAGGATGACACAGGTCACCTGTACAATGGTAGGCATTGCATACTTCAGGAAGGGGTGAGTGAGTGAGTGAACTGGATGTAAGCCCAGGATGACACAGGTCATCTGTACAATGGAAGACATTGCATACTTCAGGAAGGGGTGAGTGAGTGAGTGAACTGGATGTAAGCCCAGGATGACACAGGTCATCTGTACAATGGTAGACATTGCATACTACAGGGAGGGGTGAGTGAGTGAGTGAGTGAACTGGATGTAAGCCCAGGATGACACAGGTCATCTGTACAATGGTAGACATTGCATACTACAGGGAGGGGTGAGTGAGTGAGTGAGTGAGTGAGTGAGTGAGTGAACTGGATGTAAGCCCAGGTTGACACAGGTCACCTGTACAATGGTAGACATTGCATACTACAGGAAGGGGTGAGTGAGTGAGTGAACTGGATGTAAGCCCAGGTTGACACAGGTCACCTGTACAATGGTAGACATTGCATACTACAGGAAGGGGTGGGAGACAAGTCACAGACTGTCCACAAGGGAATTGTTTTGGCCCAAATCAAAGACAAGACAACTAAAAGGCTGTAATCAAGGATTCGATCTGACACAATGATGTTGATGTGACACAATGATGTTCATCTAACACGATGTTGATCTGACACAATAATGCTGTTTGCCACAATGATGTTGATCGGACACAATGATGTTGATCTGACACAATGAGTGAATGAGTGAGTTAATGCTTTATGTCACATCGGCAATATTTCAGACAATCTGACACAATGATGTTGATCTGACACAATGATGTTAATCTGACACAATGATGTTCATCTGACACAATTATGTTGATCTAACTCAATGATGTGTCGTGATATAGTAGTGAATATCACACAATGACCTAACAGGTACAAGGTGACAGTCGGGGTATCTTCCCAAAACGTAGACCTGCCAAAACGCAGACCCGTTAAAACAACACTCGTTATGGCTGGTTGCATCAGTAATTTGTACCCTGTACCCTTGATTAAGTAAAATGGTATCACCCATGTAACAAGAAAGAAAGCTGGGTAGATTTCACAATTTTTTATTCAAATGTTATTTCATTGTCATTTATGATTATCAGTCTTTTTCACTTTGTTTCAGCTACCCATTCAACAATTATTACTCAGTAGGCATTCAGGTACACATTTCAACTACATGGAGTACTTAGGCCTAGTCTTTCCACAACCTACTAGTAAGCATCAGAAGGCCCCTTGTTCCATCAGTCTGAACACCAAATTTTTTAAATTTATAAAATGTTACGGTAAATAGAACCTTTCAATTTCAGTCGTGTCCCTAGTTGTCTATATGGACATTGAATGTGCACACTATAACTGAATAATCCGAGCCAGTTTGTTTCCCTGTATGACACTGGATCGTAATAAAGATTTTTCAATGTTTTTCCTGGCAACTCTGTCTGTACTGTGAAGTTGTTAAGTTGCATGGATTACTGCAAGCTTCTCCGCTGTGTAATAATTACAACCAAGTGATGGTAGCCAGTACTGCATTTGGGAATACAGAGAGACAGCAAGATAACAGCTCAAATCTCATTGGTCCCAATAGCGTCAAATATTGCCCACATACTACAGCTGAAATCCCTCATGATGTCTGTTATCAGTTGTGTGGAACACATCAGCCTTTTCTGCGCCTCTACAGACCTCAGTACAGCTTCAACGACCACTGCAGCCCCTCACCATGTCTGATATCAGTTGTGTGGAACACATCAGCCTTCTCTGCACCTCTACAGACCTCAGTACAGCTTCAACGACCACTGCAGCCCCTCACCATGTCTGATATCAGTTGTGTGGAACGCATCAGCCTTCTCTGCACCTCTACAGACCTCAGTACAGCTTCAACGACCACTGCAGCCCCTCACCATGTCTGATATCAGTTGTGTGGAACGCATCAGCCTTCTCTGTGCCTCTACAGACCTCAGTACAGCTTCAACGACCACTGCAGCCCCTCACCATGTCTGATATCAGTTGTGTGGAACGCATCAGCCTTCTCTGCACCTCTACAGACCTCAGTACAGCTTCAACGACCACTGCAGCCCCTCACCATGTCTGATATCAGTTGTGTGGAACGCATCAGCCTTCTCTGCACCTCTACAGACCTCAATACAGCTTCAATGACCTCTGCAGCCCCTCACCATGTCTGATATCAGTTGTGTGGAACACATCAGCCTTCTCTGCGCCTCTACAGACCTCAATACAGCTTCAACGACCACTGCAGTCCCTCACCATGTCTGATATCAGTTGTGTGGAACGCATCAGCCTTCTCTGCACCTCTACAGACCTCAATACAGCTTCAACGACCTCTGCTGTTTTTCAGACTCAACCAAAACTGGCAGCTTTATGGCAGCAGCCACTAACAAACACATATAACTAACGGTGCATACATCCAACATATCCTTTCTGTAGATATGCTTGAATATTGGAATGGAGTCTCAATGAACAGTAGCTGGGAAATTTTGACTGACCCGATAGGATAATAACACTGGAAAAAAGCTGAGGTGAGGTAAAATGGGGTTTAACACTGCATTCCTGATTATTGCACGTATTTAGTAACATCCATGAGCATTCGTATTCGTGTTCAAGTGTGTGTTCGTGTACGTGTGCGTGTATGTGCGTGTATGTGTGTGTATCTGTGCGTGCTTGTTCTAGTCAAGACTAATGGTTGTTGTATAGCGGTAGCCCAGTAACCATGCTACTGTTAAACATAGATACCCCACACTGATGAAGTATACTGACTCCGAGTCGACCAGTCCTTGTTTTATACCCTAGATCGAACCCCCGACCTTCTGTTCACTGGGCAGACGCTATATCCACTAAGCCACCAAGGCAATCTTGATAATAGTAAATGATAGTTATACAAAGTAAGTCTCACAGCACAGATGCAAGCATGACACATGTTATTACTGAGTCAAGGGATCAGTGTGTGTTGTTGGTTCCTTTGGAAACAAAAGGTAAGCTATTGGTTTGGCTTACTGAGGTTTCTACTTCTTCCGTCTACCCCTACACTGATTTGAAATTAAGTCACTTGAGCTTTCTTGAGCTTTGCCGCACTAGTTTTAAATGGGTGACCTTCACTCCAGACTACGCTTTCAAAAGTATTTTGAATCAGTCTGTAGTACGGAATGCCCTATGTTAAGTGTTTTGAGGTTGCATGATCAGAAAACATATTCCGCAAACAATATAACATTATATGTGTATTTCTTTTTTAATTATTTTATTACAACATACATATTTTCATTATCTATCATCTAGTTATCCAATTTTCGATCACGAACAGTGATACCACGTTGTACTTAATTTCATTTATCCGACATACTCATTAATTGGACATAAACATATCCACTAACCATGTCAGATTAACGGGAGTGGCCTGAATAACCTCAGCACCATACGTGTCTGTGTCCCCAGTGTCACAAGCCAATCTGACTGCACAACCCATAGAATGTTAAATGTTGATCAAACACCAGAAATTCTTGTCATCAGGGTTACATGACCCAGTTTCCAATAACTGATATAATTCCTCCCAATTCAAGAGAAACACAATTTCATATTTTGACAATTTGGTCATAAAGTGCAGTATTTACCACCCTTACTTGGTGTTTCGGAACCACTCCATGCTCCACCCGACAGCCTCGTGCATATGTTTGTCTGCAAGCTATTGAAGACGGCCATCAAAGTTGGAAGGAAATGGCAAAGTTATTACACCAAATTCCCCAAATTTGAATAAATTTCCAAAATTGATGCACCTTAACAGGCCCCCCAATGACATAATCCATTCCCAAGCTCCCTGAGGTTATCAGCGGCTCTTTGGAATCAGGCTCTGAGCAACGGGGCCCAATTTGGTGTCAACAGGGAACACATCTGACAACATCTATGACTGAATAGGACTGCTTTTCTCAGTCAAATTACAAATAATTCCTAGCTGTGATATTACAATGGCAGCTATATGTGTTCTGATTTTACCAAAACTCATATGCATTCATGCATTCAGCAACCCTTCATCTTCAAATCCAACACTTAACCCCCCCACCCCAAAATAACATTTTTGGCAAAACAAAAAGAAAACACTTATTTATCACAGATGCAATTCTCCAAACAGAGTGTTATTTGAACATGACATATTTGAAACTTACCCATTCAGCTCCATTTCAAACGGAATCATAAAAAGTTTGAAAGTTGATACATCAATAATTCATGGCTAATTTCCTCCAGTAAACTCACATCTGATGCATATGAATACACCGACTATATGCTAAGTTCTCACCATAAAACCTTGGGGAATAGGTAGTTTGTGCTGGCAGCAAATTTGGCTTGAAGATCACACAATCTGTCAGGAAATGAAGGGAGAAATTTTTTTTGTTGTGAAATGCCAAACAAATTACATCAAAGAAGATGACTTTCTTCCATGTGTTCGGGTCTTATTCCAATTCCTGCTGGGGAAAAAAGGTGCCACAGGCAATCCAAATTCCATCTTTTTCAAGACTTTGTTGGTGATGTTTTTCTTGCTTAAAGACAGTGTCAACATGGTCTTTATGACTTGGAGCTTGTATTTTGTTGGCCAAGTGACAAATCAATTAGCAGGATATGACTGATGGTCATCTACTGTTTGGCTGGGACTGTTTTAGCTTCCAAAGTGTGATGTCAGCATGGCCAGATAATACAGATGCCTCTGAGAAGGAAACAGTGCAAATCTGCTGGACAAGAGAACAAGTTCAGCAATGTCAGTGAATTGGGAGACAAACCAATCATGTTTTGAAATTTGAGGTTAACTGCCACGGTAGATTTGACACCTCTTACTTTAAGTTGGAATGCATAGAGTTCTAATGGGTTTTTGTCAGCCATTGTTACATGCATCGATGCATAGGCTGTAGACAGATCAATGTTTTCATGCGATATTTTTGAGTGTGAAAAATTATGTTGATCAGAATCAAACACTTTTCAGTGTCATGTTAAGATTTGAGACTTCATTAGAAGTGAATACGATGTTTCTGTGACCGTGGTGCTATGATCATCGTAACTCCAGTGCCTTAATCCAGATTTAAGTAGGTGATAGAGCTTATAAAGACTGGTTTGTGGAACTTTGGATCAGGGTTCCACAAAGTGACTGTAGTGCTGCGACCATCGTAACTCCAGTGCCTTAACCCAGATTTAAGTAGGTGATAGAGCTTATAAAGACTGGTTTGTGGAACTCCGGATCAGGGTTCCTCAAAGTGACCGTAGTGCTGCGACCATCGTAACTCCAGTGCCTTAACCCAGATTTAAGTAGGTGATAGAGCTTATAAAGACTGGTTTGTGGAACTTTGGATCAGGTTTCCACAAAGTGACTGTAGTGCTGCGACCATCGTAACTCCAGTGCCTTAACCCAGATTTAAGTAGGTGATAGAGCTTATAAAGACTGGTTTGTGGAACTCCGGATCAGGGTTCCACAAAGTGACCGTAGTGCTTCGACCATCGTAACTCCAGTGCCTTAACCCAGATTTAAGTAGGTGATAGAGCTCATAAAGACTGGTTTGTGGAACTTTGGATCAGGGTTCCACAAAGTGACTGTAGTGCTGCGACCATCGGAACTCCAATGTTGTAGATTTACGTAGGTGATGGGTACTGAGGCCAGTTTGTTATCATGTTCAGATGTGACAACATTGTTAGAATCATCATAATGTAAACAATTCTCTGACTTATCACGCCTTTGCGTTGTTTCCCGAACTTCTTCAAACGGACATTAAACTTTGTGATGGATGTTCACAACTGTAATGATAAATACAACTTCTGTGCAAAATGAGGATTCATAGATTGTTTGTTGTAGTTTTTCTAACATTCTCTAACTTTTCGTTAGACGGAATAAAATATGGCAATTTCTCTGATTACAAGGCTGAACATGCCTTGCTGACAGATGGATGGACTACAAGAGACAGTGTTAGCTGAACAACCTGTTCAGCAGCTGCATCAAACACAACAGGAACATGAGAAGGGGCCATGCAGTGCTCCTCCCTGGAGGGGAATTCTAGTCAATAAACACCAGTATTCAATGCATCTGACATCCTGTATAAGAGCCCCAACTGCAGTTTCATAGCAGGCATTTTTCATTCATAATATTTAGGGAATCTTTCCCAAACAGAATCTATCCCAACTGCATTTTCAAATGACAGATGAGCATTTCAAACAGCCAAAGCTGAAGGTGGGCTTCAAGGAAATGGCCAATTAACGCTGGCAGGGAGACTTTTATTAGGACTGCAACATCGACTGTTACATGAACTGCCACAGCAGCATCTGGAGAGAATGTGGGAAACTTCCTGACATGGGATCAAAAAACGTTAATAGATGGTACTTGTTGTTAACCTGCCTGGCGCTTGGCATTAAGGGGATGAATCAAGGACTTGTCGGCTCGGAGTCGGTATGCTGTATGGGGTATTCATGTTAAACTGCGACATGGTGATTCAGGAGGCTAGGATTATCTAGTCGGCATTAGTATGGACTAGTACAAGTCACAGTTATCTTGACTGAGACGTGAAACCCCAGTTCACTTCCCCTCCAGACATGGGAGGGCAGTTTGTGCTGTGCTTGTCCACATTCACATCCATACCCATGTTACCAAGAGGTGAAATACTACTGAATATTTATCACAATATGTTTGGAAAATACCGGTATATTGCGTTTTCAAAATCATGCATATTTCATCTTGTTGGCAAATTTAAAACATGAAACTAAAAGTAAAAGTCAAAACTGAAATTAGTGAGTATGGTTTCACGCCGCTTTTATTCCAGCAATATCACGGTAGGGGACACCAGAAATGGGCTTCACACATTGTACCCATGTCGGGAATCGAACCCGGGTCTTCGGCGTGACGAGCGAACACTTTAACCAGTAGGCTACCCGACCGCCCCCAAAACTGAAATTATGAAATTAGGAACTGATCGAAGTGATCGAAAAAGTGGAGCCATTCACGACCAACCTCCTAGATATATGCTATATAGATACGCAGTTGAAAAAAAAGTGGGTTACCTTTTTCAACGTAATAAGAACCCGGGGCCCTCTCAAAATTAGAAATAGGGTGCTCTTATTACAATATATTATTTGTGAGAAAAAAACAGAGTTGAAAGATCAAAACTTTTACGGTTTATGCTGACAGCCTGAAACGATACAAGAAAAAAGTATGCGCGTATCATACACAACAGATACATTTTCCAGAATTTAATTGCCAATAATTAAGGGTGCATATAACACACAAGTGCGTATTGTACACAAATAAATAAGTCTTGTGTACATTGACCAATCGGAAGGGGTGCTAATTGGGATTGTTCACTAGCCAATATAGTAGCAAATATCGCTGAAGGCACTTATCAGAACAGGGCACTTATTACGTCAAATACAGTAATTTAATAAGGTTCATAACAAATTACCGATGAAAGAATGCATGCAATATATTGCAGTAATTATGACAATACATGAATCATTGTTGCAATGAACGGTAACACGAAAGTCAGGCCAAGCATCACTAACGTCACCTTATGTGAATTTCTGACTGAACGTTTCTAAGCATCAACGGAGAGGAGACGGCATCATGTACCAATTTATGGCATCATGTACAAATCTACGTCAAACACCTGATGGCCATAGTCATCTTCCTTACTTGTAGCCTACACAAATTTGTCAGCTCCATAATTCTGGAATCACTGACAACTGACTTCTTCCTGTTTGACCAATATCCAACCAGTCGTGTCATGCTTTACTGTCAGCTGTCTTTAATGACTCATAGCTAAAGTGTAATTTTATAAATTCATACATCTTAAGAAAGTTTTACACAATATTTGCTTTTCTGACTCTGACTTACAAACTCTCTTTTTTAACTGTGAATCAATGGTTGGTGGTACTATAGTGGTGACAACTAATTGTGTTTAGTTGACAGTCAGAGGAGGACTTCTGTTGAAAAACCTCAATATTAGTTCAGGTGTGATTGCAGCCAAAATACAAAAATTTGGATGACGCTCTTATAGAGATAGAGTATTCACAAGAATTATATAAATTCAATCGTAACATTCTAAGAAAGTTTCACACGATATTTGCTTTTCTGACTCTGATGGACACATTCTCTTTACTTACAATGAAAAGTGAGTGAGTATGGTTTTACGCCGCTTTTAGCAATATTCCAGTAATATCACGGCGCGGGACACCAGAAATGGGCTTCAGACATTGTACCCGACCGCCCCTACAATGAATAAAGTCTACACTGGAACATGTATTGCATGTAGACATATATATTCCACTAAACAATAACTGTCTCTAGGACAGACATACATTTGTCCCCCAACATTGACACTTAGTTTATTTCATCCCCTGTCCTGTCTGGCCGGGACTCAGGCCAGGAGAAAGCAATATGGCTGTAGGAGGTGATGAAGTAGATAGCCAGTCTGTGGGATGGCTAATACGTAACATGGCCATGGAGGAATTGCCATGCTCAACCATATCACACGCTGTAATAACTACCAATAATTATGGTTATAAAGGCTGTGCTGATCAATGCTCTTGAGAAATGGCGGGCACAAGTGAAATGCAAAAGAGAGTCATCTGACCAGACACAGTCTTGTTAACAGTCGGTTTCAGGAACTATTCCTGGTGATTTATACAGCATAATGACACAACTGTCACTACAATAGGGAAATATTGCTACGACTGTATATTTTGAGGAACTGAAAGGGCATTCTGGGCTATCAAAATAACAGGATCAATGTCCACAGTTATCTATTGGTTCTGATAAGCCAACACTTATATATTGGTTCTGACAAAAGAATATTTACTGAAATGTTCCCATTACAGATTCACATAAATATGTGCAATACCTGTACTCTCATCTATATGGGATCCTCTTACTGTGTGTATAGGTGACAGATATAGCGCTGTGTGCAGGCTTGGATGGAGTGAGTGGGCATGGATTAAAAGAGTGAGTGAGTGAGTGAGTAAGTGAGTATGGCTTTACGTTGCTTTTAGCAATATTACAGCAAGATCATGGCAGGGTACACCAGAAATGGGCTTCACACATTGTACGCATGTCAGGAATCGAACCCGGGTCTTCGACATGACGAGTGAACGCTTTAACCACAAGGCTACCAGACCGCCCCTATGGATTAAAAGAAGTACAGGTAAGCATGGATTAGTGTGGGTAAGCATGGGTGAGTGTGGGTAAGCATGTATGAGTGTGGGTAAGCATGGGTGAGTGGGTAAGCATGTATGAGTGTGGGTAAGCATGGGTGAGTGTGGGTAAGCATGGGTGAGTGGGTCAGCATGGATGAGTTTAGGTAAGCATGGGTGAGTGTGGGTTAGCATGGATGACAGTGAGTAAGCATGGATGAGTGTGGGTAAGCAAGGGTGAGTGTGGGTAAGCAAGGGTGAGTGTGGGTAACCATGGGTGAGTGGGTAAGCATGGGCGAGTGTGGGTGTGAGTGTGGGTAAGCATGTATGAGTGTGGGTAAGCATGGGTGAGTGGGTAAGCATGTATGAGTGTGGGTAAGCATGGGTGAGTGTGGGTAAGCATGGGTGAGTGTGGGTAAGCATGGGTGAGTGTGGGTAAGCATGGGTGAGTGGGTAAGCGTGTATGAGTGTGGGTAAGCATGTATGAGTGTTGGTAAGCATGGGTGAGTGTGGGTAAGCATGGATGAGTTTAGGTAAGCATGGATGAGTGTGGGTTAGCATGGATGACAGTGAGTAAGCATGGATGAGTGTGGGTAAGCAAGGGTGAGTGTGGGTAACCATGGGTGAGTGGGTAAGCATGGGCGAGTGTGGGTGTGAGTGTGGGTAAGCATGTATGAGTGTGGGTAAGCATGTATGAGTGTGAGTAAGCATGGATGAGTGTGGGTAAGCATGGATGAGTGGGTAAGCATGGGTGAGAGTGGGTAAGCATGGGTGAGTGGGTAAGCATGGATGAGTGGGTAAGCATGGGTGAGTGGGTAAGCATGGATGAGTGGGTAAGCATGGGTGAGTGGGTAAGCAAGGGTGAGTGTGGGTAACCATGGGTGAGTGGGTAAGCATGGGTGAGTGGGTAAGCATGGATGAGTGGGTAAGCATGGGTGAGTGGGTAAGCAAGGGTGAGTGTGGGTAACCATGGATGAGTGGGTAAGCATGGATGAGCGGGTAAGCATGGATGAGTGGGTAAGCATGGGTGAGTGGGTAAGCAAGGGTGAGTGTGGGTAACCATGGGTGAGTGGGTAAGCATGGGCGAGTGTGGGTGTGAGTGTGGGTAAGCATGTATGAGTGTGGGTAAGCATGTATGAGTGTGAGTAAGCATGGATGAGTGTGGGTAAGCATGGATGAGTGGGTAAGCATGGGTGAGAGTGGGTAAGCATGGGTGAGTGGGTAAGCATGGGTGAGTGGGTAAGCATGGATGAGTGTGGGTAAGCATGTATGAGTGTGGGTAAGCATGGGTGAGTGGGTAAGCATGGATGAGTGGGTAAGCATGGGTGAGTGTGGGTAAGCATGGATGAGTGTGGGTAAGCATGTGTGAGTGGGTAAGCATGTGTGAGAGTGGGTAAGCATGGATGAATGTGGGTAAGCATGGATGAGTGGGTAAGCATGGGTGAGAGTGGGTAAGCATGGATGAGTGTGGGTAAGCATGTGTGAGTGGGTAAGCATGTGTGAGAGTGGGTAAGCATGGATGAGTGGGTAAGCATGGATGAGCGGGTAAGCATGGGTGAGTGTGGGTAAGCATGGATGAGTGGGTAAGCATGGATGAGCGGGTAAGCATGGGTGAGAGTGGGTAAGCATGGGTGAGTGGGTAAGCATGTGTGAGTGTGGGTAAGCATGTGTGAGTGTGGGTAAGCATGGATGAGCGTGGGTAAGCATGGATGAGTGGGTAAGAAGAGTGTGGATGAGTGGTGGGTGAAAGCAGATCATTTCAGAGTAAGTAGTATTCTGCAATTACATCAATATAGGAATATTTATTTCAGTGTTTGAGATACTTGACACTGAACAAGAATGAAAAATGCTACATGTCTGTCAGCCTAATTAATGCACTAGGTCGAGTGAGTCACACTTGTGGTATTTCCTCAACCTTGACAAATGTGAATCAAATGTGGATGGATCTCAAGAGTTGAACACGACATCAGAAAGCAATCAAATTACATGCAGCTACATTGCCAATCAGTCTAGGGTTTAAAAAAGTGAATAAATGGCATTTCAAAACGTGATTCCACATCAAATCCAAAAGGCATCATTCATTAAAGGAATTCAGAGACATATTCATCTATCTCAAATCCCAGAACTGAAGAATTAAATGTGCCAAGTTTATTCATGAATTATTAATACACAAAAACCATCAAACTCCTGTCTGCCACGATTGAAGAACAGCATCACTGGATTGAGTTAAATGTCAGGTAAAAGTTTGCCTTAACAACAGAAATGATACTCCGTTATTTGTCTCATAAATCATTCCTCCTTTTCAACTTTCTTATCTTTCATAATAATCACAATTTCCTCATTCCCTAAAGACAAGGGCCCCAATTTAAGGTATTCAAACGAGTGAATTGAATACTGTAGACTAATAAAATTAATCAAACCAAAGAAACAGATCCACAAGACAAACAGCAGGGGCAAAATTACGGCGTTGTTACAAAAACCAATTAATGACCATTCCTTGAAGGAGTTGCAGAATTAGATTTGTGGTTGCCGAGCTCCCACTCCATCACCAGGTCGTCTGATATCTACACTGGCCAAACAGTGAACAAAATTAATTTTCAGCTTCAGAGAAACCTCTGTGAACTGGATAGATATGAATTTTATGCATGGCCTTGCTGAGAGTTGTTTTTTGATTAATCTAAGAGATTAATTATTGAGATGTTGGTGTTTGACAATTCATCAGTCTGCTATTTATGGTTTCCTGTAGGCTGTAGCAGGTTTATCATACAGAGACAGAAACTGTATGGCTATAGGGAAGGTCTCTTCTGGAAGAAGCTCTGGGGAATGCAAAAGAATATTCATTAAATATTAACTACATTAATAATAACATAAGGCACCAGGAATATAGTGATGTATTCAGGTAGTGGCAAGCCAGCCTGGAGTGCTTGGGTGAGTTGGTGAGTGAGTGAGTAAGTGAGGGTTGGTGAGTGAGTGAGTAAGCGAGGAATACACCCAGGGTGAGGGTGAGGATTATACCAAGGTACTCAGCACCATTATTCCATCACAGCGTGACAACTGAGGCTTGGCCAGTGGCTTAACTCATCTATGGCCACTCCATAATACAATGAAGGATCCATGTGGGGTTTGTGTGGTAGAATATACGTCCTCAGTACCCCTTTGGCACTCATGAGGATTGGTAAAACCTGAGACTCCTCAAATTGTGCTTAACAGTTCCTCAGTTGCATGGGTCTATGCTCATGCGGTCAGACACTTGTTTGCCTGGCCCAGACTCAACAATTGCCAGGCCGCCCTGATATAGTTGCCGCATTGATGACAGCTATCCAAAACACTCACTCCATCTCAAAACAACCATTGTGACCACACAATCCCCCTGACCTGAAAGTCAGGGTATGAAATTAACATGTCTGCTTGCCTGAGATTAACATAATTAAGAAAGGAATAGTGACATATCCTTGTGGACCACCACTTTCACCATTAAGTAGATAGCATCCCGTACCAGGTCATTTTACAGACTAGTGTAAATGAAAATTAATTTCTAACCGTGCGAGTTTGCCAAGGGCAAGTCCTGAACCAGAAAGCCCAAAGGGGCAAATGAATGGAAGTAATGGGTCTCACCATAATGTGTGATGAGATTTATCAGAAAAACAGTGGCAGAATAATGACAGCTTGGGAACAGTTCCAGTTATGTTAAATGAGCCAGTGATCAAAAGCCATAATTTGTGACAATACCCACTTAGCATTCAACAGCTAATACTATCATCCTGTCAACTATTGATCAGAGTCACACATCCTTGCGCAACACTGCCAATCAAATCTCGTCTGTGATGGCTTCCAGACAACTAGCTAGAATATATACCCGGTTGTGATGGCTTCCATAAAACTAACTAGAATATATACCCGGTTGTGATGGCTTCCATAAAACTAACTAGAATATATACCCGGTTGTGATGGCTTCCATAAAACTAACTAGAATATATACCCAGCTATGATGGCTTCCAGACAACAAGCTAACTTATATACCCAGGTGTGAGGGCTTCGATCAATACAACTAGCAAAAATTCATAGCCGGATGTGATGGCTTCCTTCAACTTATTAAAGCTAAAATACATAGCCGGACGTGATGGTTTCCATACATATAGCTAAAATATATACCCAGACGTGACAGCTTCCAGACAACTAGCTAGAATATATATCCAACAGTGATTGATTCTAGATAACTAGCGGGAATGAAGTAAATGTGGCAACACAGGACTAGAATCCTCAGGTAACAAACACTGATTGCCTAAATTTTAAAACTGGGGGTCATTGTGACTCATTAGCTGTACTACAGGAAGTGACAGGTCTTTCGTAAGGGGTCATTTTAACAAAATATTAATTGACGTTAGATTTCGTAAATATATGAATATCTACTATAAAAAAGTATCTTGTTTTTCTCATGTTGCTGTTCAAATCATGTTTTAGGTATTTCTATTTAGCTGTTAATCTAATTGGGATACGATGACATGCATCAACAAAGTCAGCAAGTCTGGCCACCCTATCCCGTTAGTCCCCTCTTACGAGACATGAAGACGGTTCTTAACAGACCCGGTATTGTACACAATAAAGTATAAACAACATGATTTTTTACATCTTTACTTGCGCCTTTATTTTAACCACAGAATATTATCAATGATGATTATAACAATAACGAATTCAAATGACAAACATCAACCTATTACATTCCTGATGTCAAGTAGGAAGTGGTTATCAAGCTTTTTGTCTTGCACTTTGAGGTACTAAAATGCATCAAATGTTTATATACTGATTCTTACTGTCAAAAATCATTCAAATATTTTGCTTGAGCAATTCTTCCTCAAAATTCTGCTGTACCGCCTTTCGTTTGACACTGTCACTGCAGCATTAGAAATTGGCACTAGTCATGTGGTCCTTACCAAACTGCCAAATGGTTAAGATATCCAAAGGACTAGTAGGAATTTTCCCTTTTCAAGGGTTTCACTGTATGGTATCATTATAAGGACTAGTGGACTAAAACTCTTAGTTTCTATCGCTGCACTGGTACCCATATCAGATTCATCTGATACTGCAGTTGAATGAACAGATGTACCTCTGCCACCTTGTTTGAATCTTAATGTTCCAACAGTATATCGAGCAACTAATGATTTTGACAGACTGGATGATCTGCGTCATCGACTGAATTGCAATGGACATATTTCATATGTTCTACCTAGATTGCGTCAATAATGCAGGTTTTCTGCGTCAGGCCAAAGCCTGCATTAGGTTTTAAGATAACTCCAGTGTAACTTTAATCCAGGATGTTTAATGTCAAACCTTTAAATAGCTATCAATTATGATACATATATAATGAAGTAACAAACAGGTCTCATATATATATATATGGATGTCTCAAAAATGTCTCGAAAGAAATTTTTCATAAGGACACAGTTCAGAACATCAGGTTTCAAACATAAGTTGAATGTGAATCAGAATAGGTTTAAAAGTAAAACAATATAAGACAACAGAAATCCGCAAATATTCATCACATTTATCATGTGAAAGAACGGGAGTGGGCGTCATCAATTCAAAGGGACATAACTATACATTTTTCTTGATAAGCTAAGATCCAAATATTGATTCAATTTGAAACTTTAATTTCATGCTCAACTGTCAGCAAAAAAATGGTCATTCACGTGTTTAGAAACATGCTCATACACAATGGCGTCTGAACAGGAGGTTGGTCTTTCATCGGGAAAGTTGAATTCTCGTCCCTATATGTCCTCAGGTTTAGATTCCCATCAGGTATGGAAATAGGATCTCATATGGAACAGTTAGGCGTTAATTATTCAAATTAACTGTTGCAGCGGCAGCTTAGTAACTTTATGAAAGTCTAAAGGGTGTTTAATGTGTGAGATAATCATACCCTGCATTTCTTCCCCCAATAATGACCAACACTGAAGGTCCCCGATCAGGCCTGTCTACAATCCTCCAGAGTGGTGGCATCTTTATGGCTCTAATCATGAATACAAATGACATTTCTCATGCTGATTACTCAGTAATGATATAACTGCATCTTTCAAAAACTTCCACCGAATAAAGTGATACAATATTGCTTTCAAAACCTCTAGATGCCTCCAAAAGCAAAGAATCCAGAAAGTTGACGTGTCAAACTCAGGTCTTCAAAAGCAACTTCTTATCCTTTGGCTGTGAGCCAGTCTCTCCGAGAACTTCAAAATTACATTTTGAAAGTGTCATATACATATTTAATGAAATTCTACAGGCATTGCTAATGTTCCTGACTAATGTGGTGGTTATACGTAATGAAGGCAAAGTCACAGCTTGTAGGTCGTTCACTGCTACTTCCAATGCTATAAGAAATAAAAAAAAACATATTCACATGCAATTTTCTATCACCTAATCCTTATTTTGTTACTTTTCTGAATAATTCACAAATCTCACAATGTTTCACGTCTTCTCGTATTTTTAAAGATGAGGTTAAGCAACACTTAAAAGGAAAACCAATCTTTACCACTGTGAAAGCGATCCCACAGGACATGTTAAATTAGAAAATGTGGCGAAGGTGTAAGAAAAAATTTGGAAAGCATTAAGTGATAAGCCAGTGGCAGTGAGAAATACTCGAGTTGCCAATAAGATCGTGATCAAACGCTGGCCGAGGTTGATCCTTTGATGTAGAGTCTCAATGGAGAAATCAACAGTGGGTCGTACATGTGATTATGATCAATAAATTAGCTTATGTTGGTATGGTGCAAGTCACTTCATCATTTAATGGCTGTCAATGCTAACACTTAAACATCCATCTATCAAAAGGTTCTTTGAAATCACGCTACCCAGGAGATGGAAAGTGCTTCCAGAATGTCAATAGAAGATGAGGATTGGCCAGGTAAGAATTGACAGATCCTGTGAGAAAATAGACCCGCATACAGAAAGTCAACACAAGGTGTGATTGCATTCTCTACTTGATGTTCTCTTAATCAGATATTCCATATCATAATCAATTATTTTACATAGAAAGATAACAGAAAATCTATTTCTGTTTTAATTATTGATGAAATCAATAATAAGTGAATAAATCTCTATAAAGGAAAATGAAGAAATGTAAACATATAATCAATGTATTCCTCCTTTATAGCCAGCAGAGTCCTCCTTTATAACCAGCATAGCAATGGACCCGTGAAGATCCGGGGTAGAAAAGGTCTTCAGCAACCCATGCTTGCCATAAAAGGCGACTATGCTTGTCGTAGGAGGCGACTAAGAGGATCAGGTGGTCAGGCTCGCTGACTTGGTTGATGCATGTCATCAATCCCAATTGCATGGATCGATGCTCGTGATATTAATCACTGGATTGTCTGGTCCAGGCTGGATTATTTACAGACCGCCGTCATATAGCGGGAATATTGCTGAGTGCAAACAAACCAACCAGCCAAAGCACAGCAAGGTGTGAGAAGTTCATTATTTGGTGTAACATCCCCATCCATCAGCCAGGACACTGGGGCAGTTTACGTAGTGGGGGTAACTCCCCATTCCTCACAGTGAGTATGGTTTTACGCCGCCTTTAGCAATATCCCTGCATTATCACGGCGGGGGATACCAGAAATGGGCTTCACACATATTGTACCCATGTCGGGAATTGAACCCGGATCTTCGGCGTGACAAGTGAACACTTTAACCACTAGGCTACCCGACCGCCCCTCCATTCGAAACTAATGGAGACATTCACTTGTCAAAATAACAAAATAGTTTCGTCTACTCCAAGTGGAAATGAACTGTAATGTTGATTCATTAGATGAATACATGACAAACAATTGTTCCAGGCGTCAGTGTCGGTGATTCATGATCAGTGACCACCAGGAAGTTAATCATTGCTCACACTATAGACCACTTGTTTGTCTGAGCCATTCAAGCAATATTACATTTCAGCCAGCAGTGACACAAAGGAAGCCATTTAATTACACAACCGCGTGTGATAAACCCATTCGATGTAACTGGTTTCAAACACATATGTATGATCGACTAGGTCCGTGATTGGCTACTTCATGATGACCTAACGAACTTCATTGATACGTTTCTCATGTCTCAGTCCTTTTCAGCCACATCTGTTTCGAAACTTGATGGTTTTAGAGTTTAATAAATGTTCTTTGATCTTGTCTTGTTTGCATTATCATCATCGTTTTGATCATCACAGATGTGGTTGAAACATTTTGTGTAGGGTGACAGTAGGTATAAGTAGCAAGCAGTAAGCCACATGATCGTTGTGTTATGTATTAAAGCACCACTGTGATTGAAAATAGACAAAATATGCATCAATTCCATGCTGAAATGGTGCAAGTATTGAATGCGTAAGAAATGGATTACTGGACTCATACCATTCATCAAACAACTCAAAATGTATCCAACGAGCATGGTATTTATCTCTTAGTTAGTGGTGGGACGATCATCATCGATGGATCATGACTTTACATGTTTGCTTAAAACTGTTATTCCGAACACTAAATTTGTGGTGAAAATAAGTAGTGAAAACATAAACATTTTTATATTTTGCACTGCCAACTGCAAATCATCAGTAGTCAGGTTTTTGGACATCCTGTCAATAAAAACATGGTTTATGCACCGCAGATAATAGCACATGCAAGTATCGTGATATGTATCTATCGTATCACACAGTTAGTGCACCATCCATGTCCTAATTATCTCTATGTACTGACATAACAATCACTCCCTCATTCCCTGACAACTACATGCATATTATGTCACAAATTAAACCAGTCATCAGTGAGTAGATGTGCAAAATTACTACCATAATCTACATAATAAGTGCCCTGCTCTAATAAGCACCCACGGCGGTATTTGCTAATATATTGGCTGGTGAACAATCCCAATTGGCAGGCCTTCCAATTGATCAATGTACATAACACTTATTTATTCGTGTATAATACACACTCGTGTGTTATATGCACCCTTAATTACGGGCAATTAAATTCTGGAAACATATGTTTGTCGAGTATAATACGCACAGACTTTTCTTTTGTATCATTTCAGGCTGTCAGCATAAACCACGAAATTTACAATCTTTCAACTTTGCTTTTTTTTCATCAAAATTATATTCTGATAAGAGCCCCCTGTTTCGAATTTTAAGAGTTCCCTGGGCGCTTATTGCGTCGAATACAGTAATTGTAACAGGGTAAATCCTTCAGAAATGTCCCTATGAAGGTGCTGTGTCTTATACCAATTATACCACATGCCAATCCAGTGTCATCTGCCAGCTTGTAAAACTAGAGTGTATCCAGTTGAGGAATGTTATCTTTTCACAATGTCGTGTCTAATGATGCCGACAGCTAGCTTGAATAAGTTATAGTGTCTTCTTAATATTATTGCACTTACAATCAATGCAGAATGGTTCTGTTTGCTATTGAGGGTAAGTGATAACATTTAATCTATACCTCTCGTCTACCACAGCATTCTATGGGGGACAAGTGTGCGTGGATGTAATGAAATAGCCTGTGTACTTACAAACAGACCTGTGAAGATCCGGGTTAGAATAGGTCTTCAGCAAATACTTGCCCTAAGAGTGAGTGAGTGAGTGAGTGAGTGAGTGAGTGAGTGAGTGAGGTCTTACGCCGCTTTTTCTTGCCCTAAAAGGCAACTTTGTTTGTTATAAGAGGCGACTAACGGGATCGGGTGGTCAGACTCGCTGACTTGGTTGATACATGTTGTCGGTCCCAATTGCGTGGATCGATGCTCATGATTTTAATCACTGGATTGTCTGGTCTAGACTTGATTATTTTTAGACCACTGTCATATAGCTGGAATATTGATGAGTGCAGCATTTAACAACAAACAAACGAACAAACAAAGAAACAGTCCATAATAACTGTTGCTGTCGGGGAGTCTTCATGGTGCAAGTTGTCGGTTTTACAAGACACTAGCTATACTTGCTCAATCTACCCAGTATGTGCTCTACTGTGCTTTAATCCTATCATTAACCGCACATGGACAAGTTGATTGCCTTGTTGTTCGTGCTGCCATAGTCAGCTCCATGTTATTACACCCAGCCCCATCACTTACAGACACCTTCACTGTAAGTACTGGCTTCTCTCTGTTAATCTCATTGGCATCCTCATCATATTGTTATCCTTGTACATCAGCATGTGAACATATCAACTCTACACGCCAACTCAGTATTAACCTGAAGAAGGGACAAGAAGTAGCTCTGAATCATTGACCCGATGGAGGGACAGGACGTAGCTCTGCATCATTGACCTGATGGAGGGACAGGACGTTGCTCTGAATCATTGACCTGATGGAGGGACAGGACGTAGCTCTGCATCATTGACCTGATGGAGGGACAGGACGTAGCTCTGAATCATTGACCTGATGGAGGGACAGGACGTAGCTCTGCATCATTGACCCGATGGAGGGACAGGACATAGCTCTGCATCATTGACCTGATGGAGGGACAGGACGTAGCTCTGCATCATTGACCTGATGAGGGGGCAGGAAGTGACCATGAATCATTGACCTGATAAAGGGGCAAGCCCTGAAACACTGACCTGACAAAGGAACAAGAAGTAGCTCTGAATCACTGACCTGATGAAGGACCCAAAAAGTAGCTCTGAATCATTGACCCGATGAAGGGACAAGAAGTAGCTCTGAATCATTGACCTGATGAAGGAACAATTAGCCCTAAAACGCTGTTACAAAGAATAAAAAGGTGTAATCAATACAAAAGTGTCATGTATTCTTGACTTCATCCATCTTAATGTCCTCTCACCAAAGTCGGGATTGACTTACATCTGAATCCTCCACATGTTCACAGCACGTACACCCTTCCAGACAAGCATCTAGCACTCACAGCAACACTTTATATAGATAATATTGATGAATGTTGGCCATATTGAAGATGTCTATATGGTTGCAAGTCATCATAACAAGACATTCTGACAAAATCAGAGATTCAGTCCACGTCCTTTGCTTCCATAGACATGGGAAAGCAGACGTCTGGAGTTTTACATTCTATTCCTTCACTTGATAAAGATGAATTATATTGACAAATTGCTAAATGTCATATGCATACAGGCAATGGGAAATGGGGCTTAACGTCATGTTCAAGATTATTGCACTTAAATAGCGACGTGTGCATGCAATTGTGTGTGTGTGCATGTTAGTCAAGACTAATACCGGTTTTACAGAGCTAGCCCACTGAGATACCTTGCTGCTTCAGTACAACATGAATACCCCAACTCAAAGTACACTGACTTCGGGCCAACCAGTCCTTGTTTCATCCCCTTAATGCCAAAAGTCAGGTGGGTAACAACAAGTTCAATTTTTTAAAGTCTTTTGGTATGACCGGGATCAAATCAGCGATCATCCACTCTCCTGGCAGTCATGCTCCATCCACTAGACAACGCAAACGCACAGTCCCATATGTGCTAAGATGCAACGTCTCTTTCAGTATTCCCCAGGCCTTCAAGGAGCCCAAGTCTGTAATAGTTTTATTTGGCTGCAAATTGTCTCCGTCAAAATGATGAAGCTTTTACAAATAATGTAATCCATGAAAGTTGTTCAAAAGTTGAAATATGACATCAGTCTCGTTTAGCCAACACATCTAGAAACGGTTTCTTTGAACAAATCCATGACAGATTTCTTCAAGACTATCACATTTCAAAACAGAGGAGAATTGTATTATTTTGTCGATTTCAATTTTATCTTGCCCTTGTTTGTGATGAAAAAAAAAAGAATATTGAATTTTTTTTTAGCTTACTTAAGAAATAAAAGATTAATGATAAACTAAAGATGCAATAAGAAAATATTGGAATACGAACGGGACAGCCATTAATCCAGAAGTTCAGAGGCATCTTGTCAATCTATCACGTTAGGATGATATCTAAAACTGACTGTGTAGAGCTTAAAGGATATTTACTGTTTGTACCAATAATAACAAAGACCGAATGGAGACTATGTTGATATTATCTTGGGTCATGCTCATAAAAGTCGGCTCTCTTATGGTCTATGATGTCAGATAGTTCTAAAATTTTCTATTTTTGATTATTGAGAATGACCATTAGCTCCGCTGTGGCTACTGTGTGACGCTGCAGAGAAGTGGAGGAGGAACATTAATCTGATAAATGACGGAGGAGTTGCATGGTAGTTTTTGTTGTCTTACACTGGACTGAAGTACTCGTTGCCTTTAAAAATATCATGTGAGAATCAGTGCCTTTAAACATCTCACGTTAGAATCGGTGCCTTTCAACATCTCATGTAAGAATCGGTGCCCTTAAACATCTCACGTAAGAATCGGTGCCTTTCAACATCTCACGGGGGGCGGTCGGGTAGCCTAGTGGTTAAAGCATTCGCTCGTCACGCCGAAGACCCGGGTTTCATTCCCGACATGGGTACAATATGTGAAGCCCATTTCTGATGTTCCCCGCCGTGATATTGCTGGAATATTGCTAAA
Source organism: Haliotis cracherodii (assembly GCF_022045235.1). Classification (NCBI taxonomy): domain Eukaryota; kingdom Metazoa; phylum Mollusca; class Gastropoda; order Lepetellida; family Haliotidae; genus Haliotis; species Haliotis cracherodii. The sequence goes on from NW_027266319.1 coordinate 9,965,546, forward strand.
AGCGGTGTAAAACAACACTCACTCACTCAACATCTTACGTGAGAATCGGTGCCTTTAAACAACTCAAGTAAGAATCAGTGCCTTTAAACATCTCATGTAAGAATCGGTGCCTTTAAACATCTCAAATAAGAATCTGTGCCTTTCAACATCTCACGTGAGAATCAGTGCCTTTCAACATCTCACGTTAGAATCGGTGCCTTTAAACATCTCATTTGAGAATTGATGCCTTTAAACATCTCATTTGAGAATCGGTGCCTTTAAACATCTCATTTGAGAATCGGTGCCTTTAAACATTTCATGTAAGAATCAGTGCCTTTAAACTTCTCATGTGAGAATCGGTGCCTTTAAACATCTCATGTAAGAATCAGTGCCTTTGAACATCGCATGTGAGAATCAGTGCCTTTCAACATCTCATTTGAGAACCGGTGCCTTTAAACATCTCATTTGAGAATCGGTGCCCTTAAACATCTCACGTAAGAATCGGTGCCTTTCAACATCTCACGGGGGGCGGTCGGGTAGCCTAGTGGTTAAAGCATTCGCTCGTCACGCCGAAGACCCGGGTTTCATTCCCGACATGGGTACAATATGTGAAGCCCATTTCTGATGTTCCCCGCCGTGATATTGCTGGAATATTGCTAAAAGCGGTGTAAAACAACACTCACTCACTCAACATCTTACGTGAGAATCGGTGCCTTTAAACAACTCAAGTAAGAATCAGTGCCTTTAAACATCTCATGTAAGAATCGGTGCCTTTAAACATCTCAAATAAGAATCTGTGCCTTTCAACATCTCACGTGAGAATCAGTGCCTTTCAACATCTCACGTTAGAATCGGTGCCTTTAAACATCTCATTTGAGAATTGATGCCTTTAAACATCTCATTTGAGAATCGGTGCCTTTAAACATCTCATTTGAGAATCGGTGCCTTTAAACATTTCATGTAAGAATCAGTGCCTTTAAACTTCTCATGTGAGAATCGGTGCCTTTAAACATCTCATGTAAGAATCAGTGCCTTTGAACATCGCATGTGAGAATCAGTGCCTTTCAACATCTCATTTGAGAACCGGTGCCTTTAAACATCTCATTTGAGAATCGGTGCCCTTAAACATTTCATGTAAGAATCAGTGCCTTTAAACATCTCATGTGAGAATCGGTGCCTTTAAACATCTCATGTAAGAATCAGTGCCTTTAAACAACGCATGTGAGAATCAGTGCCTTTCAACATCTCATGTAAGAATCAGTGCCTTTAAACATCTCATGTGTGAATCAGTGCCTTTAAACATCTCATGTGTGAATCAGTGCCTTTCAACATCTCACGTGAGAATCGGTGCCTTTCAACATCTCATTTGAGAATTGGTGCCTTTAAACATCTCATTTGAAAATCGGTGCCTTTAAACATCTCATTTGAGAATCGGTGCCTTTAAACATCTCATGTGAGAATCGGTGCCTTTAAACCTCTCATGTAAGAATCAGTGCCTTTAAACATCGCATGTGAGAATTTTAAACATCTCATGTAAGAATCAGTGCCTTTAAACATCTCATGTGAGAATCGGTGCCTTTAAACATCTCATGTAAGAATCAGTGCCTTTAAACATCGCATGTGAGATCGGCGCCTTTAAACATCGCATTTGAGAATCGGTGCCTTTAAACTTCTCACGTAAGAATGGTATCTTACTGACCAGGGAAATGGATGGCCCAATCGTCTCAAACACCGCAGCTAGTTGTGCAGGTCGTGTTTCACAGGCGTGACAGAATCTAGCATCGTGTTTTCCCACATTCAACCTGATTATGTTTCTGTACTCATATCCTAATGCTCTTAACATCCACACTTACGACTGAATACCCAACCTTACATGCATGATTTACACTTACCATCTACACTTATGACTGAATACCCAACCTTACATGCATAATTTACACTTACCATCCACACCTAAGACTGAAACCCACCAGCCTTACATGCATAATTTACACTTACCATCTACACTTACGACTGAATACCCAACCTTACATGCATAATTTACACTTACCATCCACACCTAAGACTGAAACCCACCAGCCTTACATGCATAATTTACACTTACCATCTACACTTACGACTGAATACCCAACCTTACAAGCATAATTTACACTTACCATCCACACCTAAGACTGAAACCCACCAACCTTACATGCATAATTTACACTTACCATCCACACCTAAGACTGAAACCCACCAGCCTTACATGCATAATTTACACTTACCATCTACACCTAAGACTGAAACCCACCAGCCTTACATGCATAATTTACACTTACCATCCACACCTAAGACTGAAACCCACCAACCTTACATGCATAATTTACACTTACCATCCACACCTAAGACTGAAACCCACCAGCCTTACATGCATAATTTACACTTACCATCTACACCTAAGACTGAAACCCACCAGCCTTACATGCATAATTTACACTTACCATCTACACCTAAGACTGAAACCCACCAGCCTTACATGAATTATTTACACTTACCATCTACACCTAAGACTGAAACCCACCAGCCTTACATGAATTATTTACACTTACCATCTACACCTAAGACTGAAACCCACCAGCCTTACATGAATTATTTACAATTACCATCCACACCTAAGACTGAAACCCACCAGCCTTACATGCATTACGTACATTTAACATCATGGTTACATTGGCATTGCTAAGTTCCATGAACATAAAGTCGCACATGTGCAGAGCCCCCTAAAACAGCGTGAACAATCTCCTTCTTCAGGCACAAACACCCAGGACATTCCAGTCAGGAAGATACCGGGGAAGACACTTTCCATGAATATATGACTGTGATGCTATTTGATCACTGATTAGAGGTTAAATGGAACTAAGTACTGTTTGTGTTGCCCTGGACAACACATCATTCAACCATCCACCTCCACATACAGTACATAAAACAATGGCAGTATGACGAACTGGGCACTCCACACCATCTTAACCTCATGTCTACTATGTACATAAAGGACAGTCTAGTCACAGAATCTCATAAACTTTGTCTGACTTGTTTTTACTACTCTCCACATCAAAGCAGGATTTCCCTTTTTATCTTAGAAAGAATTAAGTGAAGACAACAAGAGGACAATTGACCTTTGTGGAGGTGAATATGATCCCTCCACCAAAATACAAACAATAGCTGAGGGTCAAGAGGGGGGTGTCCATCTTCCTGATACTTCATATCTTAAGCAGTTAATCTTCAAAGTTGATTTGAAACTGGCTTTGAAGCTGTCGTTATCACCAAATTTGGTAATTGGTTCATGATCACGAATCAGGAATCTTTGAAACATCGTCAATAAACTGTAATTAATTTTTACTTGAAGAGGTTTTCAACTAAATACAACTTGATCCTCATCCTCAACTTGGCGTAGCCAAATACCACCTTGTTGAGGTGTGGTCAAAAGTTCAGATAAATATTCACGTGAACAAACGACTTGATTAGACTGATTAATGCAGAAATAATGGTCAAAGATATCAGACTATTAAAATAGGGGTGTATGGACTATTTACTGTAATTGGAACAAACTGATAGGAGACTGTTCTCGACAAATTGTCCGTGAGGGGCAAAAGTTCAATCCCGTTCAAAGGGTAGAAGTTTTATAAAGAGGTGTCTTTTCCATACAATGTTGAATTTAAGATCCTGATCCACGGAGAAATTGGCACTTGTGACAGGATCATATCGCTGCCTTTATGGGGGCTGCACAAGATAAAGTAGAAAGTCACGTTGACAAATGTGTAGAAAGAAATCTGACACTGTAATACCAAGATCGTGTACGCATCACATGACAATGAAATACAGCTTACATTACAATCACGGCAACTTCATCAAAAAGGTTTTTTTCTAAGTTGTTTATTTTCCTTAATGTCAAGGAGGCTGATGTCTTTCTAGAACAGGAGACAATCATTGCATTAAAAAATCTAATAAAATAAAAGTGGAATGTACTAAGGGTTTATTTTACGTTTATGATGGGTTTAGAACAACAGAAAGCAATAGAGAAAATATTTTTTGAGAATTATGTAAACAAGCTATGTGAAATGAATGGTTAGAGAAGGGGTTGGTTGGTTGGTTGGTTTGTTGTTTAACACCTCACTCAGCAATATTCCGGCTATATGATGACGGTCTGTAAAATAATCGAGTCTGGACCAGACAATCCAGTGATTAATATCATGAGCATCAATCCACGCAATTGGGATCGATGACATGTATCAACCAAGTCAGTGAGCCTGACCACCCGATCCCGTTAGTCCCCTTTTACGACAAGCATAGTCGCCTTTTATGGCAAGCATGGGTTGCTGAAGACCTATTCTACGGAATCTTCACGGGTCAAGAAAGGGGATCTAGAAGAAGAGATACCAAAGCACCATTACATGTTTACTAATGTCGGGTTCAAACCCCATTCATGGCTGAGCGCAAAAATAACTACAGTGACCGCTGGACCAACAAAAAAATGATATTTGCACACAGATGTGATAAACTTTGAAGAAAATGTTGTTTATGCCTATGTCACACTGATCGGATGCTTTAAAGAAAATGGTAAAATGGACAAAGACTTATAAACAATTAAAAGTGAAAGATTGAAGGTGATTAAAAAAAGCTACCCAAAACACACGTGTGAACGAAACCAGTGGTTTAGCCCATGCTTGCGCAATGCATGACAAGTAACAATGAATGTGGGCATAAGATAGTTCATTCTAGAGGCAACTGAACTGCACTCTTGAAAGTTGAAAATGTGATGTTTTTTTAATACTCTTATCTCGTTATCTGCATGATCCCAAAATAGTGAGTGAGTCAGTGAGTATTGTTTTACGCCGCTTTTAGCAATATTCCAGCAATATCATGGCGGGGGACACCAGAAATGGGCTTCACACTTTCTACCCATGTCGGGAATCAAACCTGGGTCTTCGGCATGATGAGCGAACACTTTAACCACTAGGCTACCCGACCGCCCCGATCCCAAAATAGTGACACTGAGTTTAGTTGTAAGAGTATAGTTATGTGCGTAACCAATATAGGACCTCATCAGCACGGAATTCAATTCAGCTTGGGATAACAAATATATCACCTAACTTTTCAGAAACGTCCAATATATTACACTCAGAGAACATACCACAAATTGCAAACTTTTTCATCCTCACAATTTATCTGCCTGTAAATAAATTTTATTTTTTTCTAATCTGGCCAAGCTGAATTGTGTTTGGTTTACAAAACTGATGACATAGTTGAATGTAGTGCAACGAGAACAATACCATGCTGACAATAGCTATCAATTTAGTTGACATCTTATGTTATCTCTGTCTAGACTAACACAATGAGAACAATTAGCCATGCTGGAAACAACTTCTACCAACATCGCTAGCATTTGGGGTCATTCTGCGGAGAGCGTTTGCCACTTGTTACCATCATTTGTAAAAATATGGGCGAATAATTATTCATTATTTCCCCCAATGTCCACCTCCTCGTCCATCTTATGCCCCAAAAATGTCTAATACTTTATGGGGGAAAACATTTTTTCACTGCCATCAACAAAATAGAAACTATTATGCAAACACATTTATTTCTAGATGAAGTCCCTGTTGTCGTTTGTTATCTGGCGCTGTTTTTGTTTTACATTTTTCAGTGACTGGTGAATCATTAATGGGTTGCTTGTCTCTGTTGGTGAGATAATATGCCCTGAGCGCTGTGTAAAGAATTGCCCAATACAGTAAACTGCACTCAGGCTATCGTACCACGCATGGTCTTCTCCATGTCTGAAAACACAAAAACAGCTGCCCAGAAGTATCTGGACGTAAGATGTCTGAACAAAGTTTGTTTTGTTAAAATAGAAAAGATCTAGCCTCTACTAAAGAATGAGAAATTCAGATTACGAAGGAAATTAATACGGAGCAAAGAAAGTGCAGCTTTGTTCATTGATCTGACACCTGGAGAGATTAAGTACCCAAGCAACCTATGTTTGCGTAAGAGGTATCGCATGGTCATTTTTACTGATTTTGCTGTCAACATGTCATCTCATCCCAAAAATGTTGATCGATGCTCATGACGTCAATCACTTGATTGTCTGGTCCAGAGTCGATTATTTACAGACCGCCATCAAATAGCTGTAATATTGCTAGGTAGACGCCAAACAATAAACACAAACAAACAAAATGATACATTGAAATGTGTTAGTATTTATTCAGTGGAACAACATCAGGTCACAGTGACAGTGGAATTGGTCATCATCATTCTGGTCTGTTTCGAAAGTCATTATACTGATTTATGAGCCTTGGATTGTCACTATTTCTGTGTTCGTGGTTTTGATCGAATGGATTGTCTCTCATATGAACCTTAAAATATCCAAACATTCCCAAGCAAGTCTACAAAACTTTGGCAAGTCTACATTTTTCAGTTTGTGAAAACACAGAGATTTTCTGGGCTCCATGTTATCAAAAGACAACTCTAAACAAACTTTTCAGACTTGATGTTGAAGAAAAGGAGTGAGTGAGTGAGTGAGTGAGTGAGTGAGTGAGTGAGTGAGTGAGTGACTATTGTTTTACACAGAGTTTAGTTTAGTTTAGAAATGTTAAAACAATATCATGATGGGGTGGACACCAACGGGATAAGCAAATGCTTTAACCACACCCAAGGGTAATTAGCAAATCCTGTGCACAGCCAATGGCAGCATCTTAGACCACTGGATCACCCTGTCAAACCTCTAACTTGTCAAGACCATAACTGAATCTATATTACACAAAGAACCAAATCACAACAAAATTGAATATCAAAACAATTGAATCTAACTGTAGTGTCCGAGTTTTTAGAACAGGGCTAGACACGGCCACTAGACTGTTAGTCCAAGACAAGTGAAATTCCAGAGACGGACTATGTGTGTTCAGCCAAAACCTAGATATTTTTCAAATATTAGTCAGAAATAAGCTCTGGCCTAGTTGAATATGATTTGTTTGTTTGTTTGTTTGTTTGTTTAACACCTCACTCAGCCATATTCCAGCCATATGATGGCAGTCTGCAAATAATCGAGTCTGGACCAGACAATCCAGTGATTGACATCATGAGCATCGATCCACACAATTGGGATACAATGACATGCATCAACCAAGTCAGCGAGCCTGACCACCCGATCCCGCTAGTTGCCTCTTACGACAAGCATAGTCACCTTTTACGGCAAGCATTGGTTGCTGAAGACCTGTTTTAACCCAGATCTTCACGGGTCTGGTGAATATAACCAATGGTGTATATAACCAATCTCAGCAGGCAGAAAGAAGAAACTGAAGGAATCTAAAATAAAGAAACTCATCAGGATGTCAAATTTACACTTCTCAGATTAACATCGAAAGAAAATGCATTTCTTGAGTTTCATGCATCAACACAAGGCTGAAATAAGAAACTTTCACCACTCATAAAACCCAGCAAATTGATCGGAAAGAAAAATGTGGAAGGTGTGGAAATAGATGGCAAAGTGAGAGTAAGGAAGTGGTTTGTCAACGAGACTTGACACAGGTGGTGAGCAACTCAATTGTGTTACAGAAACGCCACCATCAATCTCAATTTGCCCTGGTCTCCCAGCCTTCTGTGAGGAGACATCTTGCAGCTTGACCCCACTCAAGGCCATCTCAATACTCAGAGAACAACTTGTTACTTTCACAGAACTGGTTTGTTCCGCTAGCAAAAATACTGCTGCTCAATGACCCTTAGAGACACTGGAAGCAAACATGGTCTGAATGCCAGAGGTGTAGGTTGGTGTTGTTGTATCAAGTCACAGAAATAGGCACTACATAAGCTGGGCTGAGTCAGTGGAACAATAAAACAAATGCCAGTTTGGTACCTCATGTGACCTCTGTCAGAAGTGACCATTTCCATATACAAGCAACGTAGAGAGGAAGATGGTCTGGATTAATATTCCATTGTTCTGAATATACAAACATGTCAGGACTAACAAGTCACAGGCACCACCATGTTGACAGAGGCCAGTTCAGGCTTGAAGTTAATTTCCTGAGTGAGTGAGTGAGTGAGTTTGGTTTTAACACCCCTTTAAACAGTATTCCAGTTTTATCCCAGGAGAAAACCAAAAGTGATACAGTTCTCAAACGTTGACGACTTTGGTGAAACCCACGTGCACAGGTGTGGTGAATGAAATTCAGCGCGATAGACAACTGGGTTGCCCGAGGAAGCGCCCTGAACAACAATTGAAGTAAATTTCCTGACATTAAATACGATCAAGAAGGTCCGAGTGGAAGTGTAACATGAACTCTTCTGGAAGAAATACTCAGCCAGCCAATTCAGTGTGAGATGCCATGCACATACACCAGCAAACCAGATAACAGTTGACAAACCTAGAAATATGATAGTTGCCTGCAACTGAAGCCATGCGTCTGACTCCAGTGAAATGTTGTCCTGCTTAATTACAACACCCAATCTAATCCCTGCATTAACTCTGAAATCTGGAGTTTGTATCCACAAAGATTTTGTATCAGTGTCCACATACTGGTCTCCCGACTCCTCACAAACATCCTTCAACACTAGAAAAGTATTGGCACATTTGGCAAACCACTCATGAAGCACAAACGTAGATATATTTTTTTATCTGTGAAAAGAGCACCATGGTAATTTTGATGTCATTAATAACCACCTACAGGTTGAACTTCCCATCCGTTTCCACAGAACAGTCGGACTCCAGCCTGACAAATGTCACTGGTCTATCAATACTCCGAACATGACCCTTGATACATGTAGTATTTGTTTTGGCAAAACACTTGAGCTTGAATGTTTGTTTAATCTGGACATATGACCATGATAACACCACAGTCATGCCATGCGAGAGCTTTGTTTCCTCTGCACACACCTGTCTTCCACATGCTAGATCTCCCACCTCCAAGTCCCACTCTGCCTCTTGCCAACACACACAGATCAGACCAAATGACAACACATTAACACTGAACACTCAATATCATATGTCATCAGGGAACCACTGTCTGGTGCTTGTTTACAATTAGTCTTCCTGAGAATAGTATATCATTCACTGTTAGCTTTTCCAGTGTACATAAATACAGCTATCACTCCCCTGAGATTAAAAAAGAAATCTATAGGATTCCTGCATGATTTAGACACTGACAGTTAACACATCTGGAAGATATCCCAAATGGTTATGGTGAACGTCTGTGCCATACTAAAAACATCCCAGTATCATTACAATAGGATAAGGACATCAATTTGTCCCATTATTGTAACATAATGATTAAAGACATGGAAAGAAATCAATAAAATCTCCAAAACACGAATTCTTCCTAATCCTAACTTAACTTAAATACCCCCGGGTATCATTCTATAATTTGAGTTCATGTATGAAAAATGAAACAATATTTGAAAAAATATGTGTATGTTTTTTCTTGTATTCCAGGAAATTATCTCAACATGTGTAGGAGGCTGAATTTCTTTAGAGATAAATGCAGAATTCAGAGTCTCAAGTGAATATATTTATCCCAATAAAATGAACAAACAGAATATCGAAACTGATCTTTCAGAAAAGAATAACTCATTGTGGAAATTCCAGGGAATATCCCATGTGTGCAGACTGAATGTCCTTATAGGTAAGCCTATATACAGAGTCAGACGTGAATATTTTTATCACAAGAAAATAAACAAACGAAATAAGGTAACTGAACATCAAAACTGACCTTTCAGAAAATAACCGCTCATCATGAAAACTAAACGGTCTCATTATCACATCCATTGGCAACAGCTGTAATGTCTCAACAAAAGTATTGTCATTTTCCTCATCCAGTTTCAAACAACTGGACACTTCAAGTGGATACAAAATTGGACCTTGAGGTGTTACTCTACAGGACCGGATGTAAACACTCTTCATCAACCCTTTCATCCCCACCTCCATCTTCTTCTTCAGACAGTTCTCACAAAAATGGATATATTTTTCATGTCGTCTGCCATAAAAAGGATAAGCATATTATTATGATTGGCATTTTGTTGTTTTCTGTGTGGATGGTTTGAGGTGTCACGTTCAAACAACTTTTGGATTGGGCTCAAGAATACATGATCCGGACAGATATATGGCCGTTAATGCACTCCTGACTCCCACCAGCACTACTTGAAGCCTCAGCAACAATGGCTGACAGCACACCCACAGGCAGACTGCAAAAGATCTCAGGACAAAAAGTCCTTCAGAAAGCACTGTTTCAATTTAACCTCTATCTACATATTGTACTCAATGAAAGCAATGATCTGTTTCTTTATGCCAATGAACCGGAATATCTGCACAGACTAGCAAAATGAAACCACAAGAATTTGACCAAGAAAGTTTACTTAATTGCTTCAGGTATATCGATGATCTGAATGTGTTCAATAATGTCAAATAGCACTTCAATGTCCACTAACTTACCAACCTGAACTACAAATAGCAGAGATTTCTTAACATTATGGATATGGTCTGGCTTTATTAACAGAAATGATGACCAAGGACACATTTATAATCAAATGAAATGTAATACGAAATGAAATATGAGATGAGACAGTAGACCAACTGATCATAATTGTAAATATAATCAGAATGAAAATATGCCATCACCAGTTTGTGTTTCCTTGCAAGATGTCTGACAATCTGGACACATCTGGTGCCGTTTAACAACAGTCTGTAAAACTTTAGTTCAAATTTTTGAAAAAGTTACTCATGTAACACACTGTAATTTGATAGAAAGTTAAACAACAGCTCGAAGGAATAGGCACAGATAATGTTACAAAAGAATCATTATTGTCTGCCTCACATGGTTCCTCTTCTTAACCTAAAGCATTACACCATTCTGGCTGGCTCACAAGATCGATCCAACAAGATTTGTTTGTTGTTGAATAATGCCGATATCAGCAATATTCCTGAAATATAGCTCTGGTTTGTAAATAATAAAGTCTGGACCAGACAATCCAGTGATTGACATCATGAGCATCAATCCATGCAATTGGGACCGATGACATGCATAAACCAAGTCAGCAAGTCTGACCACCCGATCCCGTTAGCCGCCTTTAACGACAAGCATAGTCGCCTTTTACGGCAAGCATGGGTTGCTGAAGACCTATTCTACCCTGGCCACAAGAGTGATTGAGTGAGTGAGTGAGTGAGTGAGTTTGGTTTAATGTCTTATTTAACAGTTTTTCAGTTATAATCCAGGCAGGTCATATGGGAGGTAAGCCCAAATTTAGGCAGGTCTGAGATGTTTACCACTGGGACCCACAAACAAGGGCATGGTGCAGACAAACCTAACATCATAATAAGGATTCATACCAATAATCAGCAGATTCTGTGATCCTTTGTCATAAAACTCTGTAAAATACCAGCTTATTGTTACTAAATGGTTGATCTCCTCATGGGGAGTAGTAATTACTCAGATGTGCTGTTTCTGTCATTTTGTATGACAAAGCACTAACAAATGTACATTTTATAACTTTTACAATAAAATCTGTATTGGTCAATTACTCCAGACTGCAGCTGGCCTGACAAAGTCCGTAGCTGAAACTTAACCAACCTAAAACCCTTGCAAAAAGGAACCAAAAGCAACAATTTGCCTTTTTCCAAATACAAATCGGGATCTGATTCTAATAGCATTTGCCTTAAGGAGATAATTAACAGCTTCTACGGGCATGCAGATCCACTCCATGAAGTAAAACTCCTTGGCCTATGATTATTTCATGTTCAACTTGTAACACCCACCTCTCAAAATGAGGGTCACAAAATCGCCTAGAGGTATGCAATCGTCTACAGAGCTGATTACCTCCCCTATTTCCACTTCTCCTTATAGTGATAGCCAGTTCTGCATGACAAAAAACCGACCATTATCAATCTCCTTGAATGGAAGGCCAGATTCCACAACTACCAGTCTAATTGGGGCCTGCCAGAAGGGACTAGAGCTAATTGCTCAACTCGTTGGCCCAAGTATCTCTGAGAGGATGTGTATGATGAATATAGGAGCGCTCTGCTTACATGATAGACCAGTCAAGATGGATTTATCTGACACACAAGGCCAATATTAACCCTGATTAAAACACTCAAGTTGGAAGAGTTACTTACCATATTTAGCCATTTAAAAAATTTACAATTATAACTGACAATGTTTGTTTCAAGCCATTTTGTTGAACTAAAAAAGATTAATTAACTGATGTCCATGCTTGCAGTACAGGTGACTATGCTTGTTTTGACGAACATCTAGTCTCTGAAAAGAACATATCTTACAGTAAAAACAGTTGTTAAATTATCTTAATAAAAATTTAATAAAAAGGAGCCCAGAGACTCTCTTCATTTTCAGATACTGCAGTAATCTAGACTTGCCAAAGATTATAGACTTGCATGGGTTGTATTTGATATATTTGTATCAGGGTCTGTAAGACAGACTAATGCTTATTGTAAGAGGCGACAATCGGGTGGTCAGGCTCACTGACTTTGTTGATGTATGTCATCATATCCCAGTTGCCAGGATCGATGCTCATGATGTCAATCATTTGATTGTCTGGTCCAGACACGATTATTTCCAGACCGCCGTCATAAATTCTGAGTAAAAGAAACTTCAAGTTTGCAGAGAACAGATGCAGTGACATTGTCGCCCCTCAAAGTAAGTAACATGTTCCTGTTCAGTAGTTGTACGTTTAATGCTTTTGATGTCAACAATATCTGTGTAACATGGGTCCCAATGGATATGGTGACGCCAATGTCATATTCAAAGAAGCAATGTTACGGTTATAAGCACTTATTTGAATTTTCAACACAGTTCTGACAAAAATAAATTTTTGAGATGGATGCTTTTTTGTAATAGCTTGAAGCATCATTGTCAACAGTGACATACATAATTGAGAGCTGATGCCCAAGTCTAGCAGAAACATGAAACATCTTACAGCCATAATCCTCCATAATTCTTTCCAAAGTTTTTAACGTTTTATTCAACATTAATTTTTGATTATATTTTTCAAAATTGATCATATTTTTAGATTTAATCAAAAATTTAAATATTATTATTTTATTCCCATAAACATATTTGATCATACTATCAAACTTTGATTATGTTTTTATCATTAAGTTTAAAAATAATTCAATGTCTTAAATTAATGTCATGTAACATATATGAGTTCCATTGCAGAGCAACAAATTCTTTCTTATCTTCAGCCTTGTGCTGTCATTTCTTTGAAATGGAAAAATATATATATAAAAAATAAAATTTGTGCAAAGTCAATTTACACCCCATTATGATCGTCATACAACTAATCTTCCTGAGATTCTGGAACACAAGTTTCATTTACCCTTGCCTGACTTGTTGTTATAAAAACTAGATTCATAAACAATAATAATTTTGATTTATGTGCATACATTTTTTAGATGTTAATGCCATGGACATCCCTCATTGTGCATATTTCAATTGCATCAGACATTGTGTTCTAAAGAACATACGGGTCAAGTGTGGACAATCAATTAAGAAGAAACCTTTCCACAGCTGGATCACTTGATAGATCAAGATCCCAGCTCATGTGCAAGAATCCCTAAAACCTTTCCATATACTGAGTAGTTGGAATAAGACAACCGCTGCCATCCGACTTAAACATAAACCAAATTTGAGCCCCATATTGAGAATGTCGACATGAGTTTAATCTGTAGTCCCTTGTAGCAACCCTTCCAAGATGTGATTAAATTCACAGACACTCTCCTCGGAGAAGACTCGGGGCGGCACAACCGTTTCCAACAAATCCACCAAATTAAAGCATGGGAGAATCCCTTAAAGACAAATTCATTCGTCTCATGGTGAGGGTGCTGAGTGGAGATCTCTTGAGCAGGTCTGTCTTGGTCTAATGGACACTGAGCAGCAGTGATCAAGGCTAAGTCTCGTGAGGCTGCACCTAGGTACGATACTGGACAAGCTACTTGTGGTGAGTGTGGAGCCCGTGATTTACTCTTCAAACACAATGCTAGTGGTTGGAACACAAGCCTAAGTGTGTCTGAATGGAGGAATTGGTGGGGCAACATTTGGAAGTGAGGGTGAGTGAGAGTGAAATGAAGTCTGCACAACTATTTCAGTCTTCAACTTGAGCCACTGGTCTGAAGCCCAAGTCTGGTAAAAGTCTGTCCAGTCTAGTAAGCTCATCTGATAACAGTCCGTATAATAACACGCAAAAAAATACTGAAAATGATGTCAAGAGCCATGTTTTGGCCTGTTGACTCTAATGCTTTGGGCACAGACTGAGAAAGTGGTGTGCATGTGTGCGTGTGTGCGTGTGTGCGTGTCTGTGTGTTACTAGTATGGACTAATGACAGTATTACAGTACAAGCCCGCTGAGATACCACTCCACACTGGTTACATGGATACCCCGCTCAGACGTAGTACACTCAGTGTTCCTGTCTGCCGGTATTTACCAGTTTTTTACCGGTAAAACTGGCCTTGGACCGGTAATTCGTGTCACTGCCAGTCCCTGTTGACCGACAAATAAAGTACCTTATCAAACTTTGTTGTTGAACAAAACATCGGTGATATTCAAATAAGTATATTTTTCGAACGAAGTCAGCTTGTCTATTTGTGTCAAAATATTCAAAAATACAGTGATCGCTCGCTATTGCGCTCTTCGATAAAGCGCTACTTCGGTTACTACGCGCGGTAACGCATGGCTCCCAAAATTTATGTACACTTTTATTACTGATAGTTTTACACAGACATAATTGTATTGTTGTTCGTTGTTCATTTGCACATAACGCTTCTCATTGCATAATCAACCGTTTATCGCTGAATGGAGTTCTAATAATCTGTTTGAAAACATCCGCGGCAAGTCCCGGAAATACGATTGTTCAACTAGTTAACTTTTCACACTATCGACCTTTGATCTTAGAAGCGCATGCATGCAATAAAAGAGAACCACAAGCGAAGTTTATATTCTTAATTAGTGGGCAATCCAATTTGAGGCGACACTGTCACACACATATATTGCTGTCACAACACGGCGGTCATTCATTTCGTAATCGCGCTTTCGTAACATCGCCTGGTTTTTTCCGTAGTTATAACAAGCGATTTCATTGGATTAAAATTTGTTTCTAATGACGCTTTCTTGCCGAAATCTACTACAAGTTTCGTGATTGGTCAATTTTGAGCACGTGACCTCAGGCAGCCAATCAAATTATAGCTGTGATACCAAGCTCGTGTTTGATAAATTTCAGAAGTTGGCGAAAGATTTTTTGTTAAATCGTGTTAATCTGAACGTTTTAAGCAGGAAATCACGATATATATTAAAAATATGGAACTTCGCGAATGTATCGTGCTAGGTTACGAGCTGTGACAAAGATTTTTCATGCATATATTTTTGCATTAAACATTGTGTCCGAGCCGAGAATTCAAGGCGACGAAAGCCGAGATGTCATTTGACTTACATTACACGCGATCGCACGAAACGATGGAAATAATAACTTAGATGTAAGTTTGATTACTTTTAGATATATTTTTGTTGATTTTATTTATCACTTTGTATAATATATTTAAAGATTTGTTTAAAACGTCTTTATTTTGCTCTTTGGTGTGGACCCGTTGTCGAAATGTGTGTCCGGGAATTTTATTTTCAATAACATCGCGGGAAATAGTGAATAATTTTTTAATTTATCGATTAAAAATGATAAATTGAAATGGAATACGTATTTCAGACATTGTGAAATGTGACAGATTTAATAAATGAATGATATTACAGGTAGATCTAGGTCCATAAAAATATATACTATTTTGATGTGACGTGAGATAAACACATATTGATGATTTGAGATTTTTCGAGCGCGCGCCTCGGCCTCGGTTAAACGGCTCATCGTCTATAACGCCCACCAATTATTTGGACCCCATTGGTAGCGTTATAGCGAGCGATCACTGTAGAGGAGAAAATTGTGACTGAACTTTGTGTGAATGATGTGTGGATCAAACTAAGTTACTTCAGAGATGACATCATTGCACTGAACATGATGTTGAAAGAATTAAAACATACATTTATTAGTTTTTGAAAGTTGGGACTGACATAAATTAGGGGGACAGGTAATTTTTAGAGCAGTTTCAAAAGCCAGTGGGAACACTGATGCTGACTACAAGCATCAGTTGGTATCACACGGCTGGGGATCGAACCCAAGACCTTCTGCTCTCTGTCTGCCTATTTGATCAAAGAGGAATTCCCATTTCGGAAGTACATGACACGGCCAGGGAACCCACAAACTTCTGCTCTCATGCCAGCTGCTCTACCACCAGACCACGGAGGCAGTCCTGTATAAATGTAGTTAATATAACAGTCAAAAATCCCTGAACATATTTTGAATTTATTTTGAATTCAAAAACAAAAACGTGTTTTTCTTATTGTGAACATGATTTGTCACAAATAAGCATATCATAAAGAAGTTTTATTACATATTTTTCTTTCAAATTTTGGGGGGAGTGGAGTGAAATGATCACAACATCTCTCAAACAAATTAATTCAGGCAGGGTTCAGATCTGTTTAATGGAAAAAGATTCTCATCCAAAACGGTTTCTAAAATCCAGAAGACCTCACCAGGAAGTATCAGCCAAATATTTTCACATTAATGACCCCTAACCCATTCTGCCTCCTGAAAACTATCATTTGGGTAAGTGTATTCTACATTCACCATTCAACATGTTTCTTATCTGATATCACCCTTGATGTGAAAAACGAGTAAAAAACCCATGACATTTTCTCCTATAGATTTGTCTCTTCCTTTGAATTCCTGTGCCCCGAACTCCACTGAGCCAGTCTGACAGTGCAAACCTCAAGGACTTTCTGTGTAAGCCAGAATAATGTATCTGCAACAAAGCCACCATCAGAATGACCTACGGCATGTCCGACTCACTTCAGGCTCTCTGTACAGTCTGCCCATGCTGAACCATGTACCAGTTAAGGATAGCAATAGATTTAATTAAACCTCAAACATACATCTAAGTTATCCTCCAAGAACCAAATTGAATGATATTCTGCACTAGTTCTTCTTCTCCAGACCTGCTGGCTCTACAGACAGATAAATATCCTTAGTTTGTTCAATATTTCTATTTTGTTTGAAGCCTTTTAGGGCTAAAGGTCTTTTCTCAATTAATCTTGGAACAATCTGTTGTTATTGACCTACTTGTTCCAAACAGAGCCATATAATGAATTTGATCTTTAAAATGGGGAGATAAATCTAACCTGCAACAACTTTCAATCACTGAAGCTACTCTTCTGAAAATGCTGCTCCCACTGAGTGAGTGAGTGAGTGAGTGAGTATGGTTTTACGCCGCTTTTAGCAATATTCCAGCAATATCACGGCGGGGGACACCAGAAATGGGCTTCACACATTGTACCCATGTCGGGAATCGAACCCGGGTCTTCGGCGTGACGAATGAACGCTTTAACCACTAGGCTACCCGACCGCCCTGCTCCCACTGAGACCACGAACATCTGTCTGAAGTTGATGCTCAGGATTCCGTATCAATCAAGGAAGTCACATCAATAAATTGCTTTATTTGATCCGAAAATTAAGTCCTCTAGCTGATCAATTACAAAAGACAAAACGGCCTCTAAACATATTTCTCATAATTAAATGGAAACCAAAATGACAAAAACATTCTGATCATATATTAGATGGAATTGAAGAATCATTTTATTTTTTTTCAATTAGTAAAACATACAGTAACGACTGTAATTAGTGCACTCAATAAACACAGAAGTAAAATATCGAAGTAGTATCAAGTGAAAAATATACAAAAGTTCTCGGATATTAGCAGTTTTGGAAGGAAACATAATCCAGTAACAAGTTGACCTGAACTTTCTTTTTCTTGATAGAGCATTAAAATAAGATCTGTTCTCTTTCAAATAGATTACATAAGGTAGAACATAGCGTGACATGTGGACATTCATCTTAGCTGATTTCTCTCAGTGATATCCTTGAGGGCAGGGCGCCAAGACTTATGCAGTCAAGAAAAGCAAGGTGATCATGACTCTAGTCGTATCATTTTGTTTGCTTGTTTGTTTGTTGTTTAACGCCGCACTCAGCAATATTCCAGCTTTATGACACCAGTCTATAAATAATCAAGTCTGGACCAGACAACCCAGTGATTTACATCATGAACATCAATCAACACAATTGGGATTTGATGACATGCATCAACCTCAGTCAGCAAGCCTGACCACTTGATCCCGTTAGTCGCCTCTTACGACAAGCATAGTAACCTAACGGCAGCGGGTGGTCTGGCTCGCTGACTTGGTTGATGCATATCATCGTATCACAATTGCGTAGATCAATGCTCATGATGTCAATCACTGGATTATCTGGTCCAGACTCGATTATTTACAGGCTGCGGTCATTTCACTGGAATATTGCTGAATGCAGCGTTAAACAACAAAAGAAGTATGGAATACATGCCCAATGCAATATTCCATAACAAAATTAAGTCATGAAAGTTCCTAAACTATGCCTGATGAGAAGCAGGATGTTCTACAGTTTTATCAATTTTCTGTAACTTTGAACAAATCATGCCATGGAAATCGCCATATGAGAATATCTGATATTTTTCCATGCATATTATCATTTCTGTAATGCATACATGTAGAACTATCAATCGACAAAACCTTGCTGGCTAATGAAATAGCCATTGAACAAACTTCTATGTGGGAACATGGATATCGAGCAATCTAACATCAAACAAAGACAAATGTTCCTGTATATCGAGATGAAACACAATATTTCATCTGTCATGTATTTCTTAGAACAGTAATGAATAAAGTGGCCTATTGTAGCCTATGATCTGGTCTGCATACACAACTCAAAGCTTACTTAAACTGACCCTTTGGCAAATAACCTATACCATTTATTTAACTTTCCCAACAAGCCTTGCACACATCACATCCCTTTGTATATGTAACATACAGTTTGTGGATTTAACAAGACACAAGTGCACTGTTTTTTCAGAGCTGAAATGAAAAAACTTTACTGCTAGGCTGCGTAGCTTACCTATATAATGGGCCAATGTCATAAAACTTGTATATTCTGATACCATCAATCTCTGCATGAAGATCTGACGACAAGTCCGCAGAGGTCATGTGAGCTTCCCGATCAGACAGTCAGCATCAAGGTTTCTAACTTTTCAGCATGAGTGAGCAAATCATTGAAACAAGCATATTTGATGTCTGTATCTATATAACAAACATAATCAGGGAGCTCTGAATGCAAATTAATAAAGCTGTGCTAATGCATTGTTGTGGATATTTCATACATCCTGTCGTTTCTGAGCCCAAGGCATCTACACCAATAGGGTGTACCATCACTGGTATATTTGTGTTCTGTGGCGGTTTTCATTTGCAAAGATCAAAATTTCCTAATCAATGAGGTTACGAAATGAAGCTGAATTGTTTTCAAAAGCTGATGTCTGAAGACCCACACATCCTTCAGTTTGATTGAACAGCCAAGTTTCACTCAGGTCTCACCTGAAGCGACATCTAATGGAAGTGTCATCAGGTATTCATGCAGGTATCATATCAGAGTCAAAGATCGGATTCCAAGGAGATTTCATCATGACCCTTTTGTTTCAGAGAAGTCAAAACTGTGCAAGCTTATGGTAGACAATGACCTGATAACACTCAACATGATATAAGCTCACATGAACCATCCATTCAGATACCTGATTTAAAAGTACTCACCGATTGCTGCTTTACCCCATACTTCAACAATGAACTCTTCTGTACTGTTGTCTTTGCTGTCTAAAGGACTCCGGCCAAGAGAATGTTCCATCTCCCATAGAATTTTAGGGGGTTCATGGTGTTGGATAAAACTGTTTTCATTTTCAAACTCTTCACCCCATGGATTCCAATTCTCATCATCAGAAATTTCTGGAAAGACAAAAATGGACTTAATTTTCAGTAATAATTCAGAGTTATTATGACATATGACATATGCAATTATGACAAGTCCAATAGTGAGTGAGTGGGTATGGTTTTACACCGTCTTTAGCAATATTCCAGCATAATCACGGCGGGGAACCCAGAAATGAGCTTCACACATTGTACCCATATCGGGAATCCAACCCGCTGGCTGGTGGTCAGGCTCGCTGACTTTGTTGTTGCATGTCATTGTATCCCAAGTGTGTGGATCGATGTTCATGATGTCAGTTACTGGATTGTCTGGTCCAGACTCAACCATATGGCTGACAGCAGCGTTAAACAACCAACCAACCAACAAACAAACGAGAGAGTGAATCGAGTCATCATACAAGGCAATCAGCAATAATTCACCTAAAGTCTGAGTCCAAGAATGTTCAAACCAAGGAAATTATCCATTGGCATTATTTTCCGTAAATTTGGGATGAACATCTGGGCTGTGATAACCTAAGCTAGCCTAAAAGACATTTTGCTAGACACAGGATTCAGACAAGCGTCAAAAATTCCTGGCTGCATTTAAAGGGGAACAACATTCAGGAATATCCCAGTCCCAGTAAGTTTGATTCAAGTTGTTATCACACTATACTGACCATGCATTTTGGTCTGGCAGATAATGATTACAACAGATACACAATGTGTCAAGCTACAACACCCACAGATAGACATGCAGTTGTGCATGGCCCCCTTTAAGGCAGTTGTGCATGGCCCCCTTTAAGGCAGTTGTGCATGACCCCCTTTAAGGCAGTTGAGCATGGCCCCCTTTAAGGCAGTTGTGCATGGCCCCCTTTAAGGCAGTTGTGCATGGCCCCCTTTAAGGCAGTTGTGCATGGCCCCCTTTAAGGCAGTTGTGCATGGCCCCCTTTAAGGCAGTTGTGCATGGCCCCCTTTAAGGCAGTTGTGCATGGCCCCCTTTAAGGCAGTTGTGCATGGCCACCTTTAAGGCAGTTGTGCATGGCCCCCTTTAAGGCAGTTGTGCATGGCCCCCTTTAAGGCAGTTGTGCATGGATCCTTTAAGGCAGTTGTGCATGGCCCCCTTTAAGGCAGTTGTGCATGGCCCCCTTTAAGGCAGTTATGCATGGCCCCCTTTAAGGCAGTTGTGCATGGCCCCCTTTAAGGCAGTTGTGCATGGCCCCCTTTAAGGCAGTTGTGCATGGCCCCCTTTCTGACTATGCATGCATTTCTTCTGAAATTCATATGTTTACATAAGGATACAAATTCATTCAACTTCATTGTATGCATGACCAGATCATTTATATGTCTATCTAAAAACTCTTTGCCAGGGCTCTGGTAAAACAATTCCCAAGCTGACATTTCGTACCCAACTCTCAAGACCAACAGCGGATACCCAGGTAGTAGATTTGGATTCGTCCCAGGACTAAATTCTCCACATGACAATTCCTCACTCAAAGTAGGACATTTCCTCATACCATAATGCAGAATATAAAAACTTACAAGAGGATATTTTAAATGAATTTATCATCCAAAACTGGCTCCCACAGGAGATATAGCTTGGTTGAGATCAAGCAATATTTACAGGAAATTGCATCACAATGCTTTGTAGACCATTGTGACATCATTGGTTACCATGACATCACAATCAAATGACATCACTAATGGCTCTACTACTGAA
The DNA here is from genome assembly GCF_022045235.1 of Haliotis cracherodii. Classification (NCBI taxonomy): domain Eukaryota; kingdom Metazoa; phylum Mollusca; class Gastropoda; order Lepetellida; family Haliotidae; genus Haliotis; species Haliotis cracherodii. The sequence continues at coordinate 9,987,129 of NW_027266319.1, forward strand.
GCTGTTAGCAGTACTTTTTACACTTAAGACACTGCTTATTACTGTCTACAAACTGAAAAAGTTGGAAGAATGATGTTGGATTATAAATTTAATCTCACCCGAGTGTCTTTTGATATCAAATATATCAACACTCTTTGATAAAAGTGGAAAAAAATCCTCAGCAAGCCTGGAGTTTTCCCACTTTTATCAAAGAGTGTTGATATATTTGATATCAAAAGACACTCGGGTGAGATTCTCTACATAGACTGTCATGTCTGACTGTAGATATGATTTATGATCTTAACAATCACCGGGAGAGGCCATGTAGACAATTGCCCAATGAGCATGCTCAGTACAGCATTGATTGTCGATGCTGATGCTGATCTAAATGTAACAGGAAATTGGTAGTGAATGCTGACTACCATGCTTTTAATCCTCCCATTATCTCTGAGATCTTCTCTTACCTCTACTAGTATAATAGCAAAGAAGAACATCAGATTGTGAAATGCCAGTCCTACGCAGATGAAAGGAAGTCACCAAACCAGTTCATGCATTCAGTACCAAAGAAGATCAGATTTAGTTAGATGTCCATGTGGGGAAATGCCTGGGTGGGGAAATGTCTGTGTGTGGTATTGTCCACTTGGAGAATTGTCCGTGTGGGGAAATGTCTGTGTGTGGTATTGTCCACTTGGAGAATTGTCCGTGTGGGGAAATGTCAGTGTGTGGTATTGTCCACTCGGGGAATTGTCCATGTGGGGAAATGTCAGTGTGTGGTATTGTCAGCTTGGGGAATTGTCCATGTGAGGAAATGTCCTACACTCATATATGACAAGCGATACAACCACAACAATCAAGAGGGGTGTACAGGTCAGCTGTTGCAAATGAAAGCAACCATAGCAACAAGACCGGAAGCTGGGCATACTTTTTCACAGCAAGAGCACCCACCATCACCTGGCATCATGTGTGATGACACACTAAAACACACAGGGAGTTGTCTCCCTTGGGTAGTCACTCAGCAAGCTCCTTCTCAGCGTATGACACCTTCGTGACACCTTCGTTACACTCTCAGTAACATCGCTGCCACCAGTGTGGGCGCGGCCATTACAAGAATCTTGAAATTTGGCCTCTAACCCCAAATGTAGTAACGTTCATACCTTTGTTTATTTCTTTGGGAATGCCATCATATTTCGTTTTGAAAAGGTTTACGACTGACCATGTTTTCCAGATGAATATAGAGGCTTAATTTCAAGATTCTTGTAATGGCCGCATCCACACTGGTGGCAGGGATGTTACCGGGAGTGTAACGAAGGTGTCTTGCGTTGGGAAGGAGCTTGGTCAGCCAGGTGATGCTAACTGTGAGTTGTCTCCCTTGGGTAGTCAGATGATGACATCTGTGGAATCCATGATTAAAAAAACCTTTCCACAAGCATTGGGACATAATAAATCCGATTCCCCATGGAGTGTTAATGAAGAAATTATCCCTGACATCAGAAAGTTATCATCGATGAAACACAGCCATGTTGACATTTAACTTATGTCAAGGTCAACATAGCAGCATAACAGTCTGATACATGAACAAAGAGACACAGAGGCAGTATTCTGGGATCTAAAGTTTCTTTTCTTGAATCACTACTGGCAGTGTGTCAATCAGACATAAACTTCCATGCATCAATACACTCAGGATTAGAAATTAACCTAAGCCCTAGGCTAGCACAAATCCTGTCGTAAGTACAAATTTCCCCATTGTTTTAACATTACAAGGGCAATTTGTCTTTACCCAGGCCAGTAAAAGTTTTGAGCATTGTTCTAACCCTGTACACACCGTGACATATCGGGACTTCAGTGATAAACATCATGGTGAGCTATTGACTGAACAGTGACCATGGCGCAAAGTCAAAACATGTGCCTGGAGCACCCTAACCTGGCACAGTCACTGAAGGAAATAACGATAAGATCTTATGGATTTCTGCCCCCCTTTGTGTCGGATGAGGAAGCCAATAAGCGCCCAATAGGCTTCTTTGAAATAGCCCCTGCAATCTTGTTTGTACACTTAACAAGGTTAGAAAAAATATCATATGCTGTGTTATTGAATCCTTCAGGCATGTCATATAGCCTGAAATAACATCATCATAGAATATGTTATTGTGTAAAAATCACACGAGTCACGTCAGATGTAATTGAACAGGCAAGGACAAAACAATAAGCCAAAAGCATGTAACAGCAATTTGAGCTGTTCTGTCAAGAATCAATTCCTGCCTCACCCTGTGGTGATCTTTGCACTTCCAGACTTTCTTATGAATGTGCCCAGTAGCAGATCACTCGAGCCCCTTCAAAAGTTTGAAAAGTCAGAGTATCAGACGGCATCCCCATGCAACCAATAGCTGGTGGCAAATAGCAGCAAATGTAGACAGAAGCCAGAAAAACTTAAGGCAGTGTTTAATGAACTTTTATGGGCGAAAATCCAAAGCAAGGAATAGTAGACAGCTTTAGGGTAAGTTAATTCCATTACAATTTTCCAAGAGGGCAGCTCATTCCACCGACGTACCTTCCAGAAACTAACCCTGCCACATCTACAAACTAGGGTCTCATGTCCACGACGCTTCAGTTCAGGGGCTACCTCGAGCAGTCGGGAACAAATTAATCCTGTCGTCAACACCCATGAATAGCATCTTCTTAATCCCTCCCTGAGCAAACACAAGACCCGATCACAAAGGCAAATTGTGGGGCCTCAATTGGAAAGGTGTAAAGGAAACTAATGCCCCATACCCTGAGTAGGAATCAATGCTTTTACTGCAATTGCTTGACAGTAATAGAAGTTAATTTGCATTATCCACTTCAATGAGTGTGACTGAAAATGTATTGATCTTCTCAATATCTCTAATCAATTAAGTTAGATTTCCGTTCCAATAATCGGCAAACACTGTCATTTTTCCACGTGGCCTCCTACCCTCCAGATGCAGACGGATGGCAAGATCACTACATCTTGCCCAACGTCCTTTTTTGATCAATGCTCGTCTTACTTCTGTCTACAAGACCACGTGAGCTAATCTAACCTGTTACTAAACTTGGAATAGATTTTTTTCGGTGAAGACGGCTAATTTGTCCACCAAATTCTCTTCGACTGAATGTGTGAACCGTATACATTTTCGACATTACCACTTTTCGATCCAGACAGTTGTGTCGTCAGGTGTCTAATCATCTGTATCAGCAATGATCATCACTGGAAAGGTCATCTAAACAATGTACACTACAGGTTCTTGCAATCCATACACAAAATCAAGATGGGCAGGTTTATTGTGGGCTGTAATCTAGCCATGGGGACCCATATTGACTGAGAACATATCATCACAATGATACCTAACTCCATCATTTGCTGTACGTGTTGGAACGATATAGATTTAGCAAGCCTTGAACACACACACAAACAATACAACATATGAATTTTCCAATGTCTATTGACCAATTCCCTTTCCACATTCTGCCAACATTTTCCAGACCTAAATTATGATGAACACGATACTGCACCACCCAGGCGACTACAAACTGCAGCCTACGGCTTATTGGCATTAAAACCATTTCCACATATGACTTTGACATCTTCAGATGGATATAAATTGGCATCTACTGATAGCTTTTATCAGTCGCACTCAGCAATATTCCAGATATATGATGGCAGTCTGTAAATAATCGTGTCTGGACCAGACAATCCAGTGATTGACATCATGATTATACATCCACGCAATTGGGATACAATGACATGCATCATCCAAGTCAGTGAGCCTCAGACAACCAAATCCCGTTAGTCACTTCTTACGACAAGCATGGTCGCCTTTTATCGCAAGCATGGGTTGGTGAAGACCTATTCTACCCAGGATCTTCATGGGTCTCATTTCAGTGGCAAGGCCCCCAACAAAATTACAGTTAACTACAGTCATAACGAAATTAAAGGGACAGCTAATTTTAGATATCATAACCGTAGTTCGTTATAAGCATAATAAGTACAACATACACCAATGTATATATACACCAATGGCCGGAAAAAATAAAGTTTGTTATATCTGTCAGCTCATTATAAGTGTGTTCATTATAAATATAGTTTACTTAGTTATATGTGTCCCAGCCATCCCAAATTTGGAACCCCTCAATTTTGTTGTGCTTCACTATAGAAACACAGCCATTATCTTCAATATGGTGATGACTTGTACTGACATATTGCAAAAATTACTGTTCTTCAACGGAAAAATTCTTTCAAAAATAAATGGTCTTCCTGTCTTCCTGAGCTAAATAAGGAAACAATCACAAATTTTTTGGTCTCATATGGAAATCGAAAAATTATGTGAAAACGTAATGTCGTGAATGAGTGAGCTTGTTTTAACGCTACTTTGAGTGAGTGAGTTGGGTTTAACGCCGCTTTGAACAGTATTCCAATTATATCACAGTGTGTCTTCAATGTGGGAGGAAACTAAAAGTGATGCAGGTCTCAGAGATTTACCACTTTGGTGAAACCCAAATGCATGGTAAACTGGCTATGGTGCTGACAAGCCTAGAACATAATCGGGACAAACCAGGATTTGCAAATATGAGCATTGGGGAAAAAGCAATGAAGCGATGGGGCAGAACACTGTCTTATGACCTATAATTTGAACTGAAACAGGATAGTATCTTGTTATCACACAAGGCTCTACAGCATTTCCTCAAAATAGATTATTAACCCTGCAACCTGCTAATCCAAAGTGGTGATTAACGGAAATTGAGCTCAGTGCGGCCGGAATAACGAGATTACACTTGCATGCCATTCCCCATATGCCCATGCAAACATACAGAAAATGAGCTCTCATTATGACCAATACCATCATCAAAGGTTTCCAAAGCACCTGATGATATGTTTTGTCAAGGACATGTGCCATTGACACCCACAAGAACTATCTTGTTCTCCTAGAAAACCTGTACACTTTTTACATTTTATTACTTGTCTTTTGTCTTCATTTCCAAAGAAACTGCCAAAATCAATCAATTACCACTCCTATCGGGAAATTAATCTTTAAACTGTGGTACAAAATCTTTATAAATATGCATAATATGCAGAACGTTATTGGATGACTTCACTATTCCCACCGAGTGCAGGATCTCCTGTGATCATAAACCGACCACACTTCTCATGACCTCACAAACCCAACACCAGCTATACTCACGTGCATGTTGTTTCCAGCAGGACTATTACCTTACAAATATTTTTATTTATATGTCTGTTATTATAGCAATCTTATTAGAATAATCTTAGGTTAATGTGACCTACTAACAGGTGCTAGATTGTCACTACTACTATAGTAGGTGTTGACAAGCACACACAGAGAAAAAGTGATGATGCCGTCATTGTGATGTCATGGCTTGTAAGTTACGAGACTACTTGGCAACAACTAATTGTGTGATTGACAGTGAAGAGGACGTCTGTTGAAAATCTAAAATTTTAGTTATTGTGATTGAAGCCAAAATACAGGATTTATGGCAGATATGTAAAAGAGGTAGAAGTTTCGTAAAAATTATGCAGAACATTATTGAATTACCTCACCCACCCCCGGATCACAGAACAAAGTCACTATTGACCCATGACAAACAACAAAAAACAGACCAGATTTGTTAAAAAAGAAGCCATTCTCCCCACTTTATTGGTGTTAATCTTTTTATTCCAAGACTGTTCAGGTGATCTAAGAAATTAATCAGACAGTCCCCGCTGCGCTCAAACACAAACATAATCAATTTCCGCAAAAAATGCTTTGATCTTCCTCACGGGGTAATTTATGCTCCAATCTTCGCCTCGGAGGAACATTTCATTATTTGCCATCAACCTACCAAGATCTTCAACATTGCTTTTGGTTGTTTATTTCTTACACAAATTTTCAATATCTCTTTAAGGTGATTGTGAGTGTTGAAATCCCAGCCTTTCATCCTACACTTCGGTGCTGGGCAATCACTGACCCTAATCGGTGAGCGCAGTAGTATTCAAAGTAATATGTGCCATTCTAACTGCAGACCCCAGGGAAGCACTCAGCAGCAAAAAATGAACTTTTATTCCCCAAATTGCGAAATGGAGATTTCAAAAATATTGATAATGACATCTGATGATCTTTTTTTTCTGTGATTGCAAACAATTAAACAATATCTTGATTTTTAAGAGTAATCTTTTGGAATTGCAGAATTGGATGATGATGATGATGATGATGATGATGCCTTAAATCAGTTTTACATCAATTAACTACTTTTATCTGCTAACTAAATGTATCAAGCAATTCAGAGACCGCCTCTGTGGTCTAGTGGTAGAGTGTCCGCCCGGGGAGCAGAATGTCCAGTATTTGACCCCTAGCTGCTGCGTCATACCAAAAGACGTTTAAAAGATGGTAGTTGTTGTAACCCTGTCTGGTGCTCGGCATTAAGGGGCTAAAACAAGGACTGGTCGACTAGTACAAGCAGCCACACACAAACGTGCATATATTCTTGGACACAACATTTAACCTCATTTCACCTCACCTCACCTTGTCGGCATGAATTCCCCGACTCTCGGTGTGTGAAACCAAGAGTAGATGAACACCTGGTGTCAGCACTGATGTTCAGTGATCCATTCATATGATTCTCACCACTATTTTGCCTTTTACACCCAATGGAATATAATTCGACAAATAATCTAGATAGGTTATTCTCTCATTTGATGTTTTGTATTATGAACTAGAAAACTACAGTAAATATCAACTCAAGTAACAGAAAATGTCAACTCAGTAAGTCAGTGGGACAAAAAATATATCAGTGTTCCATATCTAATACAAGAAACAAGAGTCATCAGGAGATGACAAATCCCCCCATCCCCACAATAGCAAAAGGCACCACTTCAGCCCCTGGTTAATACATGTACCAAGTTTGGATGAAAAAGATTTCACAGTTTTCAAGTTGTCCCAGAAACAATTGAGTGGGCGAGTATGGTTTTTTGCCGCTTTTAGCAATATTCCAGCAATATCATGGCGGGGGACACCAGAAATGGGCTTCACACATTGTACCCATGCCGAGAATGGAACCTGGGCCTTCGCCGAGACGAGCGAATGCTTTAACCACAAGGCTACCCGACCGGCCCTGGAAACAAAATAAAGACGGACAGACAAACAGACAGACAGAACAGATGATGACTCTATCCCCCCCATCATATGCCAGGGGGACAAAAATGTCAAAAAGACATATAGTGCCAACAGAGATGATGCAAGACATCACAGTCACATACACTGTCAAAAACCGTCACATCAAAGGAGTGGTAGTTAACATAATCTCCCTGTATGAATATCCGGAACAGTTGCCGGCAGTATTGGCATTTCAGATATCATATGATATCTTGATAAATAATTCCAATTTCTTACATGTTCTTTATAATATAAGCATCAGCTACTCTCTGATGACCTTCATCATGGAGGTACTTCCTGCTATGATCTGGAAGGTTAAAAAAGTGTTCAAAGCAAAGGATGAAAGTCAAGCGGTTCTTTTTTTCAGCTCTTATCTTAAAAAGGACAGACTTAGTGGATCCTCAGATTTAAATGAAATAGACAACATTGACTCATACAAAGCAAATAGCAATCTAGTGTGAAGAAGCAGTTCCATGTAGGTGTATTGTTTGTATCCATGGTAACATGAAAACACAAATACTTCAGAGAAGAAGTCTTGTCAACACCATAAAGATTGAGAGATACTTATCAATGCAAACTGAGCAAGTGGTGGGTGCTACCGGTAGGGCAGGATGTGTTCACCCTTTTGCGAACACCTGGTGTCATCACTGATTTTCAGATATCCATCCATATCATTTTCACAGCTATCTTTCTCTCTACCCAAAGGAATCTGTTTCTGCTAATGATGTGTTGACGCTGTATTTGTCACTGGAGTTTCTATACTTCAAAGTTTATTAGTCTCGGTGAATTACAGCCTTTTCAGACTTAAATTATTAAATATTTTCACTATATTAAGTAACAGTTGATAAAATTACTTCTGAACCTTTCGACTCAAGTTTCGATTGAAAACCTGCTCAGACCGTTCAAAGAAAAAAAACAGATCATCCATGAGACTCTTTCATTTCTCCATGGGAATAAACGATCAATAGCCAAAGGGAAGCATCACTGCAATGTTTAAAGTTTAACAGTATTGATTGAAAAAAACATTACAGCCGCTAAAACCAGGAGCCATACATTTTATGCAGTTTCAAACTTTACATGAATATTGAATTCAAATAAAAATCAAGATTCCGGCATATTTTCAATTTTACATTTCCATCCTATTGTCACTGCCGAGGCAGATCACCATCTCAGACTAATGACAGCTTAAAACGGAATAAAAAAGTTGGATTGTCCCTTCTATCAGTAAAGAGTTCCTTAATTTCTCCCATTTTCCACTTGACTAATTATTCTGCAAGAAGCTCTACCGACACGCAGATTGAATTGACGAAACAATTTCATTAGCGAGAATTGTGGTCGCGTAGAGATATTACCCCATCACAGATCGCGCGTAGTCCGGATGCAAGGCCTCCAGCATGCCCTATAATCTTTACTTGTCTCTAACCTGCCTTAGAAGCTAATCAATGCATCCTCGACAATAACATTAAATATGAATAGAAGCAACAGATATGAACAAATCATTTCTTTGATTTTCTAATCAGCTGAAAACGGACACTGCTGAAGTGCTACATAATGTAGCCAGCCTATTGATCAAACTAAGAAAGCTAAGTCGAATCATCATGACACATACGGTGTCACTGAACTGGACTGGTCAGTGGTCAACCACGTACTGTGATGGACACAATTAGTGCTTCTGATGTTTTTTAGTTGTTGGGTCAACTAATGGATTTTTTCAGTTCGAAAATCAAAAGACATTACAAAATATGTCAATAATCCTTCCTTTCTTATTACTTGTAAACTTATAAATAAAGATATGTAACAATAATGCTGACTTGGCATAACTCACGACTGCTTGTCGAGGATATATTGTCTTTCAGCTATCTAAATTATCAGTGAACTAGGGACAGTGCTGGCCATTCTATAAGAACTGGGGACAGTGTTGGCCATTCTATAAGAACTAGGGACAGTGATGGCCATTCTATAAGAACTAGGGACAGTGTTGGCCATTCTATAAGAACTAGGGACAGTGATGGCCATTCTATAAGAACTAGGGACAGTGTTGGCCATGTTATAAGAACTGGGGACAGTGTTGGCCATTCTATAAGAACTAGGGACAGTGTTGGCCATTCTATAAGAACTAGGGACAGTGTTGGCCATTCTATAAGAACTAGGGACAGTGTTGGCCTTTCTATAAGAACTAGGGTGAGTTTTGGCCATTCTATAAGAACTAGGGACAGTGTTGGACATTCTATAAGAACTAGGGACAGTGTTGGCCATTCTATAAGAACTAGGGACAGTGTTGGCCATTCTATAAGAACTAGGGACAGTGTTGGCCATTTTATAAGAACTAGGTTGAGTGTTGGCCATTCTATAAGAACTGGGGACAGTGTTGGCCATTCTATAAGAACTAGGGACAGTGTTGGCCATTCTATAAGAACTAGGGACAGTGTTGGCCATTCTATAAGAACTAGGGACAGTGTTGGCCATTCTATAAGAACTAGGGACAGTGTTGGCTATTCTATAAGAAGGTGTCAGCAATGAGACCTACCCTACCCCTGAATTCCCATGGGGAATACTTTCAACTTGTCAGAGACCCACTCTAACCCGAATTCTCTCTGGGGATTTAATATTTGCACTTCGTCAGAGACCTTCTCTACCCCTGAGTTTTGGCACTTCGTCAGAGACCTTCTCTACCCCTGAGTTCTTGCACTTCGTCAGAGACCTTCTCTACCCCTGAGTTCTTGCACGTCGTCAGAGACCTTCTCTACCCCTGAGTTTTGGCACTTCGTCAGAGACCTTCTCTACCCCTGAGTTCTTGCACGTCGTCAGAGACCTTCTCTACCCCTGAGTTCTTGCACGTCGTCAGAGACCTTCTCTACCCCTGAGTTCTTGCACTTCGTCAGAGACTTTCTCTATCCCTGAGTTCTTGCACTTCGTCAGAGACCTTCTCTACAACTGAGTTCTTGCACGTCGTCAGAGACCTTCTCTACCCCTGAGTTTTGGCACTTCGTCAGAGACCTTCTCTACCCCTGAGTTCTTGCACGTCGTCAGAGACCTTCTCTACCCCTGAGTTCTTGCACTTCGTCAGAGACCTTCTCTACCCCTGAGTTCTTGCACTTCATCAGAGACCCACTGAACCGCTGAGTTCCTACTGGGGAATACTTACAGTACGTCTGAGGCCTACTCTAGTGCTTGCATTAGGTTAAATACGGTGTACCACACCATCGGCAGTCATGGATCCTTAACTCCTTGATTCAAAGATTATTTGACAGTTACCTTTGGCCTTTAGTGTGGCCATCAGTGGGAGGCACGGGTCGTGTCACATTCAGCCATGATCAATGCCTGGTGCTTGCACTGCCACACCATCTTGCTGGGTTCCCACTCTTCACCAATCATCACAGGCATAACTCTATTTACTCTTTAATCAACCCTTTGTTTACTTTCCCATATCACATTACATGGTGAAATGAAAAAATAATTCCAAGGTCTTTTTCAATTCCTGAGCTCTTCTTGAATACAGGGATATCTTTACAGCTTTATTGCCAGAGTGAGTGAGTGAGTTTAGTGAGTTTAGTGAGTGAGTGAGTGAGTGAGTGAGTGAGTGAGTGAGTGAGTTGATGGAATAAATCAGAGAAAGTTTTAAACCAACCAAGAGATAACATACAGAGTCCTTAATGCAATTAATAATGCCACAACAAAATCGTAAATAAAAACTTCATCTTTTTAAGAGTCTGGCATATTTGTAGGATTTCATCAAGTACAGAAAGGAGAGAACATACTCAGTAAGTTTTTTCATCTTAGGATAATAAAAGGTGGGAAGTTTGTGGGGAGTTCTTAGTCACTTACTGAGGCACACAGGGATGAGGATCTAGTAATTAATTCATAAAGGCCTCTCTCAAATCATCCCTCAGAAGGATTCATGTACCAAGGCAACTACTGTGAGTTGTAGTAGTGAAATAATAGAGGCAAACATAAAACATGAAACATGTTTCAGATACATCAGCAGCATTTAATCCTGTTCTCCCACTTGTAAACTGTTCTTCTTAAACTGACAGTCCATTAACTATAGCATGGTTTCTACAAGCTTGGATCTGCTCTGAGAGACTTCTACAAGAAAATAAATTGAAAAGACTCTAAAATATCTCTGCAAGTGTAAGCATTTCTTCCAGTCTCAATCTCTGTCCCAGCTCGGAGGAGATTGTACAAGTCTTAGGAGACTATAAACCGGATTAACGACAGCTAGAACAGCATAAAACCTACTATGAAACTCCGAGAAGTTTGTTATCAGCAGTAAAAATTTAAGTATTGATTTTCATTAAACAAACATATCCTTTTCAGCATGACAACTTTCCTGACAAATTAATACCCCAAGTACCAACTCATGAATAAAATTGAGAAGTTTTCGCACAGAGGATTACAATGCATGGCTTCTCAATTAATTAATGAGCATGCAAAAAAAAGGGATTTTCCTTTCTACAAGTTGAAAATTAGCACATGTAGAAAACATAAAGACTTTGTGTGCCGAGACTCAGACTAACACTGCCTAAAACATCCCGACATCATTCCCGCTTCTTCTGTAATGACCGTTCACGACCTCTGAAACTCGTGAAAAACGCTCCAGGTTTGATGAAATCTCTAAACACGAGCAAACTCAAAATCAATGTCCCTGAAGGAAAAACTAACAAGGCAGTGGGTAAAGGAATGAATTCCCTGATTTTCAATCAGCAAGGCACAGAGGCATCAATCTTGCTTTTGGAACAGTCCAGCTCAATTTACAAAACACAATACAATCATAGGTGAACATTGTAGACCATCAGCTTTCTGTTTCATTGACCACTGTAGACCAGGTTACTACGGTCACAGAGTGGCCGAATCTGGTCATATCGGCCAGTCAGTGAGGCAGATGGGACAATCAATACCTCCAAGGCCTATTGACCATTTGTAGCAACAAGAAACGAGATGATTAGAGATCAGGGAGAGAAGGACATAGTGACAAGAGTTAAGCTTAAAAGATTGGACATTGTCAGTGTGTGTAACTGTCAAATATCCCCATATACCACTCAGTGTCTGTAACTGTCATATCCCCATATACCGGTCAATGATTGGACATTGTCAGTGATTGGTCATTGTAGTGTATGTAACTGTCAAAATATCCCCATATACCACTCAGTGTCTGTAACTGTCATATCCCCATATACCGGTCAATGATTGGACATTGTCAGTGTAACTTTAACTGTCAAATATGACCATATACCAGTCACTGATTGGACATTGTAGTGTGTGTAACTGTCAAATATCACCATATACCAGTCACTGATTGGACATTGTAGTGTGAGTAACTGTCAAATATCACCATCTACCAGTCACTGATTGGACATTGTCAGTGTAACTGTAACTGTCAAATATAATCATCTACCAGTCACTGATTGGACATTGTCAGTGTGTGTAACTGTCAAATATCACCATCTACCAGTCACTGATTGGACATTGTCAGTGTGTGTAACTGTCAAATATCTTTTGTTGTTTTAAGTAAACCATGTTATTTTATATAAATGAAAGGCCAGCAGGGGTAGTTCTGGGGGTAGGTCTGATACCCATATAGCCATGTATTCAGGCATTCGTCACCACTCGCCCCTGTCCATAACCTGCAAGAAGACTCGTCCCCCTATCAATGACTGTTACATGTTACAAATGTCTTGCATCTAAAAATAAACCCTAGATACAGTTAAAGGTGTTCAGTCATACTCTATAAATACTGTACGTACCGATGTGTCTAAATAGTATCTGGAATATATGTGACATGCGGGAAATATACGAGTTGACAATTTTTTTAAGTATGCCTGTTTGCACTTAGACGGAACCCAGTCGCAAAAATGGCCATAAGAGGGGCACGAGTCACTATTCAGCATGTCCCGGAATAACACAAATTGGTCACGAATGGTTTTCAGCAAACAACCTTTAATGATATAGTGACATTGTATAACAGACGTAGAGCATGCAATAAATGTTGTGCTCATTGTGTAACATGTGTATAGAATGCTATATATGCTGTGTTCAGGAAACAAACTTTAACGGCATAGTGACATTGTATAAAAGATGTACATAGAATGCTATATATGCTGTGTTCGGGAAACAAACTTTAACGGCATAGTGACATTGTATAAAAGACGTACATAGAATGCTATATATGCTGTGTTCAGGAAACAAACTTTAACGGCATAGTGACATTGTATAAAAGACGTACATAGCATGCTATATATGCTGTGTTCAGGAAACAAACTTTAACGGCATAGTGACATTGTATAAAAGACATACATAGCATGCTATATATGCTGTGTTCAGGAAACAAACATTAACAGCATTAAAAGTGCATTGTATAACAGACATATATAGCATGCTATATATGCTGTGTGAATTGTCCACGCCTCGAGCTCACAACAACACTTAATCAACACAACAGAAATATTCCCATGAGGTCCAGGTATTCCTACCATGATGGGAAAGTAACTTTGATAACGACAATCCAAACATCAATATGTTCGTGGAGAATGACTGGGTTATTATTCAACAGTCTGGACATTACTATCCGGCTGTATGATAGACCAATTGTGTTATACACAGGCAAGTGTACTCTGTTCAAGGGTCTCCAAAGATTTAAATCAGACTGAAGACAGACTCTAATCTAATTCAGAGTGGAAGTGTTGGAGCTGCTTCAGTAAGCAGTAATAAGGGAGAGGTTTCATCTGCCAATAACATTATTTCACATATACAAGACAAATATTACCAACACAGCACCAAGGGCTGGCCACTGTGTCCATCACTGTAACCTAGCACATCTGCAGTCAACACGAGTAGGTTCACTGCAGCATCGCTAAGATGGGAGTCCCTGGTTAGATAATTGACATGTGGGGGGGGGGGGGGGGAGGGGGCTTATTTTAAACCATACACAGTACTGTCCTGGGTGAGTCTCCGTTGTCCTGGGTGAGTCTCTGTTGTCCTGGGTGAGTCTCCATTGTCCTGGGTGAGTCTCCATTGTCCTTGGTCAGTCTCTATTGTCCTGGGTTAGTCATCGTTGTCCTATGTCAGTCATCAGTGTCCTGAGTCTAGGTGGCAGATCATGTTCCTCAAAGAAACTGTTGGAAATCCTACATCTTAATTCAGTCTGACCAAAGGCTGTCTAGTTGAACAGTACCAGAGCGGCCCCCATGAATTGATGTGGTAAGTCCCTCAATCTGCCAGTCCCAAATCGCTAATCAGAACTCCATTCTTTTAGGAATGAGTGAGTATCAAGTGAGCTGTTTGAAGCTTAACACCACAGTACTGTAGTCACAACGGTTGGCTTAATGATGGAGGAATGCACAAAGTGACGCAGGTTGAAGCCGTTTTCTAAGTTAGTCAGACCAATGATCACTGCCTGATCACAAAGAAGCATCAAAATTTGGCTGAATCTGGGGACGACACCTGCAGATCCTGCTCTCAGTAAGGACCTCAAATCTGCATGTGGCGTGCACCTGCACCTTAGGCCAACCTGACCTGCTAAAAATATCTTTAACTTATCATATCTATTCATGGTAACAGTCAGTCTGTTCCAAAACTTCATTTAGATATGATGGATATATGTATGGCTTAGATCTATTATGAGCTGAAAGATATTTTACAAGACAGGAACTAACAGCTTAATGATATCTGCTGGTCTAAATTCAGAGTACTTATCTTTTGTCTAAGATAGACAATATCATCTTGCTTATAAAAATACCTTACATTCCATTTGAAGGGGGTTTGAGTGTATTCTATGGAACTGGGCACATTTATATAAACTATCATGCCAACAACCCAGCAAACTTTACAGAAGTAAGTTATTGAGATATTTCTGACAAGACTTGGCTTCTGAAATATGAAGCAAATTAGAGATGTGTATTTAACTGGAATGTCTAGGATATTCCTATTTCACATGACACAAAAATGTCACAAAGATTATTCTGGCCCTGACATGCCTAGGGCACACTCACATGAAATTGGCTACATCTATGAAAATTCATGACGGGAGGTCAAGAATATCTTAGCCCAGGCACTTTTATCCTAGATCTTCTCAATTAAAAGAAAAACATTCCGCATTTTAACAAGATAGAAAACAAACCTGATTTTCTTTCCTTCACATAAAATTTTAAAGTGGTCATAAAATAATGAGTTCCCCTAACCAACAGTTTTACTGTACCAAATAATATTTCTTTTAAAATTCCCTGGATGTCAGCAAAATGTGGAACAGAGAAATTTATTAGACAGCAGTTGCTTCAGGCAATACTTAAATCTAAATATATTCCAAAATGCACACTTGTGAACAATTTGCAAGCTCCTAATCATAACACACTTCCAGCTAACTTATGATGGCCTCCCTGGCGAAATGAACACAGTCATGGTTTGTTTGCTTGTTGTTTAATGCCGCACTCAGCAATATTCCAGATATATGAGAGCGGTCTGTGAATAATCGAATCTGGACCAGACAATCCAGTGATTGACATCATGAGCATCGATACATGCAATTGGGATACAATGACATGCATTAACCAAGTCAGCGAGTCTGACCACCCGATCCCATTAGTTGCCTCTTACAACAAGGATAGTCACACTTTACGGCAAGCATGGGTTGCTGAAGACCTATTCTATCCCGGATCTTCACCGGTTCATAGTCATGGAAATTCAACTGAATACATCATAAATAATTATCATTAAAATTATCCACATCGTATGTCTCTGTGAACTACCAACTTCTCCTGCCTATCAAGACCTGATATGTCAGATCATCATTACTATATATTGAATTATATTGGAAATTAAGGGGCTTACAAGATTTTTTCTAAGAAATGTAAGTTGATTTGTTTTAAGTGACTATAAAATAAGCGATATACCAACTGCAATGCTTTAAGCACAATCAATATCACAATCATATCATAATGCCACTCATATTTTTTTACCATCTCATGATGGTTGATAAATCACATATCAACCAAGCTCCTTAATAATTCAACACTGAAGCTGACACAACTTGTTAACAAAACACTTTATTCCACCTTTCAATCCATCGGGGCAACATACATCAGCAGCACAAAGACAACAATGATACAGGATGCAGTAACAAGGCATCCAGTAAGCCTGTCCAAACTGCCATACTTTGAAGAAACCTCATTACCCTACCATAACTCGTAAATCAATACTCTTTTTCCAACTCAATTCTCACACTTAAAAATCATTTTCGTGTAGAAACAAAAACTACAATGACTCTCGTTTCATTTCCCAAATTCATTGACGATCCTGAAACTGAAGATAAGCACGCGATTCTCCATCAAATACACATCAGGACATGTCCGTCATATCCCACGTTCCATCACCCTTCTTGCAATGGGAGAAAGATTCCTAAAACCAACATCTCCCCGTTAACAGCATGTCTGCATGTAAACAGCTGGTAGCAGCAACTGTGCATGTGTGTAAACCATTACGGTGCAACTCACAAACATCCTCACTGTATTGTGCATGCTGGCAAATTTTCATCACATGCCAAATCACCAGTGATCATTTTGGTGCCAGATTATCTGGGTCTGTTTTTATATGGTGCAATCTTGATTCTCCATGTTGCAATGCTTCCTGCAGAGAGGGAATGTTCCATTAACTACTTCGCCTACAAAGGAGGAGTCTATTCCTCTGAGAGCCACCATCACGCATTCCTCGATGTACCTTCAAAGTGTTTCATTGATATTGGGTGAGACATTTAAATCAAATGGATTGCTTTCACTTTTATTTGCTCTTCCTTTAAAACTCAACACGTACTCTGACCTGAAACTGGAAATCTTTTATAAGTTGTAACGAAGAACGAATCATATTTCCAGTATAATTTCTATTTAATTTCTTGCATAGACAAGACTTCCTAATTTTCAAATTGAAAAAATAATCAATATTTAATTTTATTGATTTGAAATTCAGTTATCTAAAGGCCACCATCATATAACTGATATTACTGCATGCAGTGTCAGCAAGGACATAACAACAAACACTGATGATTCCAACTTATCTCTTGACAAGTTGGGGGCACTGTGGTCTTAAAATGTCACCTAGTTTCCATGACGATCTTCAAGTCTATCAAAGTCAACAAACATCACTCTAGATTAGAAATATGCCTGTGGCTCATTAATGAAAGACGAAAGCTCCACAATCTCAATTAACGATCTAATGCGCTGTCACATTCTGAAAGGTATCGCAGACACTGTCCCTGACAGATCTTGCTTGGGGCAAGCTTCTCCATGCATGAAACTACTTAGTGCTGTACTTGTTCAAATACATGTAAAATTCATATCATTATCTCAAGGAATTTGCACAGTTTAGTCATCAGCTTGTAATTACAGATTGACTTTCAGTTTGTGTGAGTTCATTGTAGTATGAACCTTCATTGAGTGAGGAACAAAACTGTATGATAAAGCTGGACCTCACTCTATATCATACTCCTTATAATAATGAACTCACAAAGTGAAAGTCCATTCTTATAATTTTTAATATCACTTTTTTAACCTCAAAGGATGTAGTCCTAGATCTGAACACAATTATATGTAGTCTGTGACTTCATGTTTACACTGACAGCTATACAACAACCAGCTGTTTGGCCCTCACATTATAAAGCTTCATTCTCCAATGATGTTATTCACACAAAGTGAAAGTCCATTCTTATAATTGTTATATTTATATCATTATTTTATACCTCGAGGGATGTATTTCACAATTTCAAGTAGGCCTGGTATGTGTGACTTTGTGTTTACACTGACATCCATACAACAACCAGCTGTAATGTGGAACAAAATAATTCATTGAAAGGAGAAGTTACGTGAACGTATATATGATCAACTTGCTCTACAGGAACCTTTTTGTAGTTTGGTTACAAAATATAGATTCAAATCATATCATCATTTGATGAAGGACGTCTCTAAAGTCACCATTGGTCCTCAGTACATTTGTCACAATGACAGCGCGTGGTAATACATTTTCAAGGACAAGACATTAAAATGGCCAACACGATAAACTTGATGGGAGAGTTTTCCAGAGTTGTCAATGAAACTATGGCAGTTACTATGTGTTGGTCATCATTGATCAAATGGCCGATCATTGAAAGGTGATCATAAAGATGTGTTAAATACCGGTAGATACTGAGGTACATTCATAGGTCGCTATTGACTGTCACTGTCAGTCTAGACACGGATCGAGTCGATACTACAATAGTTTGGATATACATTTCTTCATTTCGTTCAATAGGATAGGTCTTAGCGAGGGTATTCATGAACGATCATGCAGTCAAACTCTCTGATATTTCTCAAAGTATATACTAAAGCTGAGTTCAAGATTAAAGGGCCTGATGATCAGAAACATTCTTCAGTAAGTATTCGTGCCTGGGAATTCCGAGGGGTTCCCCCAGGAATATGCAAGTGGTCTGTCAGTGTTTACATCATTTCAAGAATATAGTCTCATGAAAAAACATGAACATCAAATTGTATCATTTTAACATTTATGAATGTATTTTCGCGGTCATGTAACCAACTTCTCATCCAATGTAAACGCTGTATATCGTGTAAACTTTACATTGATGAATTATTTATGTTTGACAGCCTTAAACAAATTGCTGATACCACACCTGTTGAAGTAAGCCTACTGTTATATGGTAATGTAGATGATATTACAGATAAGACATTTTATGTCCCTTCTACAGTGCTGTATGTTTATATATTGAATTTTGGAATTGTTAAATATTTAAATACCAAGGAGAAGAAGACCCTGTCCCCCAATCGCGTGTGAATAAACTTGTTTAAATCATAGTAGTTATTGCTGCATCAAGACTACAGTCAGTATCACCTGTCTCTGTATTAGTGTACAAACTGCTCCATCACCACAATGTTTGTTTGTTTGTTTGTTGTTTTACGCCACACTCAGCAATATTCCAGCTATATGATGGTGGTCTGTAAATTATCGAGTCTGGACCATACAATCCAGTGATTGACATCATGAGCATAGATCCACGCAATTGGGATCGATGACAAGCATCAACCAAGTCTGTGAGCCTCAGACCACCCAATCCCGTTAGTCGCCTCTTACGACAAGCATAGTCGCCTCTTACGACAAGCATAGTCGCCTCTTACGGCAAGCATGGGTTGCTAAAGACCTAATCTACCCCAGATCTTCCATCACGACAATGACATGTATATAGTGCAACCAATTTGCTTGTCCCTACTCCCTTTCCAACAACATACGACATGTCATCCAATGGGTGACAGCAACTATCAAGATCCTGACAATAATTTAACCTCTCATCTTGAGCAGAATGAGTGATCCTTCTCATCAGAGCAACACAATATTCTGTATAATTTGGTATCATGTTACATTCTTCTGAAAAGGCATGAAGTAAAACTACTGCCCATGTTTGAGACTAACACTTAATCTCTGAAAAGACATAATTTATTTAAACAAACAACTCCATTTAATTAAAAAGGCGCCCCAGTGAGATGAAAGATTCAGAACCTGAGGAAAATCTAGACTTAATTGCTTCATTTAGGGTCAAAGCATAGTCTGCCATACAGACCCTGAAATAATAATAAATATATCCAATACATGTACAGTACATGCAAGTCTTAGTAATAATGATAGTTGGCAAGTCTGGATTAGGGGAAGAAAGTCTTTTGATTATATTTTATTAAGATAACTTAACTGTTTTTTTCTGTAATATAAGTCCATTTCAGAGACTAGA
Source organism: Haliotis cracherodii (assembly GCF_022045235.1). Taxonomy (NCBI): domain Eukaryota; kingdom Metazoa; phylum Mollusca; class Gastropoda; order Lepetellida; family Haliotidae; genus Haliotis; species Haliotis cracherodii. The sequence continues at coordinate 10,007,022 of NW_027266319.1, forward strand.
TGATAGTCTAGGCTCTAGCATTACAGTAAGGGTTGGCAGAAGGGGAAATAACAGGTCCAGAGGCTGTGAGATAGACTACCTACGTCTGTCCCGGCTCAGCACCCAGGGACCTCCAAATGTTCACTTCCAACCGATCTGAAGATGGAGCACATCCGATGAAGTACTCCCACACACCACAATTAATGTAAAAAGAGATGCAAAGTCAATGATCTAAAGATAAACTAAACCTTAAACAGACAATTCAGCCTGGTGAATTTGCAAGGACATATAATTTATTTATTCTTATAAATTTCACAGTGTTAGAAATTAAGAATAAATGTCAAGGGGTCCTTGTCGTGACCTTTGAGTGAATCTTTTTTTTAATTTCATGGTCTTTAAATTAAAATGATAAAGCATAAATGTCAAGGATCCAAGGGTCCAACACTGATTTAATCTATTCCTATTTCATTTCTATTTTTACGGATGTACAATCTCACCTTACACCAGTAAAAGGTGACTCATTATGCTTGTCGTAAAAAGCGACTAACGGGACTGGGTGGTCAGGCTCGCTAACTTGGTTGATGCATGTCATCCATCGATCCCTTTTGCGTGGATTGATGCTCATGATATTAATCACTGGATTGTCTGTTCCAGACTCGATTATTTACAGATCGTGGTCATATAGCTGGAATATTGCTGAGAGCGACGTTAAACAACAAACCAGCCAACCAAGATACCTTACACCATTAGACTGATGCTCCTGTCTTAGTGTGGCAATAGTGCTGACAAATACAGCCCGAGAGGGGTTGAGTATTATAGGCCACTCAAAGGTGTTAGTGTTACTCCAGATGAGAAGAGGGAAAATGGTGGTTCAGACGAACAGGTACAAGGATTACTGCCATATCTATTACAACAACAGAAAGCGCTACAAAACCCATACCAACAACAGAAAGCGCTACAAAACCCATCACAACAACAGAAAGCTCTACAAAACCTATCACAACAACAGAAAGCGCTACAAAACCTATCACAACAACAGAAAGCTCTACCAAACCCATCACAACAACAGAAAGCGCTACAAAACCCATACCAACAACAGAAAGCGCTACAAAACCCATCACAACCACAGAAAGCTCTACAAAACCCATCACAACCACAGAAAGCGCTACAAAACCCATCACAACCACAGAAAGCACTACCAAACCCATCACAACCACAGAAAGCGCTACAAAACCCATCACAACCACAGAAAGCTCTACAAAACCCATCACAACCACAGAAAGCTCTACAAAACCCATCACAACAACAGAAAGCGCTACAAAACCCATCACAACCACAGAAAGCTCTACCAAACCCATCACAACCACAGAAAGCGCTACAAAACCCATCACAACAACAGAAAGCTCTACAAAACCCATCACAACAACAGAAAGCTCTACAAAACCCATCACAACCACAGAAAGCTCTACAAAACCCATCACAACAACAGAAAGCGCTACAAAACCCATCACAACAACAGAAAGCGCTACAAAACCCATCACAACCACAGAAAGCTCTACAAAACCCATCACAACCACAGAAAGCTCTAAAAAAAACCATCACAACAACAGAAAGCTCTAACAAACCCATACCAACAACAGAAAGCGCTACAAAACCCATCACTACCACAGAAAGCTCTACAAAACCCATCACAACCACAGAAAGCTCTACAAAACCCATCACAACCACAGAAAGCTCTACCAAACCTATCTCAACAACAGAAAGCGCTACAAAACCCATCACAACAACAGAAAGCGCTACAAAACCCATCACAACCACAGAAAGCTCTACAAAACCCATCACAACCACAGAAAGCTCTAAAAAAACCCATCACAACAACAGAAAGCGCTACAAAACCCATACCAACAACAGAAAGCGCTACAAAACCCATCACAACCACAGAAAGCTCTACAAAACCCATCACAACCACAGAAAGCTCTAAAAAAACCCATCACAACAACAGAAAGCTCTAACAAACCCATACCAACAACAGAAAGCTCTACAAAACCCATCACAACCACAGAAAGCTCTACAAAACCCATCACAACAACAGAAAGCTCTACCAAACCTATCTCAACAACAGAAAGCTCTACAAAACCCATCACAACCACAGAAAGCTCTACAAAACCCATCACAACAACAGAAAGCTCTACAAAACCCATCACAACCACAGAAAGCTCTACCAAACCCATCACAACAACAGAAAGCTCTACAAAACCCATCACAACCACAGAAAGCTCTACCAAACCTATCTCAACAACAGAAAGCTCTACAAAACCCATCACAACCACAGAAAGCTCTAACAAACCTATCACAACAACAGAAAGCTCTACCAAACCCATCACAACAACAGAAAGCTCTAACAAACCCATCTCAACCACAGAAAGCTCTAACAAACCTATCACAACAACAGAAAGCGCTACAAAACCCATCACAACAACAGAAAGCTCTAACAAACCCATCTCAACCACAGAAAGCTCTAACAAACCCATCTCAACAACAGAAAGCTCTAACAAACCTATCTCAACAACAGAAAGCTCTAACAAACCCATCACAACAACAGAAAGCTCTAACAAACCTATCACAACAACAGAAAGCTTTACAAACCTATCACAACAACAGAAAGCTCTACAAAACCCATCACAACCACAGAAAGCTCTAACAAACCTATCACAACAACAGAAAGCTCTACCAAACCCATCACAACAACAGAAAGCTCTAACAAACCCATCTCAACCACAGAAAGCTCTAACAAACCTATCACAACAACAGAAAGCGCTACAAAACCCATCACAACAACAGAAAGCTCTAACAAACCCATCTCAACCACAGAAAGCTCTAACAAACCCATCTCAACAACAGAAAGCTCTAACAAACCTATCTCAACAACAGAAAGCTCTAACAAACCCATCACAACAACAGAAAGCTCTAACAAACCTATCACAACAACAGAAAGCTTTACAAACCTATCACAACAACAGAAAGCTCTACAAACCTATCACAACCACAGAAAGCTCTAACAAACCTATCACAACAACAGAAAGCTCTACCAAACCCATCACAACAACAGAAAGCTCTAACAAACCCATCTCAACCACAGAAAGCTCTAACAAACCCATCTCAACAACAGAAAGCTCTAACAAACCTATCACAACAACAGAAAGCTCTAACAAACCCATCTCAACCACAGAAAGCTCTAACAAACCCATCTCAACAACAGAAAGCGCTACAAAACCCATCTCAACAACAGAAAGCTCTAACAAACCTATCTCAACAACAGAAAGCTCTACCAAACCCATCTCAACCACAGAAAGCTCTAACAAACCCATCACAACAACAGAAAGCTCTAACAAACCCATCTCAACAACAGAAAGCTCTAACAAACCTATCTCAACAACAGAAAGCTCTAACAAACCCATCACAACAAGAGAAAGCTCTAACAAACCCATCTCAACAACAGAAAGCTCTAACAAACCTATCTCAACAACAGAAAGCTCTAACAAACCCATACCAACAAGAGAAAGCTCTAACAAACCCATCTCAACCACAGAAAGCTCTAACAAACCCATCTCAACAACAGAAAGCGCTACAAAACCCATCTCAACAACAGAAAGCTCTAACAAACCCATCACAACAACAGAAAGCTCTAACAAACCCATCACAACAACAGAAAGCTCTAACAAACCCATCTCAACAACAGAAAGCTCTAACAAACCCATCACAACAACAGAAAGCTCTACCAAACCTATCTCAACAACAGAAAGCTCTACAAAACCCATCACAACCACAGAAAGCTCTAACAAACCTATCACAACAACAGAAAGCTCTACAAAACCCATCACAACAAAAGAAAGCTCTAACAAACCTATCACAACAACAGAAAGCTCTACCAAACCCATCACAACAAAAGAAAGCTCTAACAAACCTATCACAACCACAGAAAGCTCTAACAACCCTATCACTTAGTGACCACCTATCAAATATCTACCATTACCACAGAACAATCTTCTTCCACCTGTATAAGGAAGTATATCAAGGTGAGTATGTCGTCTGAACACATGCACATATTAGGTCATGCTTTGGGAACAGTGTTGCAACAATGCCGATTATCGCTGCACCTACGGCCTACTTGGTCATCTGCAGCAGGCGTTCATGTCATAGGGCGCTACTATTTTTTACGTCATTGGTTTGAGGCTCCTGCATATTTCTGAGGGTTTTTGTTGAAATATTTGAACAAAAACATCAGCTGGTAACAAACAGACTGTCACAGCCAAAAGTTCTAATTTAACAACCGGGGTTGGAATAGGATGATTCAGACATCAGACCATCCATCCCATCAGCAGCAACTATCTCAAGGTCCTGCACTCAATCTACCTCTTTCCTTAATAGCTAAATACTCTCTTCCCTTAATAGCTATAAAATCTCAATCCTTAATAGCTATAAACTCTCTTTCCTTAATAGCTATAAAATCTCAATCCTTAATAGCTGTAAAATCTCTTAAATCTCCTTAATGGCGACAAAATCTTTTTCCCTTTAGCTAAAAATTCTCTTTTTTTTAACAGCTATAAAATCTCTTTCCTCAATCGCCATAAAATCTCTTTCCTTAATAGCTAAGAACTCTTTTTCATTAATAGCTAAAAACTCTCCTTTGTAGCTGAAAGCCATAATTCTAATTCATATATCATGTATATGATCGCTGTCTGTGTATGTAGCTTTGTGGCTTGCACACTAAGCATCAATTATTTCAGATACTTTCAGAAGCTAAAGTTAGTTTCAGTTGTTTACAGTTATTTCTTTGCTTGTTGTCATCAGCAGCCGGATCTACACAAGTAACTGCAAGTCTGAGTGCAAGTATAGGACTTAAGGCTGATAAGCTGTATGACTATTGCAGTTTTAGCCATCATGGTTGTTGGAAGCATGTGCAGAAATTTGTAACTCAAGGCAGGTACTAGGGCTGGGGCGAGTCCAAATTTACTACCCGGGTACCCACCTTCCTATTACCCGACCCTACTCGGGTACCCACCTCCCTATTACCCGACCCTACTCGGGTACCCACCTCCCTATTGCCCGACCCTACTCGGGTACCCACCTCCCTATTACCCGACCCTACTCGGGTACCCGCCCCCTATTACCCGACCCTACTCGGGTACCCGCCTCCGTATTACCCGACCCTACTCGGGTACCCGCCTCCCTATTACCCGACCCTACCCGGGTACCCACCACCCTATTACCCGACCCTACCTGGGTACCCACCTCCCTATTACCCCACACTACCTGGGTACCCACCTCCCTATTACCCGACCCTACTCGGGTACCCACCTCCCTATTACCCGACCCTACTCGGGTACCTGCCTCCCTATTACCCCACACTACCTGGGTATCCACCTCCCTATTACCCGACCCTACTCGGGTACCCACCTCCCTATTACCCGACCCTCCCCGAGTACCCACCTCCCTATTACCCGATCCTACTCGGGTACCCACCTCCCTATTACCCGACCCTACTTGGGTACCCACCTCCCTATTACCCGACCCTACTCGGGTACCCACCTCCCTATTACCTGACCCTACCCGGGTACCCACCTCCCTATTACCCGACCCTACTCGGGTACCCACCTCCCTATTACCCGACCCTACACAGGTACCCGCCTCCCTATTACCCGACCCTACCTGGGTACCCACCTCCCTATTACCCGACCCTACTCGGGTACCCACCTCCCTATTACCCAACCCTACTTGGGTACCCGCCTCCCTTTCACCCGACCCTACTTGGGTACCCACCTCCCTATTACCCGACCCTACCTGGGTACCCACCTCCCTATTACCCAACCCTACTTGGGTACCCACCTCCCTATTACCCGACCCTACCTGGGTACCCACCTCCCTATTACCCGACCCTACTTGGGTACCCACCTCCCTATTACCCGACCCTACCTGGGTACCCACCTCCCTATTACCCGACCCTACTTGGGTACCCACCTCCCTATTACTCGACCCTACCTGGGTACCCACCTCCCTATTACCCGACCCTACTCGGGTACCCACCTCCCTATTACCCGACCCTACCTGGGTACCCACCTCCCTATTACCCGACCCTACTTGGGTACCCACCTCCCTTTCACCCGACCCTACTCGGGTACCCACCTCCCTATTACCCGACCCTACTCGGGTACCCACCTCCCTATTACCCGACCCTACCTGGGTACCCACCTCCCTATTACCCGACCCTACTCGGGTACCCACCTCCCTTTCACCCGACCCTACTTGGGTACCCACCTCCCTATTACCCAACCCTTAGTAACACGAGTATCTACTGTAGGTCTCAGGAGATGTCTCAAAATGTCCAATTGGGAACATTTTTGGCATAGCCCTGGCAAAAGGTATTTAGATGTATTAAACAATCTGGTAATTCAAACACTGAAGTTGAATTAAGTTATATCTTTTTTCAACCATATGAAAAATCAGAATGAATGGGTGCACAGTCAGAAAGAAATGCGAACATTATTGACTTGTAGTGTTACCATAGAGTTTTCAATATTTTTTGTCATTTAACAGTATATCACGTGACTAACCATGGGTCCAGGTAGTTCTCTGGGTACCTGGGTCCTACTCAGTACCCACCCGACCCGGGAACCCAAGTTACCCATCCCAGCCCTAGCAGGTACATTTCTCATATTTTTCTGTGGAACAAGGCGACTAAAGTATTGGAGTTATGACAGTATGATACTTTGTGGGGATGGGTATTGGAGGCTTAAAGTGTATCAAAATATTTAGCAATGCACAAGGCCGTATTGCGATACACATCACGATATATTATAAAATTCTAAATTATTAATTCAGAAGCCATCTGATACATTAAGGTATGAACTGAAGTTCATGAATGGAACAAAACAAGATGCTGGTTCAACATAATGTTTACTCAGTCAAAAAATATGAAGGCATCTTGGGGTCCAGGACGCCCGCTCCTGGGCATCGAAAGCATTTGGCAAATATATAAAACATTAAACACGTGACAAAAATCACCGTGTTGACAGTGAAACAAACATGAAAAAATGATATTGTGATACGTATTGTGGAAAGAATGAACCTCAATCTGCCGATATACCAGTAATACCTCTCACCCTCCATTGTGTGACACATTCACAGCAGGAGATCATCCAGGCAGACAAGCAGAAATCTTACATCTTCATCTAGTTGAGCATAAAATCATGACTAAAATGTATCCTTGATTCAGAATAGGGATTATTATGGAGAATACATTTTATACTGATTTTGTCTTAATTATCTATCTATGATCAATGGAGTTTCAATGCTTAACAACTCACAAGGCAGTGGGGTAGCCTAAAAGGCGACTATGCTTGTCGTAAAAGGCGACTAACGGGATCGGGTGGTCAGGCTCTCTGACTTGGTTGATGCATGTCATCAATCCCAATTGCGTTGATCGATGCTCATGATATTAATCACTGGATTGTCTGGTCCAGACTTGATTATTAACAGACCGCCGTTATAGCTGGAATATTGCTGAGCGTGGTGTTAAACAACAAACCAACAAACCAACCAACAAACCTAATTGTTAAAACGATTGTTCATCACACCAAAGACCCGGCTCCGTTTCTCCACATGGGTACAAAGTGTGAAACCCATTTCTGGTGTCCCTTGCCCTTGGTGGAATATTGATAAAAGCGGTGTAAAACCCAACTGACCCACTTAACAACTTAGCTACAATTGATGATAATTAGGAAACACCAAGTGTATGAAAACATACATTCACAAACAAGATAAGTCAGTCCATTTGGAAGAATCTGACAGATCAGAGATTGCTGCAGCACCAGTGTTGACAGTGAAACAAAGTTGGAAAGTTTTTAATAGTAGCTGTTAAAGGCCTACGTCCCCTATAAATAGTGGACCTCTTCCAAAGGTGGCAGTGCCAACCTTGACTTCAGGCCGTTGAAATGGTACAGCACTTGGACTGCTCTTTTGAAAATATTAATAGTTCTAAGGCTTATCCATGCTCAATTTTTAGTCCATTTATTCCAGGGATTTCAGAGAGTACATCAGCCTATAAATACAATGTTCAAATAACTGTCATGAATAGATATTTGAAAAAGAAATTTGAAAATTCTAAAGAAATTCAAAACTTCTAACGTTTGACAAGTCCATCTGTGAGAGTTGGGAGGGGTGAAGGGTGTAGCCAGGGACTGTAAACACAGCCAGGTCGTGGAGGGGAATGCAGACAGATGGCTATCTGGGACCATTACCGCTGTCACCACAAGTGTTTCAGTATGAGAGTATAATGATAAATGAACAAAATGTTGGTAAAGAGACAAAACACATGCTTTTTCAAAGAAAATACTTTTAAATGGTAAGAAAGAGGTGGGATTCATAAAGTACAATTGCACATATATATAGAAATTTACACAATAATGACAATGACACAACATAATTTCTTCTCTAACATGTTTCAATGTAAATAAATAAATAAATAACTAAATATCACGATTGCTAGTAATTTTCTTGCATACCTATTGACAGAAAGGAATTCCTAATGTGAATAACTATGGATAAAGCTTTCTCATAAAATGACTCCAAATAGCATTTTGATAATTATAGCTGGGTTTGACCAATCTTTTCTTTTCTGGTGCATTCCTGTGACCACACAGTTCAGGGGCCAGTCTTCTGGCAGGTGGCACCCATTCACTGGTGGAGTCCCTATCTACATTCTCATTCCAGTGTAAAACGGCCAAATGACTTCTCCTAAAATATTCAGATTTGCCAAATGATACACGTTTGTGGTGAAATACATTCATTACATTGTTGAAAGATTCTACATATGCAGTGTCCATTGCTGAAAGAAAATCTTTTGGATGTTTATAAATAAGACTGTTTTGAAGTGCAACAGCTAACAATTTTTCTGCTTTCGGATCAGTTATAATTATCTTTGATGGTTCATAATTTTTCTCTCTTCTGCACCGGGAAGTAGGATTGCATCTATCATGCACATTTTTGTAATGATTTACAATATTATCTACGGAAGATTTAAATTTGATTTCATCTCCCTCTGAATTCCGCAAAGCGTAATTAATGTGTGTTCTAATTGAAGAAATTTTGTCACTCAGCTCTTCATGCCACGTGACACCATGTCTGTGCTGAGATCCACTGGAAAGTTTCTTTAGCTCTCTTTCCACAGCCTTCAAGGCATGCCAGGTGTCATTCTGGTTGAGAGTGAGATGCTGGTGTGTCCGAATGTACTTGTTTATTGACATGTTTCTGTCATGGGCATGCACTCTCACAGATACAGGTCCATCTGGGTGCATCTCCAGATAGGTATACATCCTCTCCGTACCGAGTCGTTCATGGCGCTGTGACACTGAATCCTCCTCCTTGGTAACAATTTCGTCTCTCAGAACTTGATGGCTATTTATTCCTATGCACACAACATCCGTGTGCTGAGAGTTCTTACGCCATCCATGTCGCGCATCGGTCATAATGTCAATTCCTGCCTCAGCATCCTGATCTGACATGAACGTGATGCCGATTTCTTCTCTCAAAGCATTGTCACAGCTGTCTTGATATTCCGCTGCCACACAGTTGTTATAGACAGTTTCATCACCTTGCATATTTTCTCGCATATACCCAAGAGATACGTGTCCAGTATTGGCAGCTTGGCACATGCGCTCGTACTGCACATGGAGCATTCCACTACAGAAGTATCCATGGGCCATTCTATAGTTGACGAGAAACTTTTGATTTGGGAGGTATGGTGACGATGCCCATGGGGCGAGAGATGTGTTGCAGGTCTTACAGGATATATCCAAAACCGCTGCATGCCCACGGCAGTACTTTTTAACTGCAGAGAACTTTGCATTTCTGCAAGTTCTTACATGATCAGCAGTCATATTTGCCAGTGTATCCACAGACTGAACTGCTGTCATAAATATGCACTGGTTGACATCCCCCCTGTCGGTAGTGCTGTAGTTTGGTGTCATGTCAGGTGCATCTTCCATAGCTTCATCTGCATCCTTTGTGTGCGCATTTATGTACAAGTCCAGAATCCTTTCAATGGCTTCTGCATTGTTCACTCTGAGACCCTGCATATTGCCTGTAATAATTTCTTTTACTCTGCACATCTTCCTCTTTATCCTGTCCTTCACATCTGCCCCACACTGAAGTTCCAGGTTGAATCTCTCTTGCCTGCCATCCTTTCGATGGGTGCTGTTATATACCGATTTCTTTCCAGGATCCATGACTAGTATTGCGATTCACTGATGTGTCTTGTCTTGTATGAAGCAAAATACAGACTGCAGTTTTTGTCATATGGTCTATAATTTCTATGGTCCTGGGAAAATGCCAAGGAATAATTAAACAGGAAATGCCAAGAGATGATGATACATTTTTTGTCAAGATAAGGAAGATTCATTAAACTGAAATATTGCAAACTGGTCATTACAGTTGAATGACACTTCCTCCAGACTAATTGATAGCGGTCATTCCTGGGACAGACAGTTTTCCTAAGGAAATGGGAAGGGTCATAAACAAAACAATGCTCGTTTAACTACAATCGCCAATATGCTTGCCATATAGTGTCTTGAACATCTCACTAGAAGGTACCATTTTGTAATCTCTCACAAGCAAGAAGAAAATGGAAAACCGTCATGTTTTATGCCTGTTGGTTACTGACGAAATGGAACAGATCATAGATGGTATATTTACACACCATGGTTGGGAACTGAAACGTGCATTGCCTGCTGATCATGCTGGAGATCTGAACTGCACATCATCTAATAACCCACAAATGACATCAGAAGATAACAGAGAAAACAGTGAAGAGAGTGATGACCGTGAAGGGGATGATTTACATGCCCCTATCCCAGCTGACCAAGGAGGAGATGGGGATCACGAATGCCCCCACTGTTTATGCAATCCATGCATTACACATGAACAGTACAGACAGTCTTGGATGCCATCTCAGAATGCCTTTCCTAGCCTTAGAAACCGTCAATTCCGGAAGGTACTATATAAGAAATATTGGACATTACTCCGAAACAGGAATGTGTGGCGTGATCCACGATATATAGCCAGGAAATGTTCAGCTCTGAGACAAGACAGAAGGATGACATACTACAGGTGGCATAGGAGGGACATAATGCCCAACTGTGTTATCAGGAAAACAAGACAATGGATGCCTAAGACGGACAGGGAGGAGTATGTCGGACATCAGTGGGAGAATGTGTAGAACATTATTCTTTGGAATGATTGATAACTGGTGCAGAATTTGGTCTATTTTGTTCATTTCTATAAAAAGGTATGATTATTTTAATACTGTAATCTTGTTCCTCATCAATAATCAGTATACATACAATACAAATACTATCAATGAAAAGAAGGAAAGAATGTAACAGAAGTTGAATAGATTCAACATTCAAATAATGGAATTCTTATGCTGATTTCCTATTGTCATAAAAACAACATACATAAAGATATTTTGTATTCATTGACAAAAAATAATTACTTAAAATGTTTTTTCAACAAATTTTAGGAACATTTTCTGTAGAATTTTTATCATTCTTTTCTCCACTAAATTTACATTAGAGGTGCCATGCGGTGACATACGGCACACGCCTACACAGCCCCATGGCCAAAGCAGAGATCTCTATCAGGCTCATATTTCAGTCACCCCTCTGCTTGGTGAGCATGGGCTAGGCTAATATTTTTCTCCCATGGGAGAAATACTCGGGCCTTTAAGCACAGACCTCCAAACAACCCTTCCAATGCCTCTGACTGACTCCCTATCAATACAGTGCAATTTGAAATGTTTACATTCAACTTCTTTTCCCTAGCTTTTGGCTCATGCAGACCTGTATAAACAACTTGTATAATATGTATAGGCCACATAGTCTGAATCGATTGCCAGCCACTGGTTTGATGTGATTGTTCCCACTACAAACATCCTAGCACTATGGGGCCTTTTCAAAGGATGTCTCTAAATCTGGTACGTTCAATTGGGTTCTTAATCAAGAAAGCATAACCGACCAGGCTGACAGTTGATCTAAACTCTCATCGGTAAACAGAAGTCCTGCCAAGGGCCTTTGAAAAGAAATTTAGTTTTGGGGGCAAATGGTCGTTTTCATTAAATGTCCAAATCTTCATGCCAAGAAGAATCGGTGATTATCTGTTCTAATGAGGAATCCTTGGTAATATTTCAGAGTGGGCCCATAACGTGACAACTGCACCAACAATTTGTGAAAAGAAATGCACATTTTGACTCATTTTCGTGAACGACTGATCTCTGAGAAAGAGCAAAGCAAATATTTAATCATGATTGGCACAATCTTTCAGCTGCCAGAGTTACAAAGACAGGCCAAAGCGTTCCATGATTGAAAAGCTTGCTGTTCTACTGGAACCCCTACTGCAGAACGCCTCAGTGGCCGTAATCTTCAGGCCACAGCTGTCCATTGTAAGTGACTACCAGTCACATGGAGGCATGGATATTAATCCACTAAAGAGGGACATTGGTACTGCCCCACTTCATAACAGTTAGGTGCCTTTATCTTACAACGCAGGCTTACTCCCCTGAGCATCTAAAAGTCCCCCGTAAGGTGGTCTGCTGGATTTGACCTGGTCTTGTACATGTCCTGGGGCTCAGTCGGTCTAATAAAAACAGTTTCATGCTCAGGCCTTCCTGAACAGAGTCATTCACAGTTATTGTGGCTCAGTCGGTTTAACAAAAACAGTTTCATGCTCAGGCCTTCCTGAACAAATCATTCACAGTTATTGCGGCTCAGTCAGGTTTAATAAAAACAGTTTCATGCTCAGGCCTTCCTGAACAGAGTCATTCACAGTTACTGTGGCTCAGTCAGTTTAGCAAAAACTGTTTCAGAAAAATGTCACCAAAAGCTCTCCCAGCAAACAATTGCAAAGGGCAATAGTTGTACTTGCTTTAATGCGAGTGTACAGCACCTGTCAGGATACAGGAACATGGCTGTAGATACGGACACCAGTCCGTTACAGTCTTGAGGCACATTGAATTAGTTGAGGACTACACGTAAAGGTATATGTAAGATAGCTATGCGTCAAATCGCAAAGAACAGTGGAGAACGAAGTGTGGTTTATGTTACGATAAAACTTTGTTCTATCATGATGTCATTTCTGGAGATACGAACATGTGCTATGGGCTTTACTTTTGAGAGGGGAGTGTCTCGTGAGTTGTTCCCCTTAGATGAGTGAGTGAGTGAGTGAGTGAGTGAGTGAGTGAGTGAGTATGGTTTTACACCGCTTTTAGCAATTTTCCAGCAATATCATGGCAGGGGACACCAGAAACGGGCTTCACACATTGTACCGATGTCGGGAATCGAACCCGGGTCTTCGGCGTGACGAGCGAACGTTTCAAGCACTAGGCTACCTATTGTAGTCATTTTGACTGATCAACCAATATTGCATTCTTACAAATTTGTCTTCTCTTCCTTGAGTAATTGAGACATCTATTTTTTATAATTGTAATAAATTTTCCGACTTGCATTCAGATGATAGATACTCCATGAAGTCTTCAACAGAAGTTTGTACGCCTTTAATACTTGATACAGTCGTGCCTCGTTTATACGGACACTTGCGTCATTTCACAATTCGTCCGTATAAACGAATTTCCGTATAATTGAAACCAGCTTCTTACTGGAAGAGTTACTTCCCTTCAATTATGCAACTCATGACAAAATTCCTTATACATATTGTTTTTATTAATTTCGGCGAAATCGTGTGTGAAGCGATCGGAAGATCGCACAACTCACCGTTATTAACAGCAACCACGGTCAGAATACCGCTATTGACGCCTTGAAACGAACTTTAGTTGACAGAGAATGGATACATATATCATAAATGACATACTTTGACTCGTTAAAAGTCATATTTGTTTTTGTTTGACGATTCTATGTCAACATGAAATTCTCGCGATCACGCGATCACGTGCGCGTGAGCCTTGACGGTGACTTGTCAGACTGGTTCCATGTAAAAAATAATACCCGAGAATAGCGATCAGCTGCTTCGCTTAGGGTTATTAATATTTTAAATATGTTTAGTAAAGGCTGCATATAATTAAGAAAATATTGGAATATATTATTCCTGATAAAAAAAAATAGTTTCAGATACAATTGTTGTCGATCCTTGCATTAAAAATCCTATAAAGTTATATCATTGGGTGTGTCTTTACCGAATCACCGGTCGATTCCAAGAAAACGTGTGTACAGCTGATTGCTGTTTCCGGCTTAGTTTACGAGAAAATACACAAGGTAATCTTAATCCCTAGATATAAAACAATGCCTCGTAATGTTCTCGTAATACGTAATCAGGTACAACTTTGACCTCAGACCTCCACAGACGCCATATTTATTGAAGGGGATTACATGTACAATAAACAAGCTCGTCTCAAAGGTAACTCAGTGTCACTTGGTTAATTGACTTCTCACGAATCAAAGATATTACCACCAGCGGAAGTGTACTGTCCGGATAAGTGAGACAATTTTGAGTGCATTTCAGTGTTTTGTGTATGAAAATGACCGTCCGGTTCCGGAAACTGAATTTCCGGATATACGGGTAAATTTATATAGTAATTATTTCGTTTTGAATGAAAATCGTCCGGGAACCGAGGTTTCCGGATATCTGAAGTCCGTATAAGCGGGGCACGACTGTATATAAAAATGGTTTTTTGCTGACAGTATCATGTCATTATTTATTTAATGTTTTCTTGAAACCTAGACAGAATGGAAAATGCAGCAACAAGCCTCAGTCTTGAAGGCACTGAATTCAGTTGTTCCAGTTCTCTCCAGGAACCATTAAAACTACCACATTAAAAAAAAAACAAGGAATATTGCAGCGTTAAACAACAAAGAAAACAAATACAAATTTAAGATTTACCAAAATCAATCATCATCAAGTTACATTTTCCATAACTTTGTTTTCACATAAATTCATATTGAAATTCTAATTATTTATTGTCTCTTGTACATTTTCTTTATTGATTAAATATATCCCTCGAGACAAAAGTGCCTGTTATATGTATCTGACATTTGAGTCATGTATAGTATATATATAGACTATATTATCATGGTATCGGTAAATCTCGTAATCCACAACCCCTATCCAGAGCTCCAGATAAGCTTTTGGTGTTGTGGGTATTTTACCCATGCATTTTCAAATCATTGGGTATCAGTAATTCTATCTGGGTATTCAAATTTCTGTTACCCGCTAGTTTTTACACATGTGGGTATTTAAGTTAAATATTTAAAAAAACTATTCATCTAGTCCCTGCACACTGGTGTCAAGAGCTTTATAGGACTAAAAAATATCACAAGAAAATGTGATGGCAAATGATCGTGATGTAACTGTCATCGTGGAGTTTGGCAAGGTTGACGGAATGCCCATTTATAATTTCAAAATAAGTTGCTGATTTGCTAATCGAATACACAGGGTTACTTCCCAATATTTCGATGATATGCACAAGTTTTATTTTTGTAGCTAATCTGTAATGTTCGTTGCGTATTTGATACGCTTGGATATTATTTTACTGTGTATTTCTGCATTTCTGATGCATATTTTACGCAGATACGCAGCTTATCTGGAGCTCTGCCTATGAACTGTCTCCTTATGCAAATCTAAGCATGATATTTCCTCGATTGATCAAATACAGGACTCTTTGCGGTACGTCACGGCTACTCGTAAGTTTACACGCTAACTTTTTTATGATAGTTTCTGGAATGTTCTAGCAGTGGAATTACCCTCCCTCTATTCAAAATTGATTACAAAAAAAAAGATTTGTGTAGACGAAGACCCTTGACCCAACCTTGGTTGTATGCATGCTGAATATGAGAAATCCAAAACAGGAAGTGATGTAAACAACATAATTCACAAAATAGCCATACCGCCATAATATAGAGTTGCCCGCCCTTGAGTCGCAAATGACAGGTACTTTGTTTACCGAATTGGAAGAAGAAAAACCAGCATCGATCAATCCTCATTGATGTGTCATAAACATTTAATGAAGAACATGAAACATTTTGCATGGGCCATTACGATGTATTATAAATTGACTACTGTGATAATATAGCGTATCTTCCATGTGGTACATAACCATTTTAATCAAGATGTCATAAAATTGTCTTTCTACTTTACTTTGATTTGATGTTAAGAATCAAGCTCTCAGAAGACCCAAATCAGACAGGTTCCAATTGCAGGTGTCGTTTTAACAGAGAAATGTTCATCAACAATTTGGAATAAACTAAAAACAAACCCTCAACATAATAGCTGTCCTTAAGCTCCTGGAAATGCATTACACTATTTTCGTTCCACGTCAATTCGATTTATTTTCTTATTTACCCAACTTTTTATCACAAAGTTTGAATCTTTAAATGGATAATAATCTTTAAAGTGGTTCCACAATTATTTCATCTGAATCATTAAGATCAGATGGTTCATGCTTACTGTAGAACTTTGCCGGAGTATTTAAAAGGTCTTTCAAAAATAGGTTATTGACATGATAATGCATATTGATATGAGTTCCTTCATAAAAAATGTGGAAATGGAAAGTAGAATATTTTGACTGTATTTTTATTGACAGCTCGTTTCAAAAATGATAATTTTAAACAATTGTTAAAAGCATTGCGATTCTGACGACATTGATCAATCATACCCAGAGATGCTCTATGTGGGGACAAGCAATACATATTTGTAACATTTGTACTTAATATCCTTCATGTCTCTAAGAACAGGTGGTGCTGGCAAGACATTGATACCTGGAGGCTTGTAATTTTTACGTGACATTTCTTATAATTTGTACATTTCACTTTCACTTATACCGTGCTCATTTTTAATCTGTTTTATTCAAGATAATCTGTTTCCATCATTGCTTCGGTACAAGTAAACACAGCAGGGTGATTATTGATTGACATAAACAGCCTTGTTTCTGCCATGGGGATCAAACCTACATGGTGGTGATGGGTGAACACACTAACCACTTGGCCATAAACAGGGCTTCGCCATAATATCTGTGCTAAACCTATCTAAAACACTTAATTACAGGCCCCAACTTTTACAAGACTTACCCTTTGAATTAATTCCTATTCACAGTCATATGTAATATATCCAAAGGCAGGAACATATCAAGTCTGTAACATAACCAGTCTGTAACATACCCACAATCTGTAACATAACCAGTCTGTAACATACCCACAATCTGTAACATACCCATTCTGTAACATACCCACAATATGTAACATACCCACAATCTGTAACATACCCATCATCTGTTACATACCCACAATCTGTAACATTTCCACAATCTGTAACATGTCCACAATCTGTAACATACCCACAATCTGTAACATACCCAGTCTGTAACATGTCAACAATCTGTAACATATCCAGCCTGTAACATGTCCACAGTTTGAAACATACCCAAAATCTGTAACATGTCCACAATCTGTAACATATCCAGCCTGTAACATACCCACAGTTTGTAACATATTCATCCTGAGGACCCACCCCATTTGCCCAATATTAATCTACAATCTTTAAAAGCCATTTTACAGAAGCAGGCCAAATATGCTATGATCAAATCTACCACGGTTAACCCAATTTTGTTCCTGGAACTAAAATACGCCTAATTTCATAAGGTTGAGTGTCCCTGTCTCTCCAACAGCCACAAAATGAATTAAAGATGTCAGTGATGAACAGAACCCAATCAGAGAAGCACAGGGTTGGCATACAGCATCACTACTGTGGCTCAGGGAAAAAAGAGTGAATTCCAGAAAATATCATAAGTGTACTTTAATGTCTGGAGATATATGATATTCAGTTCTTCTTCAACATGTTACAGAGATCTTTAGAGATGAAAAATCTTATTCAGTGGAAACAGTGAATATTGTTGATCCAGAAACATTCCAGGTGTTTCTAGGCAGCCTGTAAATAATGGAGGCAGGGCAAGCATACTGGTGGTCGACATCATGAGCAACACTCCAGGTGTTTCTAGGCAGCCTGTAAATAATAGAGGAAGGGCAAGGCACACCAGTGGTTGATATCATGAGCAACATTCCAGCTGTATCTTGGCAGCCTGTAAATAATGGAGGCAGGGCAAGGCATACCAGTGGTTGATATCATGAGCAACATTCCAGCTGTATCTTGGCAGCCTGTAAATAATGGAGGAAGGGCAAGGCATACCAGTGGTTGATATCATGAGCAACATTCCAGCTGTATCTTGGCAGCCTGTAAATAATGGAGGCAAGGCAAGGCACACCAGTGTTTGATATCATGAGCAACATTTCAGCTGTTTCTAGGCAGCCTGTAAATAATGGAGGCAAGGCAAGGCAAGGCACACCAGTGTTTGATATCATGAGAAACATTCCAGCTGTATCTAGGCAGCTTGTGAATAATGGAGGCAAGGCAAGGCACACCAGTAGTTGATATCATGAGCAACATTCCAGCTGTTTTTATTAAACATGTTTTAAAGATAATCTCAATGAATGAGTGAGTGAATGAAGTGTCAGCAGTATCTCAGCTCATACAGCTGCACAGAGGACAACAATATGTCTGCACATAGTCCACTTTTATTCCGAAGGGAAGACATGAACATCTTTCTGAGTGCTCTGTGTCACACTTGCAATATGATTGGTTATACGGATGTTCTCCATTTATCATAGTCACAACAGATAGTTATAAAAAGAACGAGCATACTCAATTACCATTACATACATGTCTCTTATGGAGTTTTTTTCCGAAACTCTTGGACTCCAGGTTAGAATGAGTCTCCTGTAACTTATGCTAGACATAGGAGGCAACCAAATGGATCTGGTGGTCAGGTTCAGCAACCTGGTTGGTAGGTTGTCATCGTTGCTCACAATATCAATCACTGGATTGTCTGGTCCCACCCCAACTATTTACAATCTAAAAAAGTTTTTTACAATCTGCCGTTATATCCATGAATTATTGCTGAGTGTGTTGTTAAACAACAAACAAACTTGGAATTATGTTTTATCTGATCCTTATGTGTACATGTATCCTCTAATTCCTCATTGGTTTTAGGTAAAAGAATTCTCAAGTTGTTTCCTGAAAATCTCTCTATCAACATGGAGTCAAATCTTTCAGGGAATATTGAAAACTAAATATACATGTTCCCTAATCACTGGCGTTACACTGCTGCGGTTCAAGTCTGTCTCACAGACCTTGATACAAATATATATCAAATACAGCCCATGCAAGTCCATAATGTTTGGCAAGTCTAGATTACTGCAGTATCAGGAAATGAAGAGAGTCACTGGGCTCCCTTTTAGTTTCATTATATTTCTATTAAGATAACTGAACAACTGTTTTTTTCTGTACGATATGTTAATTTCAGAGACTAGATGTTAGTCTATGCTGCGGTATGACAGGGATGTAAGTCTTTTGGCAGATAACACTACATCCAAAGTCTTAAAAAGTACTAAGTCAATCCAGCCTCTGGCTGTCAAGACCTGTGATGGACTTGGCACATATTGTCGATATTGTACCAAACCAATCCTGATCCCAGATAGAGAATCCAGCTTTCAGTGAGATTTGCCTTCTGTCATTGTCAACAGGCTATGGAAACATCTCCATCGGCCGTGAGTTTGTCAAACACTCATCCACTGCTGCTCTTCCATTATAGAAGCCATGGCAGAGAATAGAGTTACAGAGACAGCTGACATTTAAAACTTTCCCAAAGAATTCAATGTGTAAATACTTCTCCAAGTTAAGTACCTTTGTGGTTGGAAACTCATTAAGATGTCTTCAGAAATCGGCCGAGAGATTTAGTGACATGTCAACGCTTCGATTTGTTATGTATGTGAGAAAAACCATTTGAATACGGTCTTATAAAGAACCTTCTTATTAAAGTTTCTTTCAGTTTGATGTACATCTGACGGAAGCAAGATTGTCAAGATTCCAAAAGATTTTTATTTTTGGATTTTACTGACACGATAAAATCATGACTGCAAGAGCTTGCTACAGATGAGTGAATGAATGAGTTTAGTTTAACGCCGCTTTGAAGAGTATTCAAGTTATGTCACAGCGTGTCAGCTTGATGTGGGAGGAAGCCTGAAGTGATGCAGGTTCAAGACATTTATCACTTTGGAGAAACCCACGAGCATGGGTATGGTGCTGACACATCTAGAAACATCATCAGGATGAACTCGGATTCGAACCCATGATCAAAGATTTTCTAGTGTGCCAAGGGGACGCAACTCAACAGGGTCACCCCTGCCCCCTTGCCACAGACGACGGGAGGGTACTTATCCAAAACCTTATTCTAAAATGACAAGCAGACATTTTGTTATTCATATTTTTCACACTTAACATCCAATTTCTTCCAGAGATTTGCATGTTCATGTTTTGGGGATCCATGGCCTTAAAGTAGACAAAGACGTCCATAAGTCGGAATGTGGAGAAATGCACAAAAATGAAATAAAAAATCAAGCCAATATAATAATCACAGGAGTTATTTCAGAAATCATTCAAAATCTCCTAAATTGAGTAACCAACATCCATTTCAATCGTCTATCCAACGATAAAAAAAAAATAATGCTTCTGTTAAATTTTGAGCCATTACCATTTTCTAACGTCTCATTCCGACGTCCCAAGTTGTCCATTAATCATTACCTGCATACAA
The DNA here is from genome assembly GCF_022045235.1 of Haliotis cracherodii. Classification (NCBI taxonomy): domain Eukaryota; kingdom Metazoa; phylum Mollusca; class Gastropoda; order Lepetellida; family Haliotidae; genus Haliotis; species Haliotis cracherodii. The sequence continues at coordinate 10,027,702 of NW_027266319.1, forward strand.
ACTGCTTCATCGAGAACAGTATTTCATCCATCAGATTGTTCTAAATGATCTTTTTTTAAGCACTCCAATAGTGCTAATCTGTCTGTGGACTCCTCCATTCAATACGAGGTATACTTGCATGGGAACAGTGGGTCTGCTTGTAATAGAAATTCCAGACAAAAACACTCCTGGGATATTGTGGTTGGTATTGCTTCATATGAATTGGTAAGATAAGTGGAAATCAAAGACAGGGACTGCCATACAATATAGATGGAATGGCATCCCCAATACCTGAATAACTGAATTGTGTTAAAAACTTGTCATGTTAAAGATTGACGACTAGTATTAAATATTCATGATCTTTTGACTAACAGTCATTTAAAAAGTTAGAGAGGAAGAGTCGAGACATTGTGAGTCAAGACTTTCAATAGCTGAAAGAACACAAATCTCCAGAAAATTAGCTGTTTATAGTGTTCAATAGTTGATAAGGAACACTCATCTCCAGAGATTAGTTGTAGTGTTCAATACTTAAGGAACTTTACACCAGAATTTTTTGTAGCGTTTGATTGAAGCTGTTCAAACATGACTTTGCAGATGTACTTACTACATGTTATGATGAATGTCAGTTTTAGGTCATCAAAAAGGGTCGGACCAACAGCATGTGACAGTCTTTCCTGTTGATAAACTAAATCACTTTCACTGAGGTGTATTACCAGTAGATAACATCACATCACCACTAACTGATGAGTCAGTTCGGCCTAAGGGACAAATTCTTCATGATCACACACTGATACAATAATTGAATACGAAGAATACAATGACCTTCCATCAAGTTGTGACATTGTGCTTTCCCAAAGCATGCTTTAGTGCTTAAAACAAGCTCACAAATAACACATTTATACTGTACAAGGAGTGGGTGTGGTCAGTTATATCACTGTGTGTTAGATTGACATGCTCAGGACAGCCCGAAGTGATGCATGTCTCAGATGTTTACCATGCTGGTGAAACTACGAGCACAGGTATGGTGCTGACAAACCTAGAAACATTATCTAAAGCCCAGTGATGACCCGAGGTGACCCTGTCATACAGACCCTGAAACATTAATACAATGTATATCAAATACAGCCCATGCAAGTCTATGATGTTTGGCAAGTCCATAATGTTTGGCAAGTCCATAATGTTTGGCAAGTCTATAATGTTTGGCAAGTCTATAATGTTTGGCAAGTCCATAATGTTTGGCAAGTCTATAATGTTCGGCAAGTCTATAATGTTTGGCAAGTCTATAATGTTTGGCAACTCCATAATGTTCGGCAAGTCTATAATGTTTGGCAAGTCTATAATGTTTGGCAAGTCTATAATGTTTGGCAAGTCCATAATGTTTGGCAAGTCCTGATTACTGCAGTATCACACTGAAATTAAAGAAATTAACAACTTTTTTTGTCTGTAAAATATGTTCATTTCAGAGACAACATGTTAGTCTAACACTAGGTTTCTGGTATGTCTAAAGGATGCATTTCTGCACAGCATCTGGAGTTGCCTTTGACGACCCATACCCACATGTTACGTAAAGTTCATGAGTGTCTTTCCATGGACACACACACACACTTCAAACTCAGTGGTACATACATGCATCACTTCAAGCTAAGATTCCTCCTACATCAAGCTGGCACGCCTTGATAAACTCCAAGTAGAATACAAAAAGAACACCTTCAGAGAGCTAGTATGTACCTTGTGATAACGCCTGTATCCTGATCTGACACTAGTGTGTCAGGTGTATCATTAAGCCCACATCTGGCTCTGAATTATCCAGGTAGTGCAGGTATTAACAAGGCCAAAGTAGGGTGAGGTAATGAAAGCTAGATTTGCTTTCCTAATGATGTCGCCTTGTGTGGCCAAAGAGTCATTACTTCTCTTATTGGAGCGGTTTAGTGTGACAAAATTCTCCTTCTTCCAGTTACTGGAGGTGTTTAATGGGATATCGCTCTCATTGACATCAGTATTGGAATCATTTGAAAGATTCTGATGGCTGTTTGATGAAACAAGCGCCACAGTTCGGATGGTGGTGTACGAATTTACACACAGGAGAAATCACAGAAAACAATTTTACAATTTATTGGATTTATTTTCAGCCCAGGGTGTGTATTTTTGTGTATAGTGCTTTACACTGAAAGACTCTGTATACGAGATGACAATCTAATCTAAGTCTTGCTGTGAGAATGAGACCTGTGAATATTTGATGCTGTAGATAACAGCCTAGACTAACAGTTAGTCTCGCAAGTAAAGTTATCTTATCATAAAATATATATCTACAAAATAAAACATAAAATTCAAATGGAGCCCATAATGCTTAATTTCAAAGCTGAGGCGAGTGAGCGAGAGAGTGAGTGAGTGAGTGAGTGAGGTTTAATGCCACTTTATACAGTATTCCAGTTACATCACGCCGTGACAACTGAATGTAGGAAGAAAGCTCGAAGTGATGCAGATCTCAGACGTTTACTACTTTGGGGAAACCCACAAGCATGACATGGTGCTGCAAACCTAGAGACACAATCAAGTCAATCGGGGATTCAAAACCACAATCATCAGTTTCTGCCATGCCTAAGGGATGCACCTCACACACAGCCATCCAATCCCAGCGTCTATGAATCAGGATTATTACACCTAAATACACAATGGAAGATTTCAGAACAATGTACAAAGCAAGGGATCAGACAGAGTTCAAAATTTCATTTGTGTCTTTCAAAAAAAGACTGTTATCGTACTGGTATGATGTCATATCTGAGTGAAAAGACAAGCCTGCAAAACCTGCTGCTTGGTGTATGTGATTACTATATTGAATTCTAGGTCGATGTCTTACGCAGGGTTTTCACTTGACTTACAAAAGTAGGGATTCAGGGGACCCCCAATAATGAATTGTAAGGGTCCCTACAGGCAATATGACTATGAGGGTCCTGTGAAGTAAAGAAATGGTGTTGAGTACTGTACATTTAGATAATTACTTCAGAGCCTGGAATGAATCACTGATCATGTGGACAGTTGATTGGTGATCATGGTGATTGGTGGCTGAAATAAGAGACACCCATAACTGATCTTGATCCGTTCTCTACATTTGAGCGTACTGTCGCGTAAAACCCTGGTCTTGCATCAAGCTAACATCTATTTCAACAAAAACAGAGACAATTTTTTTCAAACATTGATGAATGGAAGCGAAACAAGTATGAAATGGAGTGAGAGGCAGTCAAGGATTTGCAGATACTTCTAGAAACAGTAAGTCCACACACTGAAACAAACTTCTCCTCAGTAACAAGTTTAAACGTCTTTGTAATGTGCATGTCCCCATTGAAAATACCTCCTTTATCGGACATGGAACAGTTTCACCTGTTAGATTTCACAATTTAATTGGAAACAAAATAAAAGCAACTAGAAAAGTGTTTGCATTACATGAAACCAGAAACAAGTCCATTACTGCCTCTCTTTCCCCACAGCAAAACTCCATTCACTTTAGTGGAAATGTAGTTCTCAGCCACAGACTATGTGAAGAAGTACCTTCATTATTTCTAATACTTTTAAGTAAATTGGTTAAAGATATAAAAAATATCGAAATCTCCCCAAGGCTGCTTAATACAAACGAGGAGTCAATTTTTTCAATTAACTGCATAAAAATAACTTACTGCCATAAAAAAATTAGATTCCACCTTTTACCTTATTAGTTTGAGAAAGCATTTTTGCACTTTAAAGCAGAATGTTCGGTGCAATAAAGGAATACTTCTGTATAATAATGGAATATTTGCCCGTTGTATACCGTATTCGATGTAATAAGCACTCTGCTCTAATAAGCGCCCACAGCGTTATTTTCCAATATATTGGCTAGTGAACAATCCCAATTAGCACCCTTCCGACTGATCAATGTACACAATTCGTGTACATCTATTCGTGTATAATACGCACTCGTGTGTTATATGCACCCTTAATTACAGGCAATTAAATTCTGGAAAAATATATCTGTCACGTATAATACGCACAGACTTTTCTTTTGTATCATTTCAGGCTGTCAGCAGAAACCATAAAATTTATGATCTTTCGACTCTTTCACCAAAATTATATTCTAATGAGAGCCCCCTATTTCTAATTTTGAGAGTGCCTTGGGTGCTTATTACGTTGAATACAGTATATGTTATATGCACCTGACCATGATGACCGTACAGGCTCAGCTGCTCCTGTGCAGCCAATTATACACGTCAAGGCATCATGCACAATGAATTCATGCAAAATGATATAATAAATTCTGCAAGGAATGAATGAATGGATAATTATCAAACTTTTCAATTTAACCTAACGAACCATTTGTATCTGCATAAACAGATCAATATTACCTAAACGGAAACTTCATTATTCAAACAATTCAACAACAAATTAACATTATGTGGTACAGTTCCTCACCTCCTTGCTGCTTTGATATCATTGCCTGAAATAAGTTTGGTTCATTATGAACAGAATATCTGTGCTCAAGTGGTATGTACGTTATGACAATTGACAATTGGGACACTAATTTGAGGCCATAAATAATATTTGGGAATCAAACCCACATTATGTCACCATCCAATCTGTCCCTGTAAAGAAAAAACAGTAATTCTCAAGGTAAAATAGGTCTCCTATTATTCCCAAAGGGTACAGCAATACAATTTAGGTCTGTCTAGTCTTTGTTAATGTCCCAGTTTTTGTTAATGTCTAGTCTTATTCCACTGTTGTGGCATTTCACTTATCCCACTGTTGTGGTATTTGACTTATCCCACTGTTGTGGTGTTTGATTTATCCCATGGTTGTTGTGTTTGACTTATCCAACTGTTGTGGTCTTTGACTTATCCAACTGTTGTAGTATTTGAATTATTCCACTGTTGTGGTATTTGACTTATCCCACTGTTGTGGTCTTTGACTTATCCAACTGTTGTAGTATTTGACTTATCCCACTGTTATGGTGTTTGACTTATCCCATTGTTGTTGTACTTGACTTATCCAACTGTCATGGTGTTTGACTTATCCCACTGTTGTGGTGTTTGACTTATCCCACAGTCGTGGTGTTTAACTTATCCCACTGTTGTGGTGTTTGACTTATCCCACAGTCGTAGTGTTTAACTTATCCCACTGTTGTGGTGTTTGACTTATCCCACTGTTGTGGTGTTTGACTTATCCCACTGTTGTGGTGTTTGACTTATCCCACTGTTGTGGTATTTGACTTATCCCACTGTTGTGGTGTTTGACTTATCCCAATGTTGTGGTGTTTGACTTATCCCACAGTTGTACTTGACTTATTCAACTGTTGTAGTATTTGTCTTATCCAACTGTCATGGTGTTTGACTTATCAAACTGTCATGGTGTTTGATTTATCCCACAGTCGTGGTGTTTGACTTATCCAATGGTCGTGGTATTTGATTTATCTTGTTTTGGTGCTTGATTTATCCCATGATTTGTAAGTCAGTGGATACCGAGTAAACAGACCCGTGAAGATCCAGGGTAGATCTTCAGCAACCCAAGCTTACCATAAAAGACGACAATACTCGTTGTAAGTGGACGGAATCGAATAGTCAGGCTTGCTGATTTGGTTGATGTATGTCATCGTATCCAAATTCTGTGGATTGATGCTCATGACATCAATCACTGGATTGTCTGGTCCAGACTTAATTATTTACAGACCGCTGTCATATAGCTGGAATATTGCTGTGTGCAGTGTTAAACAACAAACACACCTAGTAAACATACCAAGAATACCCTTCAACTGTGTGAAGTCAGCATTGTATACAGCATTATATATTCGGCTTTATCTCCCTCCCGCACCAAATTGTTTTGCTCGTCACTTAAATAAAACATGCCAAAACTAATTTCATTCTTTTTGCAATAACTGATTTTCAAATTGAACATGAGACAGAAATTGGGCATCATGTTCTTCGAGTTTCTTCTTCGGCATTGTATTTCTGTAAGGCTTTGCTGTGACTGACAAACATGGCTTTTCTTCGTAGCATGAATACAATGATTATGTCAAGATGTAGCTTATATTTGGCACCAAAAAAAAAACAGGCTGTATAAACTTTGAAGGTTTTGACATTTTTCTGTCTTAACGCGTTTATCTCAACTTTCCTATCTTCCTCAGTTTCATTGAATCAGGAGTAATTTTCTTCTGTAAAAGAGTTTGGATATTTACCTTTTTCACTGGATACCTAATAAAATTAAATAAATTGATGACAGAACACAAAAAAAGTAATGTCACGAAAAGACGTATTCTTTAAGGAAACCATGAAAAGGTGTGACAAACCTTAAAGGAACAGTTACTGAGTTAATGTCAAAATAAATACCGCAAACACAAAACCAATTTTCATGAGATATTAACAACATAGACAGATGCCCGGAATTTTGTTATTGACTTAATAGCTATATGTTCAGGAACACTAGTGAACCAGCAGGTAAGGCATTTGTAAACCATCTGAAACCATTACATACTGAAACTTTTTTCTTCGTTATTTTTTTTATTTATATGTAAACATTTCACTGTATGTGTCTATTTGTAATCATAAAACATGCTAGATCTATATAGACTGAATTTCAAACTACATGCTCTCCTGGACCCACTTGCACCCACAGTGATCTTAGCGCTGAGATGATCGTAACTACCATACTTTAACATGGGCTTACAATAGTTGTAAAGTTAAGATCGCTTTGTGCAAGTGGGCACAAAAACTGATAAAAAACTGTATTTTAAATGACAATAATATTTCAGAGTACCAGGTTGACTTGCAAAGGGCAATGGCCCCATAACCATAGATGTGTTACACTTCAGGGTCCCGTTTCACAATGCTAAGATAATGCTATAATCCAATGTTATGACATTGGGCTTACGATCATCTTAGTGCTAAGATTGTCAAGATCCAATGGTATGACATTGGGCTTACAATCATCTTAGTGTTAAGATTGTCAAGATCCAATGATATAACATTGGGCTTACGATCATCTTAGTGCTAAGATTGTCAAGATCCAATGATATGACATTGGGCTTACGATCATCTTAGTGCTAAGATTGTCAAGATCCAATGATATGACATTGGGCTTACGATCATCTTAGTGCTAAGATGGCTTGTAAAATGGGGCCTGGGATGTAATATTGGTTACCCCAACTTGTTGTCAAGACATTATGATCAAGTGGGTGAAAAATAGTCTCACTTAACCACAAATCAGTTTCACATTGAAGTTCATGTGACATATTTCATTCCCCCATCATTGTCATTTATATGTTCAGTTTTCAATTTATTTTTCATCGCCATTTAATAACAAGCAACACCTCTTCCAGCATGTCTACACCATGGCTGAAGTGACATTTCAATTGTGTCCAAAACAAGACCCAATCTGATTCTACCCTTTTAAATGATCATCTAAACAGTAACCATGATGCATTAAGTTTTATTCAATCACTGCACAAGTCGGTACACAATACAAGTCACCTTCAATAACTCAAGTTTCAGCTTGCCGTAAGCTCTCTAGCCCACCTCAGCCATTTAACAAATTACCCTGGCTACCTGGCTATAGTATCTATTGCTAAGCATGTACAGCCTGGCATAATCACAGTGTCTACTCCACATGTCTAGCAGCTCAAGTGATACCAACAATCCTGCTCTATCCATATCAGTGTCCGATCAGGCTTCTTACTAATCCCATTAACGTTACAGCCCTGCATGGATAGAAGGGATAAAGACGACCTCGTACAATCCCTACACAAACAAATCCCTCTGCCTTCTGCCTCATAGGTTTCAAATTCATCCACGTTATCTACCAACCAAAATATCCTGTCTGAATACGGGAATCACAACATTACATCAACAGTCGCCATAGCTTGCTTCAGTGGTTGGTCTGAGTCGTTACAGATAAACCTCCACAGTCTCCACCAGCTCTCACAATTGACAATATTATCAAATCTAAACATTCTGTGTGTGATTCTGTGGTACTCCCAGCTTTAGGCCAATAGGTTATGTGTGGGATGCTGTCATAATGGCAGTCCAGACTTGAGTAAATCATTCCAGAAGAGGCCTGTTTGATGGTGTGTTCCTTTCCTAATCAAACCAAGAGGGAACAATTGTCTGCTCTGGTTATATAGTCTGCTGAAGGACAAAGCAGAAGTCAAACCATAGATGGAACAAACAAAGTCTAAGCTTACATAAGACAGTCATAACGGGCTTAGAAATTAGTATTTTTATGACTAGCCCAGAGGACTTGTGAAAACCTGACTTCACTTGACCTCAGAATTTGTAGCAAATCCTGCTTGAACAAGACAAAAAGTTTACTGTGGTTACATTTTCTGTCAGTTTTATTCAATTCCAATCTGAAACATAATTGAAGTACTAAAAACTGGTTCAAAATTATACCCCTCAAATGATACCTAATGAGAATAAAGTACAATCATTGGATTCTTACTTGTCCTCAGCACAATTTAGCAGTCTTGGGCTAGCGGACAATTGTGACTTTTTGTGTGATAATATGCATCAGTTAAAGCAAAGTCTCCTACAAGACAGAGGTTTGTTAGTGAGAATGGTTGTTTATTGTTTTCAGAAACATTATAACATTCCAACATACTATCGCTGAGAGGGACAGTGGGACAATGAACCTCACATACCGCTGGAATCAAACCCATGTCTTTGAGGTAATGAGCAAACGCTTGTACTACTAGGCCAACCAAACACCCTCCAAGAAAAAACATTATTCTACCCAACAACATTAGATCAAAGACACAAAAGAGAACTGAAACACACAATCCTGGGCATTTTACTAATGAAATAATGTAACCTTTAATGAAAAATAAACTTCACACAAGTCAATGAATGCATGTTTGAACTCAGAGCTCATAAAGTACTTGTAGTGAACTGTTCATTGTTCGGGGAACATGCAACAATTCATCATCCGTTTTAAGGATCAGAGGTCTGCCATCATGATTGATGGTCTTGTTTACTCGTCTAAACATTCTAAAGGACACTCAAGACCACACTGAGGCTGAAGTATAACATAAGAGCTCCATCTTGAATCATCGGCAACAAACCATCCTGACACACTCCTCACAACTCTCGTTGGTTTTTCATGTTACTGCTTCATAGAAATGGGTTGACTGACATTCAATATTCACAAAGTATCCATCTTTATGTAATCATTGAAAAAGTGAGTGAGTGAGCTTTGAACCCTATTCCAGTGATTTCATGGCGTGTCGGCCTAATGTGGGATGAAAGCTCAAAGTCATGCAGGTTTCATGATTGTGGCAAACCCAGATTCAAACTCATGATGTTAGGTTTCTGGTATGCTCCAGGGACGCAACTCTGCACTGAGATTGGGGGGCATCAGACAACTGGGTCACCTGTGCCCCCAATCCTTGAAAGAGCAACTCTAGTTTTGTTGATGCATCAAATTCCATCAAATGTTTTTGGCTTCCACACAAATAAACTGACAAATATATATATGATGTATTTGTTTCAGGGTCTGAGTGTAGGTAACGTATACTTGACAACAACTGTAGACTTGCATGGGCTGTATTGGATATATTTGTTTCAGAGTCTGAGTGTCAGTAATATATACTTGCCAACAGCTATAGACTTGCATGGGCTGTATTGGATATATTTGCTTCAGGGTCTCAGTGTCAGTAATGTATACTTGACAACAACTGTAGACTTGCATGGGCTGTATTGGATATATTTGTTTCAGGATCTGAGTGTCAGTAATGTATACTTGACAACAACTGTAGACTTGCATGGGCTGTATTGGATATATTTGCTTCAGGGTCTGAGTGTCAGTAATGTATACTTGACAACAACTGTAGACTTGCATGGGCTGTATTGGATATATTTGCTTCAGGGTCTGAGTGTCAGTAATGTATACTTGACAACAACTGTAGACTTGCATGGGCTGTATTGGATATATTTGTTTCAGGATCTGAGTGTCAGTAATGTATACTTGACAACAACTGTAGACTTGCATGGGCTGTATTGGATATATTTGCTTCAGGGTCTGAGTGTCAGTAATGTATACTTGACAACAACTGTAGACTTGCATGGGCTGTATTGGATATATTTGCTTCAGGGTCTGAGTGTCATTAATGTATACTTGACAACAACTGTAGACTTGCATGGGCTGTATTGGATATATTTGTTTCAGAGTCTAAGTGTCAGTAATATATACTTGCCAACAGCTATAGACTTGCATGGGCTGTATTAGATATATTTGCTTCAGGGTCTGAGTGTCAGTAATATATACTTGCCAACAGCTATAGACTTGCATGGGCTGTATTAGATATATTTGCTTCAGGGTCTGAGTGACAGGCTAGTGTCAGCACAACCTCATTCACAACACGGGGGCGGTCGGGTACCCTAGTGGTTAAAACGTTCACTCATCAGGCCAAAGACCTGGGTCCGATTCGCAACATGGGTACAATATGAGAAGCCCATTTCTGTTGTCCTGTGCCATGATATTGCTGGAATATTGCTAAAAGCGGTGTAAAACCATACTCACTCACTCACTCACTCACTCACTCACTCACGCATAACACATTTTGGTACAATAATTATATGTCTAGGTAGCTTGCCGACTTGCTTATTCGGTACAAATAAAACATTACTTCAGTTCAGTGTGTATCAAAGTAATGATCCAACTGAGGTATTCATCACAAGTGAAGAAAGATGATCCGGTGATCTCACAGCATGTTTCTCATTTCACAAAAATAATTAAATACATATATATAAACTGTTTCCGAAACTGCCAGAAGAAGTACTTTGTCCTTTTCATTACCCAAAAAGTAAACTATTGACTGTACATTTGAAGCGCTGACCGAAAAAATATTCTATCTCCAACAAAGTCCCATGGCCCCCATTCCAGAATGTCAGATGGTGGTCCCTTACACATGCAAATATGTCAGTCCATTGTGGTCCCAGCAAACTTGAACAGCAAATGTGTAGCTGATATCCACCAATACCACAGCTCATATTTTCCATCAATCACTGGGACTTCTTAATGGTTGTATAGCCTTTTCTATAGGATTTCAGAGCCATTGTTTTACCACAACATGACAAACAGGATCTTTTAACCCATGTGACACCACAAAACAGGGAAATACTGGATTATGATGTCTTGGCAATAGAGGTTATATTTAATAAATCAATTATAATTCCTCTTGGATAAAACAGACCACACTTCACATGACACTGGGAATTACTGACTTTATCTCTCTAGTGACTTAATATGGCAAGTCGCTCACCGTGGATCAAACTTCACATCTGTGAGTCAATTCCATAATTCCTGGTAGGTTTATTTAAATATACCAGCTGCTAAAAAAAGTGAAACTGGAAACTAATAATTTGTCAAAATCCATTCAAAACAACCCTTGCCATTATCTCACAGATGTCCCTGGCTTTTTTAAGAAATATATTCCTGAATCCTTAATTCAGTTGAATTTGAAAAAGGAGAAACCTATATGTCGACCTACACGTGTACAACATCAAAACTTGAACATTTGGACAAATTCACATTGTGAATGGGTATTGGCCTGACTTTCATACTACAAGGAATTGCAATATCGATTCATGGATTGTGATACACAGCACAATACATTGCATGTGTTCTTTCATCTGTAATGTGTTAGGAACCTCATAAAAACAAGACAAATTACTTGAAACTTTGTAGTCGTCCACCATGTTGCTATAGTGACAACACATGCGTAATAGACACATAATATAAAGGAAGCTGGTCGCGAGGAGTTGTTTTAATAAATGTGACTTGTCACTGAAGCAAGCATTGCCAACATGATGACAACATGTATGATTTTGAATAATAATCGTGTATTGTGTATGTGGTTGTCCTGTATTGTGTCTCTTTTGAGGTTTGATCCAAGGATTCCATAAATAAAGATTCTGCTGGTTATTTAAATTTGAAAAAAAGAAATGGTCAGAAATCATCAGGAACGATTCTCATTTGATTGATGATTTCCCAATGCAGTTTCATCCAGAAACAATGCTGATGGTTTGAGTGAGTTGCAAGCAGTGTAGTTAGTCATTGGTCAGTTTGGCCAAGCTGCACAAAGATGGGTTCACTGTTCCATATCTATGTAGATATATGTATTTTGAATATTTTACCAGTATTTTCCAAATGACAAGTAATACGTATTGATTTGTATTTCAAACTGTGGCATACCATGGCACACCTAAATTCACACCAGTAAGTAAATACATAAAAGCATTGTTCTCCATCATGACACTGTTCTCCAACAGACTACAAGACAGGAGATCTTACTTACAAATGGACAAATCAATAACAGACCGTCTCTGCCGGAAGGGTTCACCCAAATATCACCAAAACATATCCGGCAACTTAAAAACAATCTGTTTTATTAATCCCTGCCATTGCCTCTTTTATGCATGCGAGACAGCGTGAACTCTGACGTGACCCGGCGCCCGGGTGCATTCTGAGCATGCATGCCATGACCAGCATGCTTCTCTTGTTGTGGTAGCTGTGGGTTGAGTCTATATCAAGGTACACTCTTCTCCTCATGGAACTGGGAATATCCTGGTGGCTAGACACGATGTATTGTGATCTGACTGGGATGAATCTGAAGATTTTATTGACATCACTTCAAATTGATTTCTAAAGCTATCCCTCAATCCATTGTCTTTGAGTTGAAAAGCTTAAAACCTATCCCTTAATCCTTTGTCTTTGAGACAAAAACCTACAGTAAAAACAATTGACACACAAGCCCAAGGCATTGTTGCTCTGTAGTCATATTTCAATTGAAGCATCACATGCTTACGGCAACATTTAAGTTTAATATGCAACAATATTTTCAGCCTCCCAAATTTAATGGTGTGAATGCTTCTAATATCAACTAGTTGTGTGATGCCTCACATCACAGTAACCCGGGGCAACATGGTGCCAATGCGATGGGGAAAAAAACAGTGTTATGGTTACACCACACTAATTCATAAAGCAGTTTCAGTGATTTAATTTGTTTTACTTTCAAAATATTGTCACTGATGGACTTCAGTGGGTTTGAGCCGATTCTAGTTATCTTAGTACCATAAGTCTGTGTTAAAGCATGGGGTTTGAATATCAAGATTATTGCACTTACATAGCGATGTGTCTATCTGTCTGTCTGTCTGTCTGTACCAGTCTAGACTAATGCCAATTTTATAGTGCTAGCCCATTGAGATACCATGCTGCAGTTTGAAATAAATACCCCACTGTGACACAGAAAACTCAGACTCCGAACCACCAGTTCTTGTTTTAGCTCCTTAATCCCAAGTGCCAGATATGGTAACAACAAGTACCATCTTTTGGTATGACAAGACCGGGGATCTAACCCCCGCCCTTTCACTTTCTGGGCGGCCACTCTACCACTAGACCACAGAGGTGGTCTATCCAGCCAAGTACGCTCTGAAGAACAAGGCCCATAACTCTTATCATTTCATACATGAATATCTATCACAGCACTCAGCAGGATCATTGAATAAAGCTGAAAAACAATCACAACAATGGACCACATTCATAACACTATCATCACTTGTGGAGTTGGACAAACATGTCTGAAATGCTCATAAATGTTAACGAGCAAAACCTGAATACAAGAGATAGGGCAAAACATAACTTATAACACATGTGAAACACATTCATCTTCCCAACACTTAGCTCCCTTTGTTAAATGCTTGAAAAGACACCTTAGCTCCTAACACAGCCTGTAGTTAACAGTGAACATTAAAGAGATCCCTAACTCCTCACAGCTCCTTTTACCGGATACATGTCTCCAGGCAGAGCGTGGCCTCTCAGGGCCAAGGGGAGAGCATGATAACAGATAAAGCTGTACAATTTGTTCATCATTTTTCCAGACCTAAGGTCACACTTCATAAAAAGCCAATACTTCAACGTTTCTGTTAAAGTCATCATCAAGACTTGATTTCATTCACATTTGAAATAGATCATGGAGCTCCTGCAAACAAAAGTTCAAATAACTTGTCGTAATTTTGACTCACACTGGCTTTGGCATCAATAACAGCAGAGGGACACAAGAAACCCATCAACAAATAAAACCCTGCATGGTGTGCAAATGTAAAGACCACAAATATGCTGTCTGCAAACTTAGCTACTAGCCTGAAGCCCGAGTCCAGTAAAATTCTGTTTGGTAAGTTTCAGCTTGTAGTGTCAAAACTTTTTAGCACAGGCTGTAAAGATATCTCAAGTTTCCATAAAACATCTCTAGAAGCATGTGGACATGGATACTAATACACCACACCTGCATCTCTGTGATGTTTTTTAACAGACTCCTGCCATGAACTTGAAGAGACCGTTATCAGACACCAATCTGTATCAGCCTTCACAGAGATGACAGTAAATCTACTTCACCTTCAGTTCACACTACACAATACTGACAACCTGCTCCCTGTCCTGCCATCCCACCACCCTCAACACACAGGTCAACATCCCCTACCCACATCCCACTCAGACCTCCTTCCATCCCACCACCCCCAACACACAGGTCAACATTCCCTGCCCACATCCCACTCAGACCTCCTTCCATCCCACCAACCCCAACACACAGGTCAACATTCCCCACCCACACCTCACTCAAACCTCCTTCCATCCCACCACCCCCAACACACAGGTCAACATTCCCCACCCACACCCCACTCAAACCTCCTTCCATCCCACCACCCCCAACACACAGGTCAACATTCCCCACCCACACCTCACTCAAACCTCCTTCCATCCCACGACCCCCAACACACAGGTCAACATTCCCTACCCACACCCCACTCAGACCTCCTTCCATCCCACCACCCCCAACACACAGGTCAACATTCCCTACCCACACCCCACTCAGACCTCCTCCCATCCCACCACCCCCAACACACAGGTCAACATTCCCCACCCACACCTCACTCAAACCTCCTTCCATCCCACCACCCCCAACACACAGGTCAACATTCCCCACCCACACCTCACTCAGACCTCCTTCCATCCCACCACCCCCAACACACAGGTCAACATTCCCTACCCACACCCCTCAGACCTCCTTCCATCCCACCACCCCCAACACACAGGTCAACATTCCCTACCCACATCCCACTCAGACCTCCTTCAATCCCACCACACAGGTCAACATTCCCCACCCACACCCCACTCAAACCTCCTTCCATCCCACCACCCCCAACACACAGGTCAACATCCCCTACCCACACCCCTCCTTCCACCCCACCAGCGTGTTCGGTTCAAAATTCAATTAGCATGGTTTAATCTACAGGTAACTTGGCTCTACAGTGAAAACACAGGATGTTTATCTCCTAAATGAAGCACACATATCTTTTCCCTATTTCAAAAACAAGATGTAGATAGAAGAAAAATTATTGATTTTACTTCCCATTATCTTATAAAGAACCAATGATAAAGAAATTATTATTCAAATAAAATGAAAGGGCAATTGAAAGAATTAATTTCAATTTTAATCATTCATGAGAAAATAATATCCTCCCACTGGAAGAAAAATGAGACAGAATAACGTCTGTCTTTATCGACCTTAACAAATATCAATTTGTTCAAAGACACAGCTCCAAGGATCCTGTTCATACCACAACAACTTCAAATCATCGTCAGCATAAAAAGAGTCGGCTTCATATAAACAACACCACCATATACGTTTTCACAGTATCACATTCATTCAATATTGCCAAAAGAGGAAGAATAAACCTGGATATTAGCATCTGTTCATGAGATGACTACAACACCGAAAGACATCAAACAGTGAAGCTGAGAGTCACATTCCCTGACCTTTCCTAGAACACAGTGACCACTCTCTGGAGGCCGTAATGAATGTACTTATCTCCTGCTTTGTGCAGATGATTATTATCCTGTCCATTATGCTAACCAGTGGATATGAGATGTGAGAGCTGCAAAAAGGTTCTTCTTTCTTCACAAGCTGAGCCTCCTCTCAGTTTCAATCAGTCCATGATGCTGACATAAGGGAATCATAGTCTGCGGAATCGCCAGAGTGGAAACTCTATACTGGGCGAGGACCTTACAGATAATGCATGCAATGTTCTTAATACAGCAGCACCTTTCTGGGTCGATAATGCACCATACATGTAACTATCTTATCAAGCCATTCTGACAAAATATTCCATTGCATCAAATATCAAGAACACTTGTGAATGTTATCAAATCCTTGAAGTGCTTCTGCAAACGATATTTCAGTACTTATCAGTGTTCTGACTCTAATAGGTGTTGTAAGTTGAGGTGAAATGTGGTTTTACGTCGCGTTCAAGATTATTGCACTTATACAGTCACATGGTTGATTTAATACCAACATGAAGACAACCATATGTTCAAAACATGAATTTTTAAAATCAAATACCATGAACACAGCATCTTCTCTTCATAGTTTATTTTGCTGTTTTGTTACAAATCAAAAGTCTGGTCTGAACATTGTATGTATGCTACACAATAAACAATCAAGTCTTGTTTGAACACATGTATGACAGAAGAAAACAATGGTCTTGTCTGAACATATGTAAGGCAGAAGAAAAACTTGGTCTTATTTGAACAAATATATGACAGAAGAAAACAATGGTCTTGTCTGAACACATGTATGACAGAAGAAAACAATGGTCTTGTCTGAACGTGTACATGTATGACAGAAGAAAACAATGGTCTTGTCTTAACATATGTACCACAGAAGAAAACAATGGTCTTGTTTGAACATGATGTATGACAGAAGAAAACAATTGTCTTCTCTGAACATATGTGTGACAGAAGAAAACAATGGTCTTGTTTGAACATGATGTATGACAGAAGAAAACAATTGTCTTGTTTGAACATATGTACGACAGAAGAAAACAATGGTCTTGTCTGAACATATTTACCACAGAAGAAAACAATGGTCTTGTCTGAACAAATGTACCACAGAAGAAAACAATGGTCTTGTTTGAACATGATGTATGACAGAAGAAAACAATTGTCTTGTTTGAACATATGTACGACAGAAGAAAACAATGGTCTTGTCTGAACATATTTACCACAGAAGAAAACAATGGTCTTGTCTGAACAAATGTACCACAGAAGAAAACAATGGTCTTGTTTGAACATATGTGTGACAGAAGAAAACAATGGTCTGAACATCGAACGTATGCTACAAGAAACTATGGACAAACTGCACCCCCCGAAAAGCAGTGCGAGAAGGCAGCTAGATGGCATATCCTAATGCCAACTGTGTTTGAAGTCGTCTATCAAGCACTGGCAACTTTCCACTTTATGATGCCCTAATGTCCGAAGAACTATTAAATACAATATATAACCAACATTAATTGAAAGTGTGCTGTCTTGAAACAGCTGACAAAATGCCAGATCACATTTCTGCAGTTATAAATGTTTGCTCTTTCAAAATAGGATCTAAAAAGATCCTGACTGCCTTAACAGTTATCTTAAAACAACGGTACTTTGCATAGCAACTGTTTCTATGATTCATATAATCTGAAAGAGACATAACTGTATGATATTGAAAACTGTATGCTATTGAAAACTGTCACTCAAGACATCTACCATATTAAACGTACTAAAAGCTCTCAGGGCGCTCTCAAAATTAGAAATGGGGGCTCTTATTAGAACGTAATTTTGGTGAAAGAGTTGAAAGATCGTAAATTTCGTGGTTTATGACGACAGCAAGAAATGATACAAAAGAAAAGTCATATTATACACGACAGATATATTTTTTTCAGAATTTAATTGCTCGTAATTAAGGGTGCATATAACACACAAGTGCGTATTATACACAAATAAATAAGTCTTGTGTACATTGATCAATTGGAAGGGTGCTAATTTGGATTGTTCACTAGGCAATATATTTGCAAATATCGCCATGGGCGCTTATTAGAGGGGGTGCTTATTACGTCAAATACAGTAGCTGGTGTTAGTCACCAGGAAGTGTGACAAATGTGGCTGATGTGAAGTTTTCAGGAAAACAGCAACTTGTGAAATACATGATTCATAGTGACACAGGTGCGGTGACATTGCGAAACACATAAAGTACTGGGCATCATAGGCCACAACACAGATATTTTTAGATTCCATTCCAATTTCTTAACATGTGAGACAGGAGGATCCATATTTTGTATTACATGTTTCAAAACCAAACTCTTCAAGATGATGGACCCGGCATCTGTGCCAGTGTTAGAAATATAATACACAGCCAGGCTGCCATCAGGACCCACAGACTGTAGAAGCTGCAGTCCCTGACTAAACCATTATACAACTGCAGCTTAGTGGGACAAATAGATAGACACGTAAATTTGCTGATGGCCACAAGAACCCATACAAATTTGAAACTATGGGCCTGAAACTAGGATGGGATTCAGGACACATAAACATTTGGTGAGACTGTATATGGTACATTTCATCAAGTAAGGATTATGTCACAACATTTAGCATTTTTCTTCAGGTACTTGGTATAATGATGATGTGAGGTGGGTGTTTTGTACTGAAGCAGATGGGATAAAGTCTTATAACTAATTTACCAGGGATTTACCTAGGATTCTTAACAAAGTGCCCTCAGCAGGCAAATGTTGTTGGGTTTTTTGTTTGGTTGGTTTTTTTTGGGGGGGGGGGGGAGTGGAAATATCACAATATCGTTCTAAATTCGATTTTTTTAATGTTTTCGTTTTCGTTAATTATGAGGAATTGGGACTTTTTGAAATTCAAATTGGGAAATTGTACTATTAGCTGCAGACTTGGGGCCGAATATCGGCCTCTGAGCAGGTCTAGATTCATCCCTGTTGAGAGATGTTTTTACAACTATCCTGCATTTGTCAACTGTCATCTCAACATTCTCAAGAAGTCAAGATGTAAAACATAAAATAAAGTTATTGTAACACATTTGATTGGCTAACCAAGCAAAATAATTAGGCCACGCCCACTACTTGACTGTAACAATTGACGAAGTTATTATTTTTTAGGTATTTATTTTTCAGAAATGATGTCAATATGTTTTTGCATACCGTATTCAACTTAATAAGCACCCAGGGCGCTCACAAAATTAGAAATACAGGGGTCTCTTACTAGAATATAATTTTGGAGGAAAAAAAACAGAGATCGTAAATTTCTAGGTTTATGTACCTGAAATGAAACAAAAGAAAAGTCTGTGTGTATTATACATGACAGATATATTTTTCCAGAATTTAATTGACCATAATTAATGATGCATATAACACATGAATGCGTATTATACACGAATAAATAAGTCTTGAGTACATTGATCAATTTGAAGAGGTGCGAATTGGGATTGTTTACTAGCCAATATATTAGCAAATAGCACCTTGGGCGCTTATTATGGTGAATACTGTATATGGAATTCTAAACGTAAAAACCAGTGTGCATGCAAGTTTTTACTTTTATACCTCCCTTAACAAAAATAATGAAGTCAATTTTTAAATAAATGTTACCATACATCTTTAATCAGACTGCAGATAACTGTAAGACATAAATGGCCTAAGGACAAGATATTTATCTGATACTGAAAATTGGCAGAGTATCGAGATATCAGGGAGGTTTAACAAACAACATTTAACAAACAACATGATCATCACAAGGCTTAGTGCAGACAATGAGTGTAACTTTGTAGTGCAATACAATACAGACAGCACCACAAGGGCTGATACATGATACTGGCCGTAGCGATACAACAGTAATAAATAGTTCAGGTCAGCAGGATATACTTCATAACAACATGTTTCTGAACATTCTACCTAACAGTGAGTGAGAAAGTGTTGTTTTATACCGAGAAAGGCACAGTATGTGAATGATCAAATATCATAATAAAATAATCAGTTAGTTTGTTATTTAACACACTGCCTAAGCAATATTCCATCCATATTTGGTTTGTACATAATGTTGGCCCAGGTTAACTAGTGACTGAAAGTAGGACTATGAGGAAACCTCCAGCCAGGTAGGGCTGGGACGGGTAACTCGGGTACCTGGGTCGTGTGGGTACTGAGTAGGACCGGGTACCCACAGGACTACCCAGACCTGTGGTTAGTCATGTGATATATAGTTTAACGACAAAAACTATCTAGAACTCTATCACACTACAAGTCACTAATGTTCGCATTTCTTTCTGACTATGCACCCATTCCTTCTGATTTTTCATATGGTTGAATAAAGATATAACTTAAGTCAACTTCAGTGTATGCATGACCAGATCGTTTAATACATGTATCTAAATCTGTTTTGCAAGTGCTGTGGTAAAAAAAAAATCCCAATCAGACATTTTGTATCTCTTGAGACCTACAGTAGGTACCCGGTTAGGGTCGGGTAATAGGGGGGTGGGTACCCGGGTAGGGTCGGGTAATAGGGGGGTGGGTACCCGGGTAGGGTCGTGTGTGTGTGTGTGTGTGTGTGTGTGTGTGTGTGTGTGTGTGTGTGTGTGTGTGTGTGTGTGTGTGTGTGTGTGTGTGTGTGTGTGTGTGTGTGTACCCGGGTAGTAAATTTCGACTTGTCCCAGCCCTACAATCAGCATTGTGAAATTGACGTGACATCACGTTGGAATGCTATGACATCATCCTGGAATGGACATCATGATCCAATGGATGACATACAGCTTCCATAATAAACACAAAATTAAGAAGAATATTCATATACAGTGAAAGACACCCAAACCCATTTAACAACATATTTCAACCAATTAATTTACAGCACGCACATCCATTCATTTCAATGTTGAATCTTCATCAGAAATACAGGGACCCCATTGGCTGTGTCTAACACTGACTGGGTCCCTTCAAATTGAAACATCATCTTGGCAGGCATGTATTGAGATACTCTGTTACATCCCATAAACCTCATCAGCACATCAACAGAAAACATCAGTCACATTTCCCATAAAACCTTCCGTAGACTTGATCCCAGTAGCTGCAGGGACTTGGAACTTCCTTCCCTCCCGCCCACAGTGACACTGATCCAAGCTTCTCCCCTTGATGGGATTAAAATCACACCTATCACCGTCAGCCCTTATTGGACAAGCTATTCTATGTTTGAGTTCCATATTTTTTCAAATTTACACCAAATTGAAAAGTCTCGTTTTATGTGATCGGGACATGTTTCCCAGCATGCATTAGCAAGTGACAGCATTAAATGAGGACATGAAGAGGACAGGGAGGACAGGGAGGACAGATGATCCTGGACCACAACAGGAGGAGAGACATGTTATTGTATGTTAATGGCTTCAACCAGTCAGGAATCTATAGGTCCCCAAGGTAGACTGCCGATAAGCACAGTCCTCACTTGATGCAGGTGTAATGATACCCTACTCACTATCAAGCAGGGTGTAATTTATGGATGTTTGCGGAAATGTGACACTCAGACATGTTCTGTTCAAGATATCATCTCAGCTAAATAGAATAAATATTGAAATAGTCTAGCTACTCAACATATATGTCTGGGTTGCAGGAGATTTGAGCGTCTTCAGTTGTAATTTTATCTCAAGCTCGGAACGAGACACAACTGATGACAAACAAGTCCACAAATCCTAGGGTCGGTTGCTAAAAGGAAAATTATTCAAAATATCTGGAAGGGTTGTTCAAGCACAAGTGAAATACTTGCAGTGCCGGGATACTGTATCAGATTGCCTTGTTGGGGATATGCTTCAAAGGATCCAGCATGTCTGACTTATCATAACTTGGGCACCTGGGATCTCCACTTTAATAATCGCACCATAGTTTTGACCACGAAAGATACAATAGTGTCAATACACAGTGTCTGAAATTTAGAGCTAACATGAAGAGGTTCCCCATGAAGAGGTACCCCATATTAACGATTAAAAATAATGGACACCCATCCTGAAACACAAAAGCAGAAAAGATACAAGATCAAGTACCTGGCTCCTTAACTTGAAACACTGTCTGACCCAATCACACGGCTTCTTTCATTTCAACCCAATCTGGGGTGAGTGAGTGAGTTCGGTTTAACTCCATTTTGAACAATATTCCAGTTATGTCAGCTTAATGTGGGAGGAAAGCCCAAAGTGATGCAGGTCTCAGATAGGAATATAAAAATACCAATAGCATTGTCGATAGTATGGTTAATAATCAATAGTTTTAATAGACGCAATTAGTTTTAAATAAAGCATAAATTAAATTACGCATCAGAAAACTCAGTTTTTCACAGCTAAATTTCAAACCTGCCTTGAGTTGATTAAAGCAAGGATTATGACAACTTCAGATAAGAGTTACTTCCCTTTGGTTTGAGCAGCAAATGGAGAAATAATGGCCTACTTTGACATTGTCAGTAATATTTTATATATTTCTATTACATTCATTAATATAATCATCAAGCCTTACAGTTGGCTTAACACTATCGCAATACTATTTTGACAGTCAACAACTATCGCAATACTATCCTGAACAGAAATAATCGCACCAATAGTCACCCCAAACGAGCACTGAAAAAACATTTAACTTTTCCTTGAATATATGACTTTTACATGACAAATGTCAGGCTAACAAGAACATAAGCATGTTTTAATATTCATAACATACTACGCTGACATGAACATGAACTGTATGTTATACATACATAAGATATGTTACCAGAACAGGAAGATCATAATTACTGATAATCCTATCCAATATCAGGTAACTCAGTCCCTGTATTTCACTTTGATGGGACATTTAACATACATCACTGCACTACAATGACATAGTACCTCATAAATGTATATTGCACTTTGATGGGTTACACATAGACATTCAACATTCGTAACTGCACCACAATGACATAATAACTAATAAATGTTTACGACACTTTGATGGGTTACACATAGACATTTAACAATCGTAACTGGACTACAATGAAAATAATGCCTCAATTATGTATATTGCATATAAACACACTATGCACACATCTCGTGTTAAGACTGAACCAGTCTGAACCCACTCATCCTTTAAGTATCGAACCAACAAATATCGAGTCTTTTACTGCCCCAAAACATTGGGCACCTACTGAACAACTACAAAATCCATTTTTTTTGCCTTTCAACTTTGAAGAGCAAGTGTTTAGCTGTCTATATAAACACTAATAATCTGTTTCATGTCACATTATAAGAGATATTTATGGGTTTGATATTTTGTAACCAAGAACATACATTGATTTTCTATGGACGTGTTGCTAGCGCACTTTGCATTATATTTTGCCAGATGAAATATTGCTATTATTGGGAGTTCACCAGGTTTATGTTCATGCATCTCCGAGTTAAAACAAATAAAACAACATTCTAATTCATAATAAAACCCATTTTGAAACGATACAAGATATTTTTCACGACATATTCTCCATTACCTAATCACTATTCAAGCTAATGTGTATTGACTAACTCATTGAACAGTACTATTGTATAAAATCATACTTGAAGTGTCTGTTTAAGTCATACCTCATTCCTGTTACCATATAATCACCATCATTAATGGCGATATATTAATAGGAACGTTCTGAAATATTATTGCTTTTGCTTCATGCAAATGAAGAGCAAAATCCATTTATGAATAATAATTATCAAAACAAGATTTTATTGATAGATTAATTACAAAGCCTTGTTGAGCGTGACATTCATTCTTATCATTTCAATTGCAATGTAACATCCTGCCCTCATCAGCTTCGATCAATACCAGTTGAACTTTTCACAATCTAAGCTGGAGGTGTTTTTTTTAGTGAATTATTTATTGTGTTTATTCAAAATGATAATGACGTTGAGGTATGTTATCCGACCTGATCTGAACAAGCTATGACAATTAGAAGCAATTAGAATCAAGGCCAGGTTTATTCAGCCATGGTATCTGCATTACCAGGTCATGGGAAACAGAATTTAACAATTTACAGGGATTTACAGGGATCGAAAATCACTGTTGATTAGTTTGAGCCGCTATGAAGGCTGGGCAGTGTCAACACAATACCGCTGTTTAACAGTGAGATCATCGTGAAAAATGTAGCGAAATATATTGCATTTTATTCATATGTAAGTGAGCAGTTCTTATAATGAAGGTAAGTTTTGGGATCTTTGAAGCTTTCTGCTTTTCTTACACAGGTTTCAACTAGGGCTGGGACGGGTAACTCGGGTACTGGGGTCGGGTGGTTAGTCCCGTGATTTATTGTTTAACAGCAAAATTATCTAGAACTTCCATGGTTGCACTATAGGTGACTAATATTCGCATTTCTTTCTGACTAGGCACACATTCCTTCCGACTTTATATGTTTGAATAGAGATAAAACTTAAGTCAACTTCAGTGTATGCATGACCAGATCGTTTTATTTGTGTATCTATATACACTTTGCCAGGGCTACGGTCAAACTATTCCCAAATGGACATTTGCACCTATCTCTTGAGACCAACAGCAGGTACCCGGGTAGGGTCGGGTAGGGCCGGGTAGTAAATTTGGACTCGTCCCAGCCCTAGTTTCAACTCTCTATCTTGGATACCTATATATCCCAACATTCAGGCTGTGACAAGGTAGGGTATCATTGATTGGAAAGTTTGGTATTGTTATACTGATTCAAACATGTCAAGTAATAATAAAATAACTTGTGTATCAATAAATAATTCTTATCCATCCTGCAATTAATGAACTTAATGTTAAATATGAACTAGACTGATCCATTACGTGTTTGAAATTTAATTTCTTTGTGATCATCATTACAATGGTAATTTCAACTGTAAATGTTGCCGTGGCAATGAGTGATTAATTTAGTACCCATATTCATAAATTTGTATCAACACAGTATCCGCATTAATAATTTGTTGATACATCAATGTCATGATATACGATGACATTCTGGCGAAAGACTGACTGATTCATTCTTGACTTCAAACACAAGTGAGTGAGTGGTTCTATACTGACATTACCAGATCATCATGAAAAGA
Organism: Haliotis cracherodii; assembly: GCF_022045235.1. Taxonomy (NCBI): domain Eukaryota; kingdom Metazoa; phylum Mollusca; class Gastropoda; order Lepetellida; family Haliotidae; genus Haliotis; species Haliotis cracherodii. The sequence continues at coordinate 10,052,633 of NW_027266319.1, forward strand.
ATGGGCTGCACACACAGTACCTTGAACTCAGCATAAGTCACAGGGGCTGAGGTGTAAGGAGGTGAGGTGTAAGGAGGTGAGGTGAAATGGTGTTTAACGTTACATCCAAGATTATTGCATGTGCGTGCGTGCGTACGTACGTACGTACGTGCGTGCATGCGTGCGTGCGTGCGTGCGTGGCTGGCTCCTTGTACTAGTCCAGACTGTTGCCGAGTTTATAGAGCTAGCCCAGTGAGATACCATACGCAGTTTAACATGAATACTCCACTCAGACACAGTATACTGACTCCGAGCCAACCAGTCCTTGTTTTAGCCCCTTAATGCCGAGCGACAGACAGGGTAACAACAAGTACCATCTTTTAACGTCTTTTGATATGACGCGGCCGGGGATCGAACCCCAGACCTTCTGCTCAGGGTACCACTGGTGTAGGGAGTTAAGGTGACATGAAAAGGGATTTCATGTCCCTTCCAGGATAATTGCACCGACATAGTAACATGCCTGCATGTGTGTAGATATAGGTGTGCATGTGGCTGCTTGTACTAATCCGGACGAAACACAGTGATACCGTGCCACAGTATGTCATGGATACCCAACTCATGTATACGGACTCCAAGCCAACCAGTCCTTGTTTAATCCCCTTAATGTCGGTATCAAGTACCATCTTAAAACGTCTTTTGGTATAACGCATTTGGTTCCAACCCTGACCTTCCCCTCAACAGGCAATAGCACTGTCCACTAGACCACTGTGGAAGAAGGAACCAACATGGTGGCAACCCTCTGAAGTGTGATAATCCCACAGTGATCTGTTTAACCATCTCATATAACATGTTAGGGCTTGCTATCGATACAGATTGTAGAGATTGATAATCGATAACTAAATATCGATCAATTATCAATAAATATCAGAGAAATAACTTTGAGCAAATATGCAAACAAGTCCGAAAGAAATCAACCCACTTCCTGCCACTGGTGAGTGGTGACACATGGATTACTTGGGAACATTTACGTTGTGACAGAAACAGTTGAAAGGATTGACAATAACAAGTCTCTTTCTGTTAATTTAAACTTTATTTTATCACAACTGTTTATGTCAGAGACTGTCAGTGACGCAATTTTCAAATCAATAATCATTAATATTTCTTCCCATCAGCGATAGTTCCAATTATCAATCTTTTTAGCCAGCCCTATAACGCATAGAACCTGGTGTATCAAACAATGTGGCGGACATTGAGTAATCAATGCTGAAATATTTTCAATGTGAGAAAAAGACATAATCAAACATAGTTTGGGGCTTCAATACAAATAAGAAGCCCAGAAAAGAAAACTGTAATCAAAACTTTGATTTTAATATCTGAAGAGAAAATTGGATTTCAAAAACACCCATCGAGTTTGTCTTCATCCCAGGGCTGGACCATAATTCATCAAGAGGGTATTATCACACATCCAATGATCCAGATTCAAAAATTAAAAATGGTCTCCATACATCTGTAAAAGGATGTAATTTGTAATTGAAAAATGTAAAAAACAATTGATATTTACAGAACTGACTTATCCCAGGCAGGCTGACTACCTCAAAATGAAATCTGAAGGTCTAAGCAACATCAGTATTTGGCGCCAGTATTTTATGGTTGAAATGATCAGGAAATATAAAAAGGAAAACAATTTCAGTGACTGATGTAGTAAGTGAAGTTGTTGTAAGTAGTCGGCCATGTTTGTGTAAGCTGACTGTAGCAAGGCCAACACAGGCAACAGAGGAACACTTAAAACAGCTCGTCAGTGAGGATGAGTGAGTGAGTTGAGTTTAACGTTGCTTTTTACTGTATTCCAATCAAATCACGGCGTGTCAGCTTAATGTGGGGGGAAAGCCTGAAGTGATGCCAGTCTTAGACGTTTACCACTTCCGTGAAACCCACGAGCATGGGTATGGTGCTGACAAACCTAGAAACATAATCTGGTAGGCTCTGTCCAGATAACCACCAAGGAACTTGGACACGATGACCACCCAGGGACTTAGACATGATGACCACCCAGGGACTTGGACACAATGACCACCTAGGGACTTGGACATGATGACCACCCAGGGACTTGGATATGATGACCACCCAGGGACTTCGACACAATGACCACCCAGGGACTTAGACACAATGACCACCCAGGGACTTGGACACAATGACCACCCAGGGACTTGGACACAATGACCACCCAGGGACTTGGACACAATGACCACCCAGGGACTTGGACACGATGACCACCCAGGGACTTGGACACGATGACCACCCAGGGACTCGGACATGATGACCACCCAGGGACTTGGACATGATGACCACCCAGGGACTTGGACACAATGACCACCCAGGGACTTGGACACAATGACCACCCAGGGACTTGGACACGATGACCACCCATGGACTTGGACATGATGACCACCCATGGACTTGGACACGATGACCACCCAGGGAATTGGATACGATGACCACCCAGGGACTTGGACACAATGACCACCCAGGGACTTGGATATGATGACCACTCAGGGACTTGGACACAATGACCACCCAGGGACTTGGACATGATGACCACCCAGGGACTTGGATATGATGACCACCCAGGGACTTCGACACAATGACCACCTAGGGACTAAGGCACAATGACCACCCAGGGACTTGGACACAATGACCACCCAGGGACTTGGACACAATGACCACCTAGGGACTTGGACACGATGACCACCCAGGGACTTGGACACAATGACCACCCAGGGACTTGGACACGATGACCACCCAGGGACTTGGACACGATGACAACCCAGGGACTCGGACATGATGACCACCCAGGGACTTGGATATGATGACCACCCAGGGACTTGGATATGATGACCACCCAGGGACTTGGACACGATGACCACCCAGGGACTTGGATATGATGACCACCCAGGGACTTGGACATGATGACCACCCAGGGACTTGGACACGATGACCACCCAGGGACTTAGACACAATGACCACCCAGGGACTTGGACACAATGACCACCCAGGGACTTGGACACGATGACCACCCAGGGACTTGGATATGATGACCCACCAGGGACTTGGACACAATGACCACCCAGGGACTTGGACACAATGACCACCCGGGGACTTGGACACGATGACCACCCAGGGACTTGGACACGATGACCACCCAGGGACTTGGATATGATGACCCACCAGGGACTTGGACACAATGACCACCCAGGGACTTGGACACAATGACCACCCAGGGACTTGGACACGATGACCACCCAGGGACTTGGATATGATGACCCACCAGGGACTTGGACACAATGACCACCCAGGGACTTGGACACAATGACTACCCAGGGACTTGGACACAATGACCACCCAGGGACTTGGACACGATGACCACCCAGGGACTTGGACACAATGACCACCTAGGGACTTGGACACAATGACCACCCAGGGACTTGGACACAATGACCACCCAGGGACTTGGACACGATGACCACCCAGGGACTTGGATATGATGACCACCCAGGGACTTGGACACAATGACCACCCAGGGACTTGGACACAATGACCACCCAGGGACTTGGACATGATGACCACCCAGGGACTTCGACACAATGACCACCCAGGGACTTAGACACAATGACCACCCAGGGACTTGGACACAATGACCACCCAGGGACTTTGTCTCTTCATCCAAAAAAGGCAAAATGTGCTCCATCAGCTGGCAAGGTGATAGCTTTAGTTTCCTGGGATTCTGAAGGAACCCTACTGGTGGATGACCTCCCAAAAGGTCCAAACATATGTTATAAAGGCAACTGTGTGAGAATATGAAGCTAAACATTGTCGAAAACTCACTAAGGGTGTGTAGTTTTACCATGTCAGTGACTAGGGTTTTCAGTCTTTTGGAGGCTCAACTGATAAAATGGTACTATAGTAGTTTGTCCTTTGCCATTTTGAAACAATTCATCATTCAGGGGATGCTGTCTCTCAGCAGGGGTTATGTAACCTGGATCTGCCAAGAAGAGCGATGGGGAAGATTAAGAGCAGCAGCAAGCACAGCAATCAGGATCAGCCTACTGATACAACGCATCCATAGTGATCATCTTTCACAGTCTCAGCTTGTAAATTCAGATAGACCAACTCCATCAAACTCAGCAGTTAAAAAGTAGCTGACAAACTTCAACAATATTCAAAACTGAATATCTAAGGCTTTGTAAATATTGTAGAGAGAACGTGTATTTAACTGACAATAGGAGCAAAACATTGCACTTCATGCAAAGTCAAATACCTCCGATTTATTAGAAAATATAAACTTAAGAGATTACAATTTTGAAATAATTAATTATTTCTCCCTATTTGTCTGCTAAGGGCATTTAGTTTGAAATCAAAGATGATCCTTGTCCAGGTTTGACAAAATGTGAAGCGCAAAGTCTTGAAGCCCATTCTTGGTGTACCAACCACCATATTGCTGAAACTCTGCTGACACTGGTGCAAACTTCACCCACTCCCCCAAACCAGTGTGTGCTATCCCAGCAAGAATACTTAGGTATCAAGGGAAAATGCAGGCTCAACTTTGTAATTAAGGATAAAAATCTCTTCATCATGTTGCGGTTGATATCAGAAATTGATTTCTGACTATCTGGGTCAGTTGATTAAGTTCAAATATTTTCAGACTGAGCACCTCAAACTAGCTGCTCTCCCTTAGTAGCTTGCAATAACATCAAGCAACCATCAGTGGCAAAGCTAATTTCTTCTTACGAAAACAATAATTTGAAGCATAACACTCATGAAAAAGCCCAATCTGATTTCCCTCAGTCACCTAGGTACAGTCTCAAGGGGAAATTATGAGGTCATTATGAGGAAAGCTAAATGAAAGATGCTCAGCACATAGGGAACATGTGGATGAAGTTTGTGTTTTAACCTCAGGGGGCTGCAATAATGAAGACCAGATATAAACAAGATGGTGCTATACTTTCTTACAGCAACCCTCCTGTTATAACTTTATTGACAAGCACATCATATCAGGGTTACTCCAGAATTGGAATATTGTATATGGCTGATCCTGGCACTGCAAAGGGACACAACCCTGCATAGTGAATTTTGCACAGGCCATAAATGCTCCTCTTCTCTCAAGAAAAATATAAAGTATGACAACATATTTTTGCTACACTGACATACCTCAAGCTACCGATTTGAATAGCATGTGGACAAACATTTGAAGAAGAATGTCGAGGTCCTTGTGGGTGCTAAAATAGACCCATTAATGCCACAAGATTTTATCTGAATGTCAGGTTTCTTTTGATTGAAGATACCTTATGCCACAGACTGGAGATCACAAGGTGACAACACTACCCAACCTAAGTGTGGAAATGTCAAGTATTGCCTCTTCCCAAAGAGGCCTCCCATTTGACTTTGATAAGGTCAAACAAGATCAACTTCAGAGGCTAAACAAGGAACACATCACCTCATCAGCAGAAATATGTCAGGATCAAAACTGCCTCAACATAGAACACAACCAAAAGGTTAACGGTGGTGTGATCTGTTACCTCAGTAATCACCTTCCCACAATTCAATCAATGTCAATCGTTCTCTTCTCGATGTCTTTTAAGCATGATCTCATTACTGACACCAAAACAGCTTGCAATGGTGTTAGTAATCTTGCGACGTGATACAATTACTTGTCATACTGGAATTGGTGGTCAGGCTCGCTGACTTGGTTGAAACATCACAAGTCATCGTATCCCAATTGCATGGATCAATGTTCATGATGTCAATCACTGAATTGTCTGGTCCGTACTCGATTATTTACAAACTGCCGTCATATAGCTGGAATATTGATGAGTGCGGCATTAAACATCAAACAAATAAACATACATGTTATACTAAGTGATACAATGAAGTGTTTGGTTTGGTTTGTTGTTTAAGGCTGCACTCAGCAATATCCCAGCTATATGATTGCGGTTTGTAAATAATTGAGTCTGGACCAGACAATCAAGTGATTGATATCATGAGCATCGATTCACGCATCAACCAAGTCAGCGAGCCTGACTACCCGATCCTGATCTGACAAATTGTGGTCAGTGTCAAACACTGTTAAATGATATTTCTTCCATATAATCAATGTTCATCACAAAAGTAATTTATTGTAAAAAAGACTGCATAAATTCCTTGATTTGAAGTGGTTTAAAATAATTAGGTCAGCAAAAGTTCAGTAAGAAGGGTCAGCAAGTACAGAACAATATTTTATTACCCCTTCAACATTTCTTTCAAGACAGGAAATACTCACTTCATTTATAATTTAATAAAGCTGCACTACAACCATTTGATGCAGAAGATTTAATTAAGGAGAACTTTATGCGAGATTAATTTTAATGTTCTTATAAAAATTCAGCTGATTCATCAGAATTCACCATACATTGACAGCACAGTGAGTCAGGGGGAATATGCACTGCTGAATCGACAGCCAGAGTTACCAAGAGTCTGCTCCTGTAGTGAGCACACATATTATGCACAATAAGGCAGCAAGGCATATCATCCAAGCCAGACCATCAAGTGCAGGGGATATGACAAGCTTGGCTTGAAATTGCCGAGTTGACAAATATTCAGGCAACACCATGATAGGTGGTCAGTGTCACAAAAGAGCAGCATGGCGATGACGAAAAATGCTAGGTGATGGGGGCTTTACTTTCATACCAGAATACCATTACATGGGTATCTTGCACCCTTCAACTCTCCACGTTTACAAATAGCAGAGTCAGTGTGAACAGTCACTGAGCTGCTAAATCCATCTTCTCATGCACTTGATCCTCGGATAGAATATCCCATTATCATTGGTTGAACAGACATTATCATGTGATTATAAACATTGGCGGTCTCTTAATGTCTCGTCTGGCTATAAATGTTTCTTTCACCTACATGTTGGTGTTTCTCTCACAGTCTAAAAGATACCTTTGAGAAATGAGTAAAACCTGGTTCTACTTACTCCTGTGGCTATCCATCCAGGATTAATCTAGGACTCCACACTAGGTGCCCTTACTGCTTAAAAGGGAAAAATAATTATCTTGTTCAAATTAGAAGTTTTATGAAAGTTCTCATTTTTATTTCAGCGATATTTTAACATTGTATCATTAACACTGCATTCATTTATGTATTTCCATTTAATTATTCCAATTTGTGAATATGTAGTGATGTTTACTGCAGACTTGAGTCCAAATGGCCTCTGGGCAGGTCAAGATAAATCACTGCCAACCTCTTTCCCTCCCCCACTACCCATGAACAAATCAGGGTACAACCGAGCAACCACCCCTCACACTATCTACCCACCCTGCAACAATAGTCCCCCTAAATGTCACCCTGTCTTATCACTCTACCCTAAGGTTTTATCAGTGATTAAAATAAAAAATGAACAAAAATAAATTATTATTTTGAAAATCCCTTAGATTCAAACACCACAGCCCAAAACCTCGAAGATACCAGGACCCCTTTTTATTTTTAACAAGCCACTTCAGGAGAGAACTACTTTTTTTAAACCTCTCTTACCACCATGAATATATTTATTTCATCCTAACCCTCTTTCAATAAGCCATACAATGCTTGACTCCCTAACTACCCTAGACAGTCTCTCTCAGAGGGGCTTTTTGGTCCCGATACAGAGGTATCAGATGGAAGAAGGAGCTGTGTAAGCCAACAGATTATTCATGATAAAACACAGTATGATTTGTCAGTGTGCTTTCTTCAGCTCTTCATGTCAACATTCCAATTGTCGTGATAAGAACTTGATGGCAATAACCCCATATAACAAAAATTATATGAAAACATGTCAGTCTTGTGAAGGAATTCCCTACTGGATTCACTTGTTCTGGTGGAGAGCCACGATTAAATCCATGCTCCAACACTTTTTCTTCTTCGATGTGTCTGCAGATTTTATTTATCCCGTCACGATAATATTCTCATCATGCTTCGTATGACATAACTCATTTCAAACAGTGTCAATAAGAGTTATAACATTTCTTGCCACACTTCACAGAGTAAACTGAGGATCAAGTGTTATCATTCCTATTGTACAAAGTTTGCCAAGTACATATCAAACAAAGAATACCCTGGTTTTAGTATTACCCAGGCTAACTCCACCCTGAAAGATTACCCTGTACAGATTATTACACAGACTAACTCCACCCTGAAAGATTACGCTGTACAGATTATCACCCAGGCTAACTCCACCCTGAAAGATTACCCTGTACAGATTATTACCCAGGCTAACTCCACCCTGAAAGATTACCCTGTACAGATTATTACACAGACTAACTCCACCCTGAAAGATTACCCTGTACAGATTATTACACAGACTAACTCCACCCTGAAAGATTATCCTGTACAGATTATTACACAGACTAACTCCACCCTGAAAGATTACCCTGTACAGATTATTACACAGACTAACTCCACCCTGAAAGATTACCTTGTACAGATTATTACACAGACTAACTCCACTCTGAAAGATTACCCTGTACAGATTATTACACAGACTAACTCCACCCTGAAAGATTACCCTGTACAGATTATTACACAGACTAACTCCACCCTGAAAGATTACCCTGTACAGATTATTACACAGACTAACTCCACCCTGAAAGATTACCCTGTACAGATTATTACACAGACTAACTCCACCCTGAAAGATTACCCTGGTCACAATACTGCATTCTGGAAGACCATGCCAATATTCCTCGAGGTGTATATATCAAGTTAATTTCGTCCCACGGTACGCCACGGGAACAAATTACTAGTTCTTTGATGTTACCCATTGAAGGCTACCGACATAAATTCCTAATCAATCATGAAACAAACTTGATGATGATCAAACAAAACGCAATACAGTGGAGAGGGTCTGGAGCTCACCCGATTTATTTTTCTTCTCTTTTGCAACATCCAAAATCAAATTCTAAATAAATCTAAATAACGATTAAAGTAAGCGTACTTTCAAAACATCTTTTCCATGACAGCATATTGCAACAGGCTAACATATCATTTTCAATGGACCCAATACCTCAAAGCAGGTATTAATGACCAAACAGCAGACATCATCCTTCCAAAGTTTCAGCTTCTCAGAGTCTCAGAGTTTTGGAAGAAAAAATATAAATGAAAGAAAATGAATAGTGTCAGATATTGACACGTAGGGACTGTAAAAATGACTTATATTTGGAATGTTTCCAGCACATAACATCACAAGGAATATAAGTCTCTTGAATAAGTTTATTTCTTTGGCAATGAACAGATGTCATTTGAGACACCCCCATAAAAGCAATATGTGTTCCCCCAATTTTTAATCTAATCATGTTTTTTGTACTTCTGTACCTACCCTCGGGGGGAAGTCAGGCAGCCTTCCATGGTGTCCCAAATGTCTACTGAACAAAAAGGGCATCTCCAATACTGTTGCCATACCTAGATACAAATGGGAAATTTGAGCAGTATTTATCAACGCCATTGCTGGGATCAGTCCACGCAATTTCACTATCATTAAACATTTAGCCATTTTGATAGGTAGGAAGAACAAGCTAATTCAAGATTTCAAGATGGCTGGCATTGTGGCCATGTTGAAAATCATTCTATTTTCACAACTTTGCTATATCAGAGTTTTAAAATAACTGGGGTCATTTAAGATTTTTTTTCTCTTATTCAAGTGTCGCGACTCAAATTTTTTAACTTTTAACATAGTTGTTATGACAAGGACCCCTTTTATTCTTAATTTCAAAACCGAAATATAGCAGAAGCAGAAATAAAATTTTACCTCACACACTATAACAGAAATAAGACGACTTTGTCATAACAGTAATACAAAAAAATACAGATTTAGAAGGTCACCCGATAAAAGTTCTCAAGAAGAAGACCTCAATGACTTTCCTTCATTTCTAACAGCTACAATTTTGGCTTGAAAATTCAACTTATCGACGTGACTGAAATAACTTGACATATACACAATACGCACTGTCAACATTTCTATGATACTCCTTACTCACAGGTGACTTGATCGACAGGTTTATATCCATACCCGTGATTTATAACGATCTTCATACAAATAAAATTCAATTTATTATTGATGCACATTTCAGGTTGCTCAAATTGCGCTGATCAATGCTCTGCAGCTGCTTCAACTGTATCAGTGTGAAGACTACATCGTGTCCTTACTCCAGATGGTGAGAAATCACACGATGCCGAAAGGCCTCAGCTAAAAGGACAACTAGCAGAACAAAGCCGTCACCAAGAGAAGTCAGCACTGTCAACTAAGTACTCCATTAATCATATTATCTAAACACACATTCTTGCATACAGCCAGCTCAGACACCACTACTGTATAGACACTGTGAGTTTGGTGTGTTAGTTGAGTGAGTGAGTGAGTTTGGTGTGTTAGTTGAGTGAGTGAGTTGAGTGAATTTGGTGTGTTAGTTGAGTGAGTGAGTGAGTTGGGTGTGTTGGTTGAGTGAGTGAGTTGAGCGATTTTGGTGTGTTAGTTGAGTGAGTGAGTTTGGCTTAATACTGCATTGAACACTATTTCAGTTCTATTTATTTGGGTCTGTGCATGTGAGTGAGTGAGAATGGTTTTACACCGCTTTTAGCAATATTCCAGCAATATCACGCCGGAGGACACCAGAAATGGGCTTCACACATTGTACCCATATTGGCGTGACAAACGAATGCTTTAACTACATTAGGCTACCCAACCGTCCATCAGTGCATGTATTTGGCAACCTCATACAAAGAAAACTACTAATTGCACCCTAGACTAACATCTAGTCTCTGAAATGAACATACTGTACAGAAAAAAACAGTATCTTAATAAAAATATAATAAAAAGGAGCCCAGGGACTCTCTTCATTTTCAGATACTGAAGAATTGTATGATCTAGACTTGCCAAACATTATAGACTTGCATGTATCAGGGTCTGTAAGACAGACTAATTGCACCCCTAAGTACTTTCTCCTATTCATATATTGTAATACTGAGAAATGTAGCTTCTTTATGTGTATTTTGGGCCATTTGCCTCTATACTGAATAAATTGTCTTGTCTATTTATTTGTTTGATAAATCACACTTTTCGAGATGTTGCAGAAATTTGTGGTCCATCAACAAGCAGCCATGCAAAAAAGTGACCAAATCTCAGGCAGTCACATGTAAGTGTAGCAGGGATCTGACTCACATAAACGTCAGTTATTTCCTCTACTGGTAAATCAGTGGTCACTCCGACTGAGCACGCTGTGGGGTGACACTTTCCTGCTTATCATGCAGTGTTCCTGCTGGCTCTGGAAACTGCCAGTCCTTGTGGACTCTAAAAATTACCACTACCCCCTCATTTTTGCGAGTCCCAACTTTCAACAAATGAAAAAATGTATGAAAATTATTTGGTTTTAATTCATTCAACTTCATGTTCAGTGCAAAGACGGCATCTCTGAAGTAACTTATTAGATCTATACATCATTCACACAAACTTCAGTCACAATTTTCTCTTTATTTTTTAACATTTCGAGAAAAGGTCGCTACAACTGGATATTTAACCTAGAAATAGACAAGGGGAAACCCTGGTGGTAACAGACAAGCTGACCTTTTTCTTTTAAATGAATATCACCGTTGTTTTGTTCAACAACCAAGATTTATAAGTACCTTATTTGCCCGTCCACAGGGACTGGCAGGCACATGAATTACCAGTCCAAGCCTAATTTTACCAGTAAAAAACTGGTAATTACCGGTAAACAGGAACACTGTCATGACCAAATAGACATGTCACTGTATCTTGATGTCTGATGCAGGAATATGATATACTTCCAGTCTGTGCCACAAACAGCTGAGCCTGAACCAGACACTTGACATTATCTTCCACACATGACATTATCTTCAGCAAACGTTTAGTGTTCAGGCATGGGCTAAATATTAGCAAAGCTTACGATACCTAAACAAATTTTACTCGACTATGTTTGTCTGTTTGTTGTTTAACGCTTCACTCAGCAATATTCCAGCTACATGATGGCGGTCTGTAAAATAATCAAGTCTGGACCAGACAATACAGTGACTAACATCATGAGCATCAATCCGCGCAACTGGGATCGATGACATGTATCAACCAAGTCAGCGAGTCTGACCACCCGATCGCATTTTTTGCCTTTTATGAAAGCATATAAGTCGCCTTTTTCGGCACGTATGGGTTGCTGAAGACCTATTCTACCCCGGAATCTTCACTGGTATACTCGACTATGACTATCTAGTGGTTTTAGTGACCTACTGCAATTCGGCGGGATGAGCGAACGCTTTAACCACAAGGCTACCCCACCGCCCCTTTTGTAGTGAAGACTGAGCACACAATTTCTTAAAAATATCCCCAAAAAATATTCATTATCGCTCACTTTTATCGTTCAGAAGAGTTTCACATACTTCTGTTATTATCTGCTCAAGAGATTGTCTACTCAATATTAGAAGACTGTGTCTTACTCATTTGGATGGTCTGCTCTATTTTAGAGGATGTGCAGAGTGTGTTGCTTATTTGGAAATCACCAACTGTTTCATGTGTAATGAAAATTAGAAACAGGAAACAGATAACCAAAGATAAATTGTAATTTGAAATAATCCCTCGTTTTCCTGACAATTAACACTGTGAGTAAGTACTGAGCAAGTCTGCCCTCACCCAGGAAGTGAGCAGTGTTAGGCGGACATCCATTCAATGAATATTGACTTCACCTGTCGTGAACTTGATGACCATGTGTCTACATCCAACAGTTCTGTGCAAGTACATTAGCACAACCGATTGCCCTACAAATGATCAATTTTCTACACCTGATTAATCAATTAGAAACATAATTGACAAATCTTCACAACATTCTCACGGTCCCCGATTCTACAAAAAGTGACACATGTTCTGATCAACTTCAAAAAAACAAGCAAAGAATTTACTAAATAAACTCAATACAAATGCACTGTGATGGAAGTTGACAAGAATGTACAACATGGACACAACAAATTGATTTCTTATTCATCACAAACACATGCCTCAAGTCTGTGACTTTGGCTACTAGTCCGTGGCCTGAGTCAAATAAACTTTCCTTTGGTCTAGTAAGCTTTGTTCTCAAAAATCCATACATTAACACTAAAATCTAATGTCAAGTGACAGGTTCGGACGAGTTGACTTAAAAGTTGTTGGCACAGACTGTGTCTCCTTAATCTAAAACAAGAATTCTTGGATGTATCACTGGAAAACTCAAATTTATATTTAGATACAAATTAAAAATTAAAAAAGATCAACATAAGGATTCACAAAATGGAAATAAAAGTGGCGGGTAAGTTCAGTTTAACGCTACTTTAATAAATTGTGTTTCAGTTATATTACATTCTACCATGAATTGCTTGATTCTGATTGGTCAATCAGATTATCAAATCAAAATAACCCCAATCGGAAGGATTTCTAAAAATTTGTATGTCCAATTCTAGGTTACAAAATGCAAAGCTGCATTTAATACACTATCCAAAGGATGTGTGACAACACATTTTGTGCAGAAAACACAACAGAAATTGACTGAGCGAGTGTGTTTCAAGTGTGGTGTAGATCTTAACCTTGATAGGCTTGTTTACCCTTCTTTAGGGGTGCCCACTTCATGATGGCTTACAAAGTAGCCGTGCTACACACATTCTCAGTTATAATAACATTGCAAAACCCTTCAAAATGGCAAATTTCTACTAGTCCCTATGATACCTTAACTTTAACTATTGACCAGTTTGGCTAGGAATATAAGACTGGTGCCAATTTCTCATTCTATGCCTGCCATAACACAAGTAAAGCATACAGATATAAAAGAAAATAATGTTCAAGCACATGAAGCGCCATTATTTGTTTAAAGGCTATTATCAGTGTTTCCTGAACTGAAATGAACAACCCATTCAAAACAATGGACAAACTCCATGCCGCTCCACTCACTTAATCTTCGCCAACCCAAAAGAGTTCATGTTTAATTTGTCAAGATGAAGATACACGTACCACGCTAAATTAAACATTTGAAACCTCACTCTGCATGTCGTGTTCCAAATTCAACTATGCGTGGTTGAATCACAAATAACCAAGCTAAAAACTGAAAACACAGTACATTTATCTTCTTTAGTATACCGTATTTGACGTAATAAGCGCCAGGGCGCTCCATGTTATCACTAATCAGGCATGTAGACTTTCTTATTCAATTTCCATCCCTGCATCTACCTATTGAGAGAAATGGTAGTCCACAAGAAAAGTTGTTTCTGAATTCTACTCAGTCTCCGACAGGCAGACTTTAGTTAATTTCAAACCCTGCATTGTGGATCTACTGTTGTTCTGCAAGTGAACTGTCTGACAATACCCCACATTTGGGGACTCGTCACCACAAAGAACACCATGAAAACAGTCAGCCTAGAGAGCAAGCTCATGCCTGTGGTTCTCAAGTATTGGATCACACACGTAATCGTGATGGACTAAATTATGCAAGAATGCAAGAAGGTCAACTGGCATTAGCTGGGCTTGATCCAGGTGCACGGAGTAGTTTGTGTAATTACTTTTTTACAGACAGACGATATTTGGTTACTCACATAGTTAGAAAGATGAATAATTAAAACAACAGATATGAACGGTTTTTTTTCCTTTTAAAGAAGTGATTATCAAAGAAAGTATTTATGGTTCCAGATTAACAAATCTTTAATGAACATCTTTGAAACTAGCGTGCATTATCATGATCAAGCGGAATCGGTAGAAGAAATACATGATGAAACCAAAGATAAGGATTTATCTCAGATTCCAAACTACTAACAGCCCTTGGCAAGAAAACTGGGTTATTTTGTTTAAGATTGAGACTTTATTCAAAGTTCCTATATTCTAAAATTCATATGTAATTATGTACACGTATATTACATTACATATAATAACGTAAACCTAAGCATTAAAGCCCCTTCCTCCTTATTGGTCCAGCTATCAGTGAAATATAAGTCAACCCGACCCATCCATCACATTAGATATAACTATATTAATATGAAGTGGGAAAATTTAAATTCCAATTTGGGAATTGTTACTACTTCTTCCTGGAGATATTGGGCCGAATACCAGCCTCCGAGCAGGTCTTGATTAACCCCTGCAAAGGCATCACTGTCCCGAGTGAATATTAAATATATCCTTCAAATAAATAAATAAATAACTGTGGACCTCTGCATAAAAAGGCCATTGGTCAGTAGTAACAGTACTTTTTATATTCGGTTTTGGATTCGTAGGAATTATATATATTTTAAAAATCTTGGTTGTTGAATCTGACTGTTCAAATAAAGATGGAAGGGGGTTAGTGTGCATTCTGTGCTCGGTACACTTGTAAACTACCGTACCCAATTCACACTTTACTTTGGATGCACATACTATTAGGGCAAAACACTCACCGTCTTTAAACATGCTTAACAGATTTTTCAACGTATTTTAACAACATATGGTTGAAAGGTTCATCTATAAAAAACATCATAATTGCTTTATGTTCATGAGAACAGCGACCACATCATTTAGCAAATCTTTTAAAACATATTTCCCTGAAATTCATTGATGACATCCTACAGTGCTATGACCTTACAAGTTTTACAATGTTGTGTCTGGTCTAGACAGTTATTAACTGTGGCCGCCATCATGTAACTTGGAATATTGCTGACTGGGGTCCTACAAATGTAGACATGCCTGATCATAACCAAACTCTAACTCCACGATACACATAACTGCACGCTGCATCAACACAGTGGACACCTGAACCCATTCACCTGTACATTACACAGATACCTTTAAAGTTTCAACTGCCTCTTCAAGATAGCCACTGGCTTGTGTGCAGCCATGAAACTCTCTTAGTGCGTTCTTTGAACAGACGTAAGATAAAATTCAACTTCAAAGCACAATGAACTAACCTACTGGCCATTTAGGCTGATTAATTAATTCCTTAATTGAGGACGCAGGGAGGCATCAGCGCCATATCGCAGCATGCCTTAAAGTACACAGCCTTCAAGTGGGGCTGTTCCGAGAGGCAGTAATGCTAATATTCAATTTCCTTGTAATGGTTTATACACTTTGGAGCCTTTACGGACATCTGCTACCAATGTTCGAGACCAATCTATTTGTAAGGCTGCCAAGTAGCTTAATACCCTCCTCCCTAGAATATTACCATACATATTTCTTCATCAAGAGGTCTGGGAACAGTGGAAGAATTGAGTGATCTACCTCTGGTGAAACCTCCATGGTCTGATGAGAAATGAATAGATAGTGTAAAACTTAAAACGAGAGCCTGACTTTTCTGAAATATCCCCTGGGCACTTATCTTTTAGTTAACAGTAACTAGAGTGTGTATGTGCATGTGTTTGTTGTTAACGCTGCACTCAGCAATATTTTGTCTGTGCGACAGCAGTCTATAAATAATCTGGACCAGACAACCCAGTGATTGATATTCTGAGGTATGATCCACACTGTTGGGTACAATGACATGCCATCAACCTAGTCACCAGGCCTGACCACCCAATTCATGAAGCTGCCTCTGACGACCAGTAAGGGCTGCTGCATTCCCATCCAAACCCAGCATCCCAACAAGGGAAACATAGTAAATAGATTACACAGACACCCAGGTGACTAACGGGATGGGGTGGTCAGGCTCACTGACTTGGTTGAGGCATGTCATTCTCAATTGCCTGGATCGATGCTTATGATGTTAATCACTGGATTGTCTGGTCCAGACTCAATTATTTACAGACCGCCATCATATAGCTGGAATATTGCTGAGTGCGGAGTTAAACAACAAACAAACACACACAAAAAACACACCCAGGTGACCACATAACTGACTGGCAACTGACGAAAATTACCATGATATGCAAATAGAGTTATAATGTTCATAAAGGCGGCTAGAGCATCCGTCATTTACACAGACAGTTCAGCTTTGTGAAGAAATGTTTTGGATAAGAATCCCTCTTACAAAATTCTTGTGATATTATCAATAGTTACAGCTTTCAAAACTCGACTCACGTTGCAACAAGTCAGAATCATTCCATATAAATAAATATAGGACAAAATGTAGGGCGATTATTTTAAAGGTTAACAAGTATTTGAATTTTTCCATATACATAAATATAGGACAAAATGAAGGGCGATTATTTTAAAGGTTACAAATGCTGCTAAAATGTTGACACAGACACTACATTGTTTGACAAGTGACAGTTCAAGTTTGTCGACAAATGCAAGCTAAAACCTCTGGGTCACACTGAGCCCCAAACGCATACAAAGGTACAGGTATTATTTTCAACATTTTTCTCTCTTTCACATGTACACTGATATTGCTAATAGAGTGAGTGAGTATGGTTTTACGCCGCTTTTAGCAATATTCCAGCAATATCACGGCGGGGGACACCAGAAATGGGCTTCAGACATTGTACCCATGTCAGAGGGTCAGCGGTTACAGCCACAGAAAAGACTTAAAAATTAGTTTACATTTTTCACACCCTTGACTTAGTTCTTCAGTGGCATAAATATACAATTAGGACTTGAAAATTTAACTCTAATAGATGTTTGACGAAGATTGTAGTAAAATATTAATACAGTAAACAATGGTTATAACAAACTCAAAGGAACCACAAATATTAGTTTGTTATAACCATATTTCGATATAAGTACATATACAGCAAATGGCCGGGGCAAAAATAACAGTTTGTAATAATCCCCATTTTGTTAAAAGCATGTTCATTATAAACATAGGTTACTGTATATACTAGATAATAAGTAGATGTACTACAATAATACAACAACTTGTGCAAAATAAGTGTCTGCCTGTGTGTCCATTGACTGGTGCATTATTAAGTCTATCAGTCTGGTTAGTGAAAATAAAATCTAGGTAGCATGAACAGCCAGGGGTAGAAACTAACATATTTAGTCCACTAGTCCTTATAATGATAACATATAGCAAAACACTTAGAAATGGCAAATTTCTACTAGTCCTTATGATACCTTAACTATAATGGGCAGTTATAGGCCTCCCCCGACTACAGGACAAGTGCCAACGCTGTCAGCTAGCATAATTTTCAATCTTGTGGACTATAATATAAGTGATTTCCTTCTACAGAGGTCAGTAGATTTTAAATGGCTGATTTCAGGGAAATGTGATGTAAATATTTGTCATGCTTGTGATGGTTCCTTGTCACTAGATCTACAAGTGACTGAAACCTGTTTGATGTTGACTCAGATTGAACTTCTAACACTGTTAAAACTTGAATAAATTTTCTCTATCTGCAACCAGATTTCTCCTTCTATTTGGTCATGTAAAAATATCTGGCTACTCAAATCCCAAATTGGCAAGAAAAAATATCTAGCAATCCTGGCTGGCTAGTACTGTTGAACAATTATTTCACACACTGCCTCTACACCACATTAAAAGCAAACCATTGAATTACCTATGGACTTATAATATACGCTCCACGCCAGGCAGTTTTCAACATACGTCATTAAATTTTATCGGTCCCCTGGCATGTTTGACTTCTAATGCTGTGGCAGAAAATACACCTGATAACATTTGCCAAGTGCCGAGATCCAAGCTCTGGAAATAGTAACATCATCACTTCCAGATAAAATAGATGATGCATGACGTCAACAGCTGCACGCGCTCATACTTTTTAGAACATCTTGGAAATCTTTAAAACTTTCAACTTTCATCTTGTGACATGTAATTTGGAAGCTTCAATAACTTTGTGTATGTGAAGGAACATTTTTTTCTTGGTTTTCAGACCTCTAGTTTCACATGAATGAACAAACTTGGTTTGAAGGAGTTTTGAACAGTTATTTAATCAGAATTCAAAGAGCATGACAGATGAATAGAGGGGGGAATGACATGTCACAGGCATCAACAAGCTTGGCGAAATCCATGGTATGGTGCTATAAACACAGCAGGATTCTAACCCTTAATTAGGCCGTGTACAAAATAAGGGAGACACTTGGATCATGACAGTGACTACTGGGTCTACGAGGACGACGACAGATTCATGGAAGACTGAGAGATTCCCTGAGGAAGGTGCTGCATTCTGGGGGAGAATGTTCTTGTTGATTTCTCATCCAATAGATGGTGTGTGTGACAGACAGACAGACGGACAGTATCTTCTCATGGTAAACAATTAACCACTTTCCATTGAACGTATATCATTATGTCTGAAGTATATAGACATTTTTCTATGTCACAGTTACATCTTATGATTGAAGTTAACTATAGAATTCTTATGATGACATGTTAATAGAGGTATTCAAAATTATACAAAGATGATATTTCCCCAGCATTATGATGGCTGGAGCAATGCAGCACAAAACTCTGACCACTCACTTACAAACAATATGAACATTCATATTTAGAAAACAACATATTTTCATATAATAAATATGTTCAATACAAAACTAAAAGTGTTCCTATTTAAATGCTTCCATAACTTCATGACAAGATATATGATTAAAGACAAGGAAAATGATGTTGATGACCAAGGCTCTACATATTCTACAAAGTCCCATCCATATCTTACAAAGTATGTAGCTTGCCTTCATTAGATCATAAAGCGAGAAACCAGCCCTGAACATGCATTTTTTTTAAATCTGTCCAAAAAGCCAGTCAGCTCCAAGTGTGTTAAATTTCACACATTTCACATGCAGCCATTACTTAAAACACTAAAAGCTTTTAGCCTAAAGCCACAGCATGCTCAAGTATGCATTGAACATGTGCTTTTTGAAATCCTGTTTTTGTTATGGAACTACTGGACAAAAAAATCAGCATAAAACACTCTATAATTGTAACTATTGTCTGCATTTAACTACTGCAATCCTGTGTATTGAACTCAGTGCTGGAAATTAGTACTATTTGTATCGCACTTAATGCTTTAACAACTGTGCATGATCCTCATGACCAGCAGAATACAGAACAATTTAGAGGTGATTGAAGACTAAAGTCCTCGAAATAAAATGTTATATACAAATAATTCCATAACAAAACCCTGGAGTATTAAAGAAACCTCAAGTCTCTAAAATTCTCAGACTAGAAGTGAGGATGGGATGGGTGTATATATGCAGCTTCAGCTGTCTTAGAATGGTATGAGTATATATATGCCGCTGGAGTTAAGAATGGTATGAATATAGATGATGCTGCTGGGGCTGAGAATGGTATGAGTGTATATATGCCGCTTGAGCTAGGAATGGGATGAGTATTGATATGCCGCTTGAGCTGAGAATGGGATGAGAATTTAAATGCCGCTTGAGCTGAGAATGGGATGAGTGTATATATGCCGCTTGAGCTAGGAATGGGATGAGTATTAATATGCCACTTGAGCTGAGAATGGGATGAGTATTTAAATGCCGCTTGAGCTGAGAATGGGATGAGTATTTAAATGCCGCTTGAGCTGAGAATGGGATGAGTATTTAAATGCCGCTTGAGCTGAGAATTGGATGCTAAGGATGGGGGTGATTGTGGGGTACATTAATACTGTCAGTGTTACATTATGGGATTTAGGATCATCTTAACGTTAAGATTGCTTTGTGTAACAGGGCCATGGTTAACTACTCTCCCTATGCAATAGATCAAACACTGATATGAAAGGCAACAGTATGTATGATTACAATACCATCACCGCAACAGGACAACTGTGACAACATCATTTGTATCTTTCCCTTGCCACAATTTAGATCATTGATCTTATTCGATATAATCATTGATGTATTTAAGGCTTAACACCTAATCCAATTCCGAAGGTCCAGTAGATTACCTAGTGGTGGTGTAAATGCTGATCAGACACTGACACCGAGTTAAGAAAGTGGTCTGAATGGAGACTCATGTCTCTTCAAATTAGATTGGTTTGTTGTTTAACACCGCACTCAGCAATACTCCAACTATATGACGCGGCCTGTAAATAATCGAGTCTGGTCCAGACAATCCAGTGATTGATATCACGGTCAAATTAGGTATAGGTGGGATAAATATCATTTGTATTTATGACGATGTATGAGGGAGGGGAGTGGGGGGGGGGGGGGGGGGGGGGGGGGGGGGGGGAAATCACTATTTTACATGTATCATAACCATGTAGAGTTTAGCGCGGTGTCCATGTGAACGATCAACACTTTAACTTGTAACTGATGCGCTGCCATTGGCTTTGGACAAATGAAATGTAGTTCTGTAAATTGTTACACCCAAACGGAAGTTGAAAAAATGACATGAGGTAATATGATATATTGTTGACGCTTCTTCATGAGAGACAATAAACATCTACTTAATAATGTGTGGTTGGCAATCAGCATAAGGAATCGTTACGACCAATTAGCAGGTAAACAGTAAAGGAATCTTTCACCATAATGAGAATTCCCTATGTTGCTTGTATGTTCTTCCACTTATCTCAAAAGCAGCGTGCGATCCTGGAAATGCGTTTGTACTGCTAAGGGTCAAGTATTTTGGAAGTAGGAAGCTGCTTTTGGAATTGACTAGTTTCTGTCTTGAGATAATTATTCCAGTTGATGCATTAGGCACAACAAAGGCTGTTGTCTAATTTCTGTTCCTCATAATTTCAAATACATATGCTCAAAACAGACATGTAATGATAAACCCTCTAAAAACAGACAGGAACTGCATGGTGATTCACAAATCTTTCACGATCCTGCCAAAATGACTGTTCTGGTGCTATTCGCGTCCCCTCCTACACACAGATCCTATGTCTAAACTCGACTCATCTTTTACACAGCTCCAGCACAGATGATAAATAGTTTAATGTAACTGTTTGGAACAAAGAAAAATATCTCTCCAAAACCTCCAGTTACTTGATTAGAGCAAATGAATCAGAAAAATATGTGACGAAAAGATGCAGTTGATAAGAGAAATGCTATTAAAACATCCCTGTGTAGATAAGAGAAGATTTGTTACACCAATCCCTTTACGTTGCATTCCTCTGCATTTATGCGGAAAAACTGCATCCATATATAACCATTATGGAATTAAAACATGTGAAACTCAATTACAGCATGGATGAATATTTGGCCTCACATACAAGAGCATGTCACATCTGATTAACAAGTCTCTTCCCTGTCAATGAGAATAGTGTCTGTTTACGTTTACGTATTGTAACAAATACAATTACGACATCTGAATGCTAAACATGTTGTGTAGCTATAGTATCAATGGTGAGGGCATCCACACAGTGTAATGTAAAGGATCGCTGGCACATTGAGTTATATCATAATATGGCCAGTTAACACCGTGAAATGTCATTCACAAAGGAAATCAGTGAGGCATGTAACTGTCTGGAAGAGGAGGAGGGGTGGGCAATCAGTGCTCTATGGGAATGACCTGTACTCTGTACTTAGCGGCGTCTTGGTAGTTTCATAACAGAGGCGTCTATTATCACAGCATGGAGGGTGATCAAATCTGAAATTCCATCATGATTGCCTAGATTTGATACTGTCATCACATGGGGTAGCTCCTCATTCATTCGTAACGAGCTGTCAACTCTGTTAAAGTCACATAAACAATTTATTTCAGTCATAATAGCAACGATTTTGACAGGCAATATAAACTGTCTTACCTCTCAAACTCTGAATCTTTTCGAGAATAATCCGCTCCTTGTTAGTTGTGTAAGCTGTATATAGTCTCCGTCGAAACAGGACAAATCCGGTGTAACACGTTACCAAAAAATACAGCCCCAAAACGGCATACGCTATCTTTCTAAACGTAAACCTCATGACGCCATATTGTACACACAAACACTTTCACAGAATCCAGGTAGACCCCTGATTTTCAAACATTGCTGATTTCGCGCCTTGACTTATGATATACCTCTCAGGCAGGCATAGTTTGTGTATGAAGCTTCCTTCTTCTGCCGATCTCACGAACTATCGACCGTTCGTGTCGCGCTCGGCGGAAGCAATCCTCCTACACATCAAAATACACACAACGTGAAAGTCACATGACCAGAAGCGAGATCCGCCGGAAGCTACTTGCATGACAACATTCAATCTTACTCCTTCCGCGCGCATCTGCTGGACTAGATGGTCGGCAATGTTTACGCTGGTGTTGACTTAAAAGTTTCTCTGGAGCAATTAACTAAAAACAATAGGCGATGTATTGGTTGCGGTGTGGTGCACAACATACAATATTCAATCTCAAAATCTTTTCAAGGGTAAACATTAAGCCATAAATTATCTACACAAACTGAAATGAAGATAATTCCCTATTTAAACACGTGCACTCGTTGATAAAAATGGTTAATACAAAGATATCACTGTTAATGTCTTTAAGAGAAAATATGCATAGAAAACACTTAAATCATGAAATTATTAAGTGTGGAAGAATCTATAAATGTCTATTTGTCTTTTGCTTTTATTCTGTAAATATATTATTTGTATAGATCGTGTCATAGTAATATGAAATGTGTTCACGGAAGAAATATATTTTTTATTCCATATTATCTAATTAAGATGTTTGTTAAACATGATGTTTATTGTTTTCTATTACACTTAATAACTATTATGTCAAGCCCAGAGTAGAAAAAAATGCATAATATGTTTAGTAGTGGAATTGCTTGGATCCACTGCATCCATTGCTGCACATAAATAAAACTACATTGTCTTTATAACCCATGGGTAATTTAACTTACTACTGCAATATTAGTGTATGCAATACATATGTCAAAAATACGAATGTATTCGATAGGTTATCTCTGTGCGCGGGAACGGGTCCGTTTCTTTGGAGATTAGTGCTAAGGGAATTAGTATAACTCTGCGACAACAAGATGGCGGCCCCCACAGAAAACGTGACTGATGGAGCAAATGAAAACATTGACATGTGCGAGATAGAAGCAACGGTTGCAACTGGTTTTGAACAAATAGCAAAGGAGGAGGTGGAAGAAAAGTTCGGAATAATAGCAAGAGCTGCGAGAGGAAAAGTCATGGCAAAAATACCAGTCAAAGACGTGAAGAACGTGAGATTTTACGTTTGCCTAGTCACATGCTTACCGAACATGGTTATAGCAGACGACGGGAGGCATATTTCATATTCGAAATGTTCAATAGAAATTGCCGGTTACATTTTCATGTCTGTATTGATTTAAATGGCATTGTCTCCCATTATTCAGCATTTGAAGGTTTGTTCATAGAACTGAAATGTCTAAGTCTATTTAGTATTTGGCCATATTGTTCAACAGTTGTGCAATATGTTTGTAGAACAATGCAAGGTCCACGTCCTTTTAAATTTGAGGGGAAATAATTTTGTATAGGTTTACCGTGCTAGGAATGTCATTTACATAGTATGTGAGTAAGTTGAACCAATAAACTACAAAAACAGCTGGATTGTGTCTATCTTAGATTGTTTTTAACACCTAGAAATCTGACCCTCAGAAAATACTCTGTCCTCATTGGTTGTCACCACTGTATGATTGTGTTGTCATCGCTTCCCAAGTACTGTTTTCAAACAACCATATTAATCTTGATTTGTCTATATGAAGAGAGGTGTGACGTCATAAACGTTGCCAAGTTGGCAGTGTATAAATCTAACCTGTCAACATTGGGTTCATCTGAAGTACTCTATGTACATCTGCCTGAACGGTCTGTTGTCATTCAGAATGTTGGCGCTCATGTCATGATGAAAAGGAAGAGTAAAACAGTGTAATCATTTCTGTAAAACACTCAGAAATATGTTATGATTTGACAAACATTCCTGTTTTGTGAATAGGTTTCAAACTTTCAATTTCTTTTGGTGTTTTAATGTTGACCTGCAAGAATTAATATGGCGACTGCACCATATACAGCTGTTCGTTCACAACATCAACAGTGTTCGAAATAAAGCGCCTGCCTGTAGGCCCATTGCGGGTAGCACGTGTCGGGGCCTCTATTTTCAAATTTGTATGGGTCCTTATGGCCTGCAGTCAATTTACATGTCAATTTATTTGATTAATTCATCTTTCGATAGTTTAACAATGTCGTCTTAACTGTTTGAAAATCAGGTATATGAGGATAATTGGATCAGGCAGTAAAGCAGACACCCTGGCCAAGATAGTTCGGCAAATTTAGACCCACACACTATTTTAAAGGTCTTGGCTTGAACTCATTGCCGACTCCTTTTTAATTACTGTAAGTAGAGATGAGTTACCTAATAATAAAACGTGCCGAAGGCTAAGATTAAGCAATTAGTGGTCACAAGTATTCTGAATACACAGGTTCGTGGGCCACTGAATACACAGTTTCGTGGGCCACTGAATACACAGGTTAATTGGGCCACTGAATACACAGGTTAATTGGGCCACTGAATACACAGGTTCATGGGCCACTGAATACACAGGTTAATTGGGCCACTGAATACACAGGTTAATTGGGCCACTGAATACACAGGTTCATGGGCCACTGAATACACAGGTTCATGGGCCACTGAATACACAGGTTCATGGGTCACTGAATACACAGGTTCATGGGCCACTGAATACACAGCTTCATGGGTCACTGAATACACAGGTTAATGGGTCACTGAATACACAGGTTCATGGGCCACTGAATACACAGGTTAATGGGCCACTGAATACACAGGTTAATTGGGCCACTGAATACACAGGTTCATGGGCCACAAGCATTTCAAATTCACAATCAACAAGGGCCTATCAGGTTTGTCAACAAACTATTACTGGCTACTTGTACCCTGATCAAGCTAATTGCTTTTTAATTATCCTGGCAGAGGGAAGGCGCCTGGATACTGAACAATGCTGAATTGACCTTTAATAGGCTTCCATAGTCTCACATTGATAGGTAGTTGTTTTGTTGTAACTGCTGTTGAAGTAAATTGAAGTAATGATCTTCCTACACATGAATATCCGATTAAATTTGTTAACTTAAAAGGCAGATCTCCGATTTATCTAGAATTCCAAACTAAGTGCCCTTGGGAGAAAACCTTTATTTTATGCAAAATTGGAAAAAAATTGATGTCCATAATTTCTTATTTTACAACGTTAGATCCAATTCAATAATGCCTCTTCCTTTTTCATTGATCCCGTTATCAGTGAAATACAAGTCATCTCTACAAAGCCATAATATTAGTTATTAATTTATTAATATGGAATCTTTTAATTGCAAGTTGGAATCTTTTCCTGACATTTGCTTGGGACCGAGTATCAGCCTCTGAACAGGTCCAGATAAGTCACTGAAATGATCATGTCTGTTTGTATTCATTGTATTTGACAGCAAGAGTTCCTGGCATTGAATCAATACTGTACAATTCAAGATACTATACTTATCACCATATAGTGTTTATATGATAGACCATGATGATCAGTTTTGACAGCCAAAAGAAGCTGATTTTTCTTTTCAAAGACAATGGTTAATTCAAGACCGCATCTTCATGTTCTGTGTGTGTTTTTTCTCATTAAAGCAAAGCTTGGCATGTGGAAAAACAAATTGATTGATGCTATAGTAAAATCTCCGGTTACTTTTTCATGCCACAGTGAAGTTGAAGGGAAATTAGAAAAGAGCTTGAAATTGATTAATATCGGTTCCAATATTAGTTTCAAAAACTCTCCCTAACCAGTCATTCAGTCTAGTTCTGAGTTATGCTTTATGCTTTATGTTGTGACTCCCAAATGGGTATAAAAGATTTCCCAATTCATGTTTATATAGTTATACAGCCTTAGAAATTTGTCTTAGTCCTCCGTGTATGTAGCTAGTTCTGCTTGAACAAGACAAAGATGTTTGCTATGTTTAC
This sequence comes from Haliotis cracherodii, assembly GCF_022045235.1. Classification (NCBI taxonomy): domain Eukaryota; kingdom Metazoa; phylum Mollusca; class Gastropoda; order Lepetellida; family Haliotidae; genus Haliotis; species Haliotis cracherodii. The sequence goes on from NW_027266319.1 coordinate 10,079,392, forward strand.
ATTGGGTGTCCGTTTTATACAGTTACTATTTGTAGGAAAATTGAAGCTTAGAGAACTGGTTAAGAATTATGGCCCTCAATGTTAATAGTCAATGAGACCATCAAATTGTTTTATAGGCATTATATATATATAAGTATCTATACAGAAATGTCGCCTTTACAGTATTAAAGAAGTTGTAATCCATAAATTGTGTCTACAATGTGACCCTCCTTTGATTTTCACTTGTCCTCGGCATCATTTAGTAGTCTTGGGCTAGTAGAGTGACATGAATTTCAAAGGCTGGTTTTAATTGATGTGACAGCTTTGTTGAGTTGGAACCTGGTTGGATGAAATAGTTATGTGACTGTTAACATTCTAGTGCCTCATAGGATGCTTGGGCTGTATACTCTCCAGGGAGCTGAGAAAGAAAGTCAAGTGCCCCCTGATCCATTGACCGGGGTAGTAAAGGTGTTAGCCATTTGAGGATGCTTCCCCGGGTGGCCTATAGTGCGTTATAAATATCCATTTATTGCTGTTTTTGCTTGCAGTGTCTGGAACTGGGGTGCGTGGACAACATCAGGGTGCTAATGTCGTCTTGGAAGAACTTCCAGTATCCTGAAGACAAGGTGGGTGTGGTTTGATACTTGTTTCCTGTGACTGCCTCCGTGGTCTAGTAGAAAGAGTGGCTGCCGTGAGTGCACAAGGCCAGTGAGCCAATCTCCTGGCTGTGTCATACTAAAGACGTCTAAAGATGCCACTTGTTGTTGCCCGGCCTGATGCTTGGCATTATGGGGATGAAACAAGGTCGGCTCGGAGACCAAGTTCTGTGTCCAAGTGGGGTATCCATGTTCAGCTGAGGCATGGTATCTCAGTGGGCTAGCACTAGGAAACTGGCAAAAGACGGACTAGTACAAGCAGACACACATGTGCAGGCACGTTGCTGTGTATGCAGTGATTGGAAAGGAAATTTTCTTCTTGGGCCTTTGGCTGCATGGTTACAAATTTTATGGGCCATTTTTGACAAGTATGGGCCATAAATTTCACTCTATGGCCATTGATAATTGGAATGGGCCATAAATTCAATAAAACTTAGACATTATTGCAGCTGCAAGTTGGTTTTTATTTTTTAAACTCTTGATATTGAACTTCAATCTATAATATGTCACTTCATCATCAAATGTGGTGGTGCCAACTTACAAACAGAACTACAGTCGTCCCTCATAATACCATGGATTTGCTTAAACCACGGGGTAATCAGTGGCTACTATAATTTTCATCATTTCCCCCACGAATACACATCTTCTTGACATTGAAAATAGCATATCAACACTTCCGTACTGAATTTCACAAATTAATCATGCTTTGACAACATCTGGTAATAAAAAGTATTCCTTGCATATCTGGACTTATGATTGTAATCTAAGATTCTATTTTATGAATTTTATTCCATTTTTCTTTCAATATTGTTATATCAATTTAACCAATGTTTTACATCCCCTGCATTACTCGTTAATGCATTTAATGCTTACCATTGACAGACACATGCAACGGAAACACGAGACACATAAGCACATTCAAGATGGTGGATTGAAACAATACATACATGAATGAAGAAAGATTGACGAATGTCACATTTCATGAACAAACCTGGAAATTAAAAGAACAAATACACGCACTAAGGCCTCCACCCATTTATGCAAAAAGGCAGTAAACAACACCACAGGTTAATCCAAAACCGGACAATTTATTGGAGCATCATGTCTGCCTGGTGAGAAGCAGTAGTATGGAGTTTACGTGACGTTATCACATCCGGGTCACGTGGTCTCATCTGCGGAGGCCTGCCTCACACTTCAGTGAAACAACTTCTTTCTCAGCTGGAGCCCTGCAGCTTCGTTTTCTGTCAAAAGTAAGCAGTAAATGCATGAAGGAGTATGCAGGATAAGTATACAAAAGTAAAAAATATTCAGATTTTACTAATGTCAATGAAATCATGTGTGGACTGGTCGGCAGATCGCAGTAGCTCACCACTATTTACAGCAACCACAATCAGATTACCGCTGTTGATGCTTGAAATGAACTTAAGTTGTCAGAAAATGGATGCATATCACATAACTGCCATAGTTTGACTTGTTAAAAGTCATATTTGTTGTAGTTTGACTATTATATGGTACCATATTGGTTAATGTCTGCATATAAAACAATGCCTATCATTGCAAAAACTACCATTGAAATGATAAATGATCACACGACGACCTATATTTCATTTTAGAAATAGCACGTATGTGTCAGATAACCCTTCAGGGGAGGGTTGGGGGTGTCGTCCTTGTCCATGGAGCCACAATGCCATCCTGCCAGTTCCAAATTTGCACCTCAGTCACACAGCATGTGGTGACACTAGAATTCGCTAAAAAATAGACCTGTGCAAATGCAGGATATTGCCAGTTCAAATCATACGTAATCGGAACGTCATAACTGGCGATGTTTTTCTTCCAGCTGGAGTGTATGAGGAAGCTGCGAGATTTGGCGCGGGACGTGGACTGGGACCAGGGACTGAAGGTGTGGAGACAGGTGTATACATTCCAGCATCCCATCCTGTCCACCCCAGTCAGTGACACTGTCGACATGGGGGAACCCTACCTCACCTCAAGGGAAAACCTGCCAAAGAAACAGCCCAAGAAGAAAGGTGGGAAGTCCGGAAAGAAAGACAAGTTTAGCAAGAAGGGGAAAGACAGGAGTCAGAAGGATGAAGGACGTAAGGTGGGATCGGGTGACGCTGGTGACCCTGGAAGACCTCCTGACCTTCAGTTTATCAGCAATAAAGGTCAGTATGTTGAAGGTCAAGGCAGGCATCATCGTGGGCAGGTCATAGACGGTCAGTTCGATGATGCCGAGTCAGACTCTGACAAGACGGGTAGCAATGAGCTGTGTACACAGTCGTATATATTTGTGAGAACAGAAGAAACTGTTCTGAGTTCTGGAGTTTCTGACATGACACTTGGAAACAAGGACAGACAGTCTAAAGAAAATACCATGGAGGGGAAAGAAACTAACAATATATGTGCTGACGGAACAAAAGTCTGTGATCCTTCTATAGAATCAGGTGGGGGTAATACAAAAGGAGCAGGTGAAGAAACCGTACAGCCTAGTCAAGCTACCTCATCTCCTGAACAGAATCTCTCGTCCAACACAGAGGAGCAGATAAGTCTCCAGGAGAACTCTGCCCCTCCATCTAGTCCCAAGAAACCGCCCTCCGAGTCCTCAAGTCCCGAGAAACCCCGAGAGAAGCTGGTGCCCCACAATCCACTCATGCCCTCCTTCCGAGTGACATGTAACCGGGCCGGCGAGGGACACAACTTCGACTCCATGTGCGCTGCAGCCAACTTTGGCGGTGCTGTGCAGAACTACTTCGGCTGGAATGTGGATATGAAGAAGTTTGATGTGGAGGTGATCCTGAATATCGAGTGGACGGATGTGTCGGTGTGTATCGGCCTGACCAGGGGGAGTCTCCACCACAGGAACATCACAGTGTTTGGCGCCACCACTCTCAGACCAACGGTCGCCTGCAACATGCTTAGGTAGGAGTGTTAGTCATCGTGAGATTTGTCTTCACATGTATATACATTACAGGGTTTTATCAATCAGTTGATTGTGTCAGTGATGGGATAAACCAACCTGATACATAGCCAAATGAGGTCAACTGACGTCACCCTGACCACCTATACTCACTCACTCACTCACTCACTCACTCACTCACTCACTCACTCACTCACTCACTCACTCACTATGCTGTTTACAGTTTCATGTGCATCTGTTTTATATTGCAGTCTTCTGTATAAATAAACTGTTCATTTCCATAAAGTGTGGAAACTTAACACAAGTTCTTTGTGAATATCACTTCAACCTCATTCAGCATCTTTGAAAAGTTTAAGCTATTACCCAACTTTATCCTGTGTTACCATGGTTGCAGACTGTGTAAGATCCAGCCCGGAGATGTGGTGTGCGACCCGATGTGTGGCAGTGGCAGTATACCCATACAGGTCAGTGGAAACCCAGATACTACACGCAATTTGATGACGTCCAATGTTCATGACATCACAATTTGATGCCATCCATCGTTCATGACATCACAATTTGATGCCATCCATTGTTCATGACATCACAATCTGATGCCATCCATCGTTCATGACATCACAATTTGATGCCATCCATTGTTCATGACATCACAATTTGATGCAGTTCATTGTTCATGACATCAAAATTTGATACCATCCATTGTTCATGACATCACAATTTGATGCCATCCATCGTTCATGACATTACAATTTAATGCCATCCATCGTTCATGACATCACAATTTGATGCCATCCATCGTTCATGACATTACAATTTGATGCCATCCATCGTTCATGACATCACAATTTGATACCATCCATTGTTCATGACATCACAATTTGATGCCATTCATCGTTCATGACATCACAATTTGATGCCATCCATCGTTCATGACATCACAATTTGATGCCGTTCATCGTTCATGACATCACAATTTGATGCCATCCATTGTTCATGACATCACAGTTTGATGCCGTTCATCGTTCTTGACATCACAATTTGATGCCATCCATCGTTCATGACATCACAATTTGATGCCGTTCATTGTTCATGACATCACAATTTGATGCCATCCATTGTTCATGACATCACAATTTGATGCCATCCATCGTTCATGACATCACAATTTGATACCATCCATTGTTCATGACATCACAATTTGATGCCGTTCATCGTTCATGACATCACAATTTGATGCCATCCATCGTTCATGACATCACAGTTTGATGCCATCCATCGTTCATGACATTACAATTTAATGCCATCCATCGTTCATGACATCACGATTTGATGCCATCCATCGTTCATGACATTACAATTTGATGCCATCCATCGTTCATGACATCACAATTTGATGCCATCCATCGTTCATGACATCACAATTTGATGCCATCCATCGTTCATGACATCTCAATTTGATGCCGTTCATTGTTCATGACATCACAATTTGATGCCATCCATCGTTCATGACATCACAGTTTGATGCCATCCATCGTTCATGACATCACAATTTGATGCCATCCATCGTTCATGACATCACAATTCAAGACATCACAATTTGATGCCATCCATCGTTTATGACATCACAATTTGATGCCATTGTGTCTCAATGGGTAATATATATTCAGTGTTAATTTTAGAGCATCAGCCAGGCTTTGTGACTTAGTTGACTGCGTGTCTTCGTACCCCTAAGCATGGATCGTTGCTCACAATATCAATCACTGGATGGTCTGGTTCAGACTTCAGTATTCACAGGCTGCCATTATTTTGCTGGAATGTTTCAATTTCAGTGCCTTTGGCACGGTTAAAATAATAATGGCACAGCTAAAGTATGTTCCTGGCGCCCGATAGTCATACATATTTTAACAAAAATGCCTTGCGACATTGTTTATTATACGCGAAGTATGTCAAACAAATGAGAAATGATGAACATGTGATCACTCTTACTGGACAGTCTGATGCATAAAATATATTTGGGTATTCAGATATGAAGAAGGGCATTACCAGTCTCGATGAAAACCTTGGTGAAATGACACTAAATTATGTTTTTGCAATATTTATGTTTTGAACTAGATTCTACTTTTGTGCTTTTACAACACTGAAAACTAATACTTATGGCCTCTACAGAACCAGCTTGAAATTTTGTATAAATGTGTAGTTGAAAGTTGAGCAAAACACAAATATTCTGTTTTGCGATATGTTTGTTTTGACCATGATTTGACCTTCATGTGACCTTTGTACTTGGACCATGCTCCCAAGTACTATCAAAAGGCATTCTGCATCATGGTATGTTGTCCTGACTGACATTGTCATGTTGGTGGCGCAGGCTGCTCGAGGATGGCCTGAGGCATACCACCTAAGTGGGGAGAAGTTCCCATTGGCTGTGGACCGGACAGTGCAGAATGTGGCGGCTCTCAACAAGGAACTCATCGCTGACAACAAGTAAGGAAGTCCCTACATAATGTCCACAGCATTTAGGTTACAAATATACACGATATTTATCCTCTTGAATACATACACGTAGTTACAAGAAGGCTAAGTCTCGCCTAAACGGTTTATGCTATTATCATAGTACCTTGTCCCTTTACTTCGTACATTTACCATCCGTTATGTGTGCGTCTGAGTGTGTATTTGTGAGATGGTGTTTTATGCATGTGTGATTGCAGAAACTAAGGACATCTTGTTAAGCCTCACACACTCCATGCGAGTGGCATCAACCTATGATAGAACAAGATATACAACTTCAAGATAAAGCAAGTTTCAAGGCTTAAGAACCTGATGTAGTGTTGATTCCAGGCCTTGTTCCAAAGAAGTTGATGATTTGAAGATGTTTTTTTTATTTTCTGTTTGTTTTAGACGCTCAATTGCGGTCGACGCTGGCTACTGGGATGTGACTTATCTCCCCTTCAGAGAGAGCAGCGTGGATGTGTTCATAACTGACTTGGTAGGAAGTTCATTGTTCATTGAGATAGTCATAAGTATAGTTGAGCAAATTTCTTACACACCTGTGGGTGAGAAACCCATTTGAGATAACTGGTAGCAAACATATGTGTGAGATTGAATTCCAGGTCCGTTTTTGGCTACTCCATGGTGATGACCTGATTGGTTGGTTGGTTTATTGTTGACCGCCGCACTCAGCAATATTCCAGCTATATGGCAGCGGTCTGTAAATAATCGAGTCTGGACCAGACAATCCAGTGATTAATATTTTGAGCATCGATCCACGCAATTGGGATCGATGACATGTATCAACGAAGTCAGCAAGCCTGACCACCCGGGTTGCTGAAGACCTATTCTACCCTGGAATCTTCATGGGTCGGTGATGGACTACTTTCCTTGTTGCAAGTCATTGATAACTTGCTCGTTTCAGTCGAATGTTCACCTACATCTGTGTTGGATGTTATGTTTTTTCCCAGTGTAAAACCCTGGATGCCACATTGACATATATGTCCCTCCTCTTCAACCCTCACTTCGAAGTCAAATAAAATTCAAAATACATCACACACACTAGATCTAATACACTTCAAAGGAAATTACTAAAAGTGACCTCTGAATCTTGAGTACATCGCAATTCTCGCCATTTTTGACACATTACTAGGCATAAATCACCACTCACAGTGTGTTTAGAAATTGAAATATAGGATATTCACTCGAAGAATTGAATTTAAAAAGTAGCATATTAGTGATCACGGGTATCTGTTTTTCATCAAATCACTAATGCCAATTCTGAATCGTTGCCGATAAGTCTAGAATCGTTTAGAATGTTTTTGAAAAAAAGCAAACATGAACGTCGAAGTGTACAACTCATTTTAGCTTTCGCTCATTAGATACGTTTTGAAACAAGTCGTTGCAAGATAAATGGTATCTGACAGGCACTCATGTAGTAATCTCTATATCAGTGGTGGTTTGGGCTGGTATGAAACATTTAGCACAGACGATAGTGACCCACGAAGATCCAGGGTAGAATAGGTCTTCAGCAACCATGCTTGCCGTAAAAGGTGACTATGCCTGTCGTCAGAATGTTAGACTAACAGGATCGGGTGGTCAAGCTCGCTGACTTAGTTGAATCATGTCATTGTATTCCAACTGTGTAGATCGATGATGATCAGATCATGACGTCAATCACTGGATTGTCTGGTGCAGGCTCGGATATTTAAAGACTGCTTCATTTGGCTGGAATATTTCTGAGTGCGACGTTAAACAACAAGCAAACAAAGACGTCTGTGTTTGTTATTTCCTGGGGGGCGGTCGGGTAGCCTTGTGGTTAAAGCGTTTGCTTGTCACGCTGAAGACCCGGGTTCGATTCCCGACATGGGTACAATGTGTAAAGCCCATTTCTGGTGTCCCCCGCCGTGATATTGCTGGAATATTGCTAAAAGCGGCGTAAAACCATACTCACTCACTCACTCACTCACTGTTATTTCCTGGTGTATTCTCAGTGTTAAATTTGTGCATATGCTGTCAATAGCAAGTACCCTGTGGGGATAGTGTATCATATAGGCCACCAGGTTTATGTCAAAGTCTACTGTGGATTGGGAGGCCAAAATGGCAACTGAGTATTTATAGTACTAAGATCGGGGTGATCGCCAGGGGAGACAACTCTCAGCTTCTTCCTGGCATTACACACAAATGACATGGATCCCTGCTATACAGACTCAATTTCCACTGGCTGGTCAAGGCTCAGTTATTTTACAGGTCAATTTGCTGTGGCTGTGAAAGAGCTGAATAGAAAGACCTCATGCCGCTTCAGGCCTAATTTGAATTTGAAAATCAATATGCCATGAGATATTATTAACCTCTAGTACTGTTTAGATGAGTTTTATCATGGTTGTATTAGGAGCAGTATTTCCTTTGGAGTTGTCTGGTGATCACACTGATACCCACATTTACATAACTGATACCGTATGAATGATGACAAGTGATGCAGTAGCGGCATACAAACCAAATTACCCCACTGCTTAATCATTGCTAAGATAATTAGACAGGCTGCTGTCTTGGCTAAGCAGTTGCCAGATAAGAAATCTCAAATTTCTTTCGGATGATTGAATACAACCCAAACCAAATTGTTATTGATTAAGGAATTACCCTTCCAGAGTTCATTTTAGAATTTAAATCGAAAGGGTAATTTCTCTTTCCATTGATTTTAGTTGTGAGTTTTTCCACCTTGGGGCGCTCTTCAACTCGCACCGTAATCACATTGATTTCAGCTCCTATCTTGTTTTCTCTTTTGCAGCCCTTCGGCAAAAGGTGAGCTTAAGATTTTTGTTCTTTTCAACACGCTTTTATCACCCTTGGTCAACTGCCAAGATTAATTTATGTTGGGAAGAAATGAAGAAGAAAGATTTTCAGCATAGGTTTTTTTGGATCTGAGATGGCATCAAATGACAATTTTCGGAAAACCAGAAATTGTCCTGGTTTTAATAAGAACTTAAAGTAATTACTTTATTTCACAGGATAGCTGCTCCATGTTTCAGAGTGCTTACAATCAGACTGTTGTGTGTAGTCTTCAGTATGATGGAGTGTAGTGTAAGTTACTGTATGGTTATGTTCTGAAAGAGTGGAGTCAGTGTTTGTGTTTACTGTAGTGCATGTAATTTCTGCGTTTGGTTTGGGGGAAATTGAATGGTGTGGTAATTATATATGTAGCTGGGTTTTATATAAAACGGAGAGCATGTCGTCACCTGCTGGTTTTTTCCTCTCCATCTCTTCCTAAGTATGATGATGATCGGCGTCTGACGTAGCCTCGACTGACAAATCATTTTTAATCATTTTTCTAGACAAAAGAACAAAAAGAACAAAAAACAACATGGAATCATTTAATGATGCATTTCAAGAGACGTTCGACTCAGATTTCAGACCTATTAAGTTTAATACAAGTCTTTAAGCATCACATTGTTCTTTCTACTAACACAGATTTTATGGTGTATTCTTCTCAAAACATGTTTAAGAACATCCTATTCTTTCCTTTGAGTGTTTCAGGATGGATAAGGGGGTTCTATATATACAGTGTGACTGTTTCAGGATGGATAAGGGGATTCTATATATACAGTGTGACTGTTTCAGGATGGAATGGAGTGGAGCTATATATACAGTGTGACTGTTTCAGGATGGAATGGAGTGGAGCTATATATACAGTGTGACTGTTTCAGGATGGGATGATGGAGCGGAGCTATATATACAGTGTGACTGTTTCAGGATGGATAAGGGGTGCTATATATACAGTGTGACTGTTTCAGGATGGGATGGAGTGGAGCTATATATACAGTGTGACTGTTTCAGGATGGGATGGAGTGGAGCTATAGATACAGTGTGACTGTTTCAGGATGGGATGATGGAGTGGAGCTATATATACAGTGTGACTGTTTCAGGATGGAATGGAGTGGAGCTATATATACAGTGTGACTGTTTCAGGATGGGATGATGGAGCGGAGCTATATATACAGTGTGACTGTTTCAGGATGGATAAGGGGGTGCTATATATACAGTGTGACTCTTTCAGGATGGGTTGGAGTTGAGCTATAGATACAGTGTGACTGTTTCAGGATGGATAAGGGTGACATATATATACAGTGTGACTGTTTCGGGATGGATAAGGGTGACATATATATACAGTGTGACTGTTTCGGGATGGATAAGGGTGACATATATATATACAGTGTGACTGTTTCAGGATGGATAAGGGTGACATATATATACAGTGTGACTGTTTCAGGATGGATAAGGGTGACATATATATACAGTGTGACTGTTTCGGGATGGATAAGGGTGATATATATATACAGTGTGACTGTTTCAGGAGGGGATGGAGTAGAGCTGTATACAGTGTGACTTTCAGAATGGGATAGAGTAGAGCTATATACAGTGTGACTGTTTCAGGATGGGATGGAGTGGAGCTGTATACAGTGTGACTGTTTCAGGATGGGTTTGAGTGGAGCTGTATACAGTGTGACTGTTTCAGGATGGGTTTGAGTGGAGCTATATACAGTGTGACTGTTTCAGGATGGGTTTGAGTGGAGCTGTATACAGTGTGACTTTTTCAGGATGGGTTTGAGTGGAGCTATATACAGTGTGACTTTTTCAGGATGGGTTTGAGTGGAGCTATATACAGCGTGACTTTTTCAGGATGGGTTTGAGTGGAGCTATATACAGTGTGACTTTTTCAGGATGGGTTTGAGTAGAGCTATATACAGTGTGACTTTTTCAGGATGGGTTTGAGTGGAGCTGTATACAGTATGACTGTTTAAGAAAGGGATAGAGTAGAGCTATATACAGTGTGACTGTTTCAGGATGGGTTCAAGATACAACAACCTGAAGCTGTACCCGGAGGCCCTGATTGAGATGGCGCGGGTGTGTCGTCCAGGGAGTGGTCGAGTCTGTCTCCTCACGCAGGATAAGAAGTGCATGATAAGGGTAACACATCACACAAACCTGCATACCCATGAGGGGGCACGGGTGGCCCAGTCGTCTTAGGCGCCGCGATTCGCTGTGCAGAGTTGCGTCCCTTGGGCACGTCCCAAACCTATGATTGTGGGTTCGAATCCCGGTTCACCCCGATTATGTTTCTAGGTTTGTCAGCACCATACCCGTGCTCGTGGGTTTCACCGAAGTGGTAAACGTCTGAGACCTGCATCACTTCGGGCTTTCCTCCCACATTAAGCTGACACGCCGCGATATAACTGGGATACTGTTAAAAGCGGCGTTAAACCCAACTCACTCACTCACCCACTCATACCCATGAAGATCCGGGTAAGAATAGGTCTAAGACGCGACTATGCATATCCTAAGAGTTAACTAACATGATCAGATGGTCAGACTCGCTGACTTGGTTGATCAGCTGTTGATGCATGTCAACATATTGCATAGATTGATGCTCATGATATCAATCACTGGATTGTCTGGTCCAGACTCAATTTTCTTATGGACCCCTGTCATGAAGCTGAAATATTGCTGAGTATGTCGTTAAATAACAAACAAACAAATGCACACCTCTGACTCAGACTTTTCATTTGGGGACTGCTGTTGATGTTGAAAATCGTGGTAGACAACTCTCAACTCTCTCACCATGGGTTCTTACCCTTACTTGTTGGCCATCACTCTGTCTGGTCCTTGTAAGTAAAAGTCCCCAGTAGTGTTGGGGGGCCATCACCGGCAGAGGTGTCTAAAGGACAAGTTATTATCTTAAACTGTTTACTCAATATTTGATCATGCTTGTAATGTGAGCACAAATTACTGAATTTTAATAAGAATATATTTTCCAGGTAATCCACACTCTCGGTCGCTACTGGCAACGACGCATGACTCTGAGTATCAACCTGGGGGGTCTGGCAGCAGGTGTGTACCTCCTCAACAGGACACTGAACCCAGTGGTCCAGGGGGAGACAACTCCATCCACAACCCAGGAAGACACTTCAGCTTGCAGGGACTTCCGTACTGCTATGCCCTCTGACCCCCGGTCAGGCCCTGGCTTCACTGTGGTGCGACATACATTCAGTTCACTGCAGGAAGCAAACAGAAGTCCCGCAGATACAGAAACAACAGATGCTGATTAGATGGGCGGTCAAGAATTACAAGTTGAACGTCCTCAGTCATGACAGTGTTTAAGTAAATGACCACGCAATATGTCTGTTTGGAAGAAAGTATTTATTTTTGTACCTCATAGCTATTTGCTATACAATCTAGTGGTGTAGCAGAGAAACATGGTAATCTCTATTAATCCTGCCCAGTGCTTGTGGTAAACTGCATCAACGCCTCTATCTCATATCATTCGTTTCTATTACGTAAGAGGGGCGGTTAGGAAGCCTAGTGGTTAAAGCGTTCCCTTGTCACGCCGAAGACCCGGGTTCGATTCCCGACATGCGTACAGTGTGTGAAGCCCATTTCTGGTGTCCCCTGCCGTGATATTGATGGAATAGTGCTAAAAGAGGCGTAAAACCATACTCACTAACTCACTCACTGTTACATAAGTGGACCTTCTTGTCATATTCATAGATCATGCAGTGCTTCAATTAGGTGTTGTTGTTTGGTGATTAGGTGATTTGTGTGAATTTATTTCACAGTTTCCTACATTTAAGTGTTACAACAGAATTTGCCCAGTACTTGATTATCCACTGTTTGATATCTCCATGCTGTGATAATTAAAATATTAATTATGTACCCTCAGCAAATTTGCTACCAGAGCCTCCTTCGAGTCCTTCAATGATAAGAATCCATCAAATAATGTTTCGTTGTTTCAAGGTCAACTGACCCATAATCCATACAATCATAATAGTACAAATTTCGAAGCACAAATGCATTTAATCCATATCACATCGTTTTTAGAAAATATGAATAATCGATCAGTGTTTTCGGTTACAAATAATGACTTCAAACAATGTACGTCCTTATTTTGTGTGTAATTATGTCAGGAGTTCAGAAATCTTAATGTAAGGGACAATGAAAAATAACCTGTTTTTCATCTTCGGTGTGGAGAAAAATGGATGGGAGCATCAAGAAAAGTATTCACACTCAGTGAAAAATCCAAAACATTTCCAGAATCCAATACCATTAAACAATGCTTCCCAACCAACATCAGCACACTCTCGCATTAGTTTTACCATGGGTAATGGAGGATTCACAAGCACAAGTTGATATTGTTTGTATTAGCAGTGTGAGAGCTTTTGGAGCTGAGTTAGTGCTTCACAAGGGAAATAACTCTGAATACTATTTGCTGCCAAAGGTGTATGTTGGTGAAGGTAGTAATGAGATTCTGGTTGTTTGACACTACTCTCTGTTCAGCTGCAGTCATGTCCAATACTGCTGGGTGTAGGATGTCATGTTTCATATAATCACAAGAAAATTTATTGATGTTAGTTTGTAAGATAAACTGGATGTACTGTTATGTACATTCATAAATGATATGTTATGAGACATCAATCTATGAACATAAAACAAATACCAAATACCAGAAATATAAAGGTATGAAGAACATCCTTTCTTTGAGTCATTTCAGAGGGGGCATATACCGTATTTGACGTAATAAGCGCCCAAGGCACTCTCAAAATTAGAAATAGGGGGCTCTTATTAGAATATTATTTTGGTGGAAAAAACAAAGTTGAAAGATAACTTTCGTGGTTTATGCTGACAGCCTGAAATGTGTATGTAAGGAAGGAAGGGGTGCTAATTGGGATTGTTCACTAGTCAATATGTTAGCAATTATCGCAGTAGGCGCTTATTAAAGGAGGGCGCTTATTAGGTCGAATATGGTAACTCTATTTGTTCTTGCAAGAGGCAGCTTAGTGGATTTGGTGGTCAGGCCCGGTGACTTGGTTGATAGCGTGACATCGTACCCTGACGGCATGGATTGTTGCTCACAGTATTAATCACTGCATTGTCTGGTCCATATTCTTTTTATATACAGGCTGCGATCATATGCTTGTAGCGGGAATATTGCCCTGTGTGGCTTTAGACAACAAAACAGACATATGAAAGGTAAATTGTCTATGTTTGGCTTCTGACATAAACAATCAAAGTATCTATCTCTTTTTTTATCTGTGTTCTTGTAAGTAAGATAGGACCCGTGAAAATCCGGGTTATAGTAGGTCTTCAGAAACCCATGCTTGACGTAAGATGGGAATCTGCTTGCCATAAAAGGTGAATAATGGGATTGGGTGGTCAGGTTCGCTGACTTGGTTGATGCTTGTCATCGTATCCCAATTGCGTGGATCGATGCTCATGATGTCAATCACTGGATTGTCTGATCCAGACATGATTATTTACAGACCGCCGTCATACAGCTGCAATATTGCTGTGACGGCCTTAAACAAACAAAACAATGTAGGACAGACGGATGATAACTTATTTATGTTTGTATTTGTTTTATGACTGTTTCAGAGGAAATAGAAAGATGCGTAGAAAACAAAGGGTTTGTGTGTCATATTACCCACAAGGGTAGAATGATCGTGTGTTATAACTTCTGGATATCATATATTTAGCAGTTCTCAATACTGATTGGTCAATTGAAGCCATATCATGTCGCCATAATGGAAAAAATGTGATATGATTCATCTATTATTCACAACATCACAAATTGACAACATTATGTCATCTGAACAAAAGGCTGCCGTCAGTGAAGTTTCTCTGTAGGGTTAACATGTCATACATTTTTTCTTCATTTTCTCTTAAAATGTCAATGAGTATAATACAGAGTAACCTGTTGAAAACTGAGAATTACGAATTATCTGTCCTTATGAATGAATGATGTAAGTCCCTTGCTAAATTCACATGGACCGGTTATCCATAATGGCCAAGAGCTTGTTGGTTATTCTCTTATTATGATCTGTTAGTTAAGTTATTGTTCAGGTTGTTTGTCATGAAATCATGCTGCTAATACCAGTATAGATGAGACATGATCTGTTGTTGCTCCTGAGAAACACATCATGTACTTTTTCAGGGAAGCTATGAATGTTTTTACCATGGTCAAATCCTATTTGACAGTGAATGGTTTGTTTCAATGTTTCTCTGTGGCAAGACTCTGTGTTGAAGGAATCGATCATGTATATTAATGGTGATTTCATTTGGTTGATATGCCTGCTTTGTTTTAATGTATACATTACCTTGTGGCCGAACTGTTGGAAATAACTACATTGTATTTTGTGTCCATTAAAAAGTTGTTTCTGCTACCTCTGACTTTGGTATTCAAATTCTAATATTTTTCATCAATGCAAAGATTGCAAAGGTATTTTAGGTTCATTGCCAGAGAAGAAATATAAGGGTCACTTGGGATATTTGGCTCTGGGTTTCTGATTCTGTGTCAACTGCGGCACGGGTGGCCCAGTCGTCTAAGGCACAGCGATTTGCTGTGCAGAGTTATGTCCCTTGGACACGTCAGAAACCTATGATTGTGGGTTCAAATCCCCATTCGCCCCGATTATGTTTCTAGGTTTGTCAGCACCATACCTGTGCTCGTGGGTTTCACCAATGTGGTAAACGTCTGAGACCTGTATCACTTCGGGCTTTCCTCCCACATTAAGCTGACCCATCTGATATAACTGGAATACTGTTAAAAGCTGCGTTAAACCCAACTCACTCACTCTGTCAACTGCAAAATGTCCACAGCATCCTATGACTCTTGTTGATATTGCTGAAATATTGATAAGACCCGCTCTGACCAATCTCAATCACGGAGGCTTTCTTTTGTCACTACAACTGTTATAACCCCATATTTTATCATTATTTAAACAAACAAAATACAGACAAGTATTAAGTCCGACTGTGAGGTCTTGACTGAGAATATAAGCCCGGGGAAGAGGGAAACTGGGAGGGCATATTGCACAGGGATAACAAAAAGACGTAGCTGTTCACACTGGAAGACCTTCACAAACTGGTACCCATACTCTTGTGTGCTACAGACATGCCCCAATGAAGACCCGGGTTACAATTGGTCTTCAGCATCCCATGCTTGTAGCAAGAGGAGACTAACAGAATCAGGCTCGCTGACTTGGTTGATGCATGTCATAGTGTCCCTCTTGCGTGGATCGATGCTATTGATGTCAATCACTGGATTGTCTGGTCCAGACTCGGTTATTTATAGAACACTGTCACATCGTTAAGTGCCGCCTTAAACAACAAACAAACAAACAAGTAATATGACTCTGAGAGAGAACATTCTGTTTCTAAGTTCAATGTGAAAAGTACCTCAGTCTTCAAACATGGCAACAGTGATCATGACAGGAATTCTTGTTTAACAGCATGCCAACATATAAAAAACCTGTTTGTTCACATAGTACTGCTGGTATCGACACACTTCACTATCATGGATATGAACAAAGGATGTTTATTCACGTATGTAGAGCCCCAGTTTCAAAGTAATCAACCTTTACACTAGCCATCAGAATATAGGACTGGAATAGTGAGGGAGTGAAGTTGGGAGTATTACAGTATTACAGTTATATCACGGTGTGTCAGCTTTACTTTGGTAAAAGCAACGAGCACGGGTATGGTGCTGACAAACCTAGAAACATAATCGTCCTGAACCAGATTTCAACCCACGGTTACAGGTTTCAGGCGTGTCCAAGGGACACAACTCTACACAGCGAATAGACGACTGGGCCACCCGTGCCACAAAAACTGGAATAATTCTGACCAAATGAATCAGGTGATGAGTATTTTGTGTTTTCCTGAACCTGGCTGGTTGCTGATCCTGGTGCCGTTAGTTGTTCATGCTTTCAGTCACTGGTTTGGCTGGTTCTGACTAGATTATTGTCAGGTTGCCGTGACATAGCTGAAATATCTGATCTTGAGATCGTAAGAGTCAAATATCCGAGTTTAATGAGACTGAACTGCAAATTGGCACCAACCTGTAGCGAAATAACTGCCTGTGGCTGGTAAATTTTCTGTTGGGCTGCATGAAATTTTCCTCCACCTGTCCGACTGTCTGGCAGATACGTTTAAGACTGCTTAGTTATGTATTCAGCTTTATCATAATTTACTCGTAGATTGGCAAATAATTGTTTGCATTATTTCAACTGAATCAATACGCGATTTGTCTTATTTTTTTTAGATTTTTCAATATTTATAATGTCTGGATGCGGGCAGGTAACATTGAAGATGGGGAGGCAACACCTATGGGTCACCTGCCCGACTGTCCTGTTGGCTTTTAAAATTATTTCAAACACTGGCATCAAAAACATCGACTTTACTGTTTTAATCGTACCGTGTGAAGAAATACTTCCCTGCTTGAAGAACTCCTGATATGGGACTGCGCCAGAAGTCGGGAGTGTAGTCTGTCTCCCAGACACTGAGAATATATGAAAAAAGGAATTCAATTCGAGTTTCGAATGATTTGGCAAGTCTAGAATGCCTCCTGAAATTAAGCATTGTTCTGGGCTCCATTTTAATTTTAATTTTAATTGTTATTTTTTTTGGTGGATACATATTTTTTAATGAGATAACTTTATTTCTGGGACTAAATGTTTATCAGGCGTGTTATATGCGAAACTATGTGTGCCCATGCCAGTCAGCTGAAAAATTGAAAGAAAACTGAATAAGTTCTGGGTGTTCCCGTCCTCGAAATATTTGTGCAAACGCACCATCAACACCAGGTATCTACCCGAGCACCAATCGAATAATGCTTTTTATCTGGTTAAGTTTGAAAAAAGGAAGTTCTGATCCTACACTGTGAATCACCTTTCTGTCAATTAATAACTTTCATTTGCAATTTGCAATTATTATGTGAAATATTGACACATTTCAAAATAATTTACGTGTCTTTTTAGCGATGTGAAAAATCTCTACACACAAAAACTGTTCGTATATCGGTAAAACCTTTGATAGTATCTTGCTCAGTAACTGCTTGCATTGCAGTAAACTATACATCCACTCAATTATAGGAGATATTTCAAAATCGATCATTTTTATGTGTGTTGACGATTTGTGACGACGTGAATAAATAAACATATGTTGCATCATTAGCAGGCAAATTAATAAAACTCAGAAAACAACGTATAATGTTTTAAATCCTTATTTGAAGTTCCCATAACAATGTACAGTTATACACAATTATACACCCTGTTTAGAGTGATGTCCAGCCTTCGAATAACTGTCGACATTATTTATCAAGATTAAAGAAAGACAAGACATGAACTACATAAAACATTTTATTATAAACTTAAAGCAACAACCATTACAATTTATACATAAACTATACATAACTGGTATATAGAAAGTATGTAAACATTATTACTAATGTTCATATATAATTGCCCTAGGCTCATTATAGATATGATATAACATGTTACATAAAAGAGGTCCTATAAATTAACAATTGGACAAAATCTAAAGGATTTTCAAATTATCGGCACTGCCAGCGTGTGAACTGTATTCATTTCTAGCACATCTTCTGGCTTCCTGTTTCGCTTGGCCTGATGCTTTTATTTTGTTCCGTTTTCCTTTTGTTCTTTTTTTTCAGTTAATGTTCTTGATACACTTGCATCATCCGCTGTTCTCTACATCCTGCCGACCATCATCAACTCGCTCCACTCAGTCTATTTCTTGGCTTGCTTCTTCCTCCTCGCCGCCCGCTCTTCCTCCAGCCTCTCCAGTTTCTCCTCCCTCATCTGGAGCTGATGTTCCGCCTTCATTTTCTTGATGAACTGGCGACGTTTCTTCTCGTCCTTGACAGCTTTGTGCTTTATCTCTCTGTCCAGTTGTTTCCTCTGGACTTGCTCCACAAACCTGTATGAAGAGAACAACATGCAATATGAAGTTAGTTCAAAATGAAATCAGTACAAAGGCATGTTTAGTAATTCAAACGGTTTAAGTGTTTTGACTTTTCTTCCTAAAGATTTTACCTGTCAAGTCGGAACAGATCAGCTTTCTGTCTCCTCCTCTCAGCTGTGTAGAAGCATCGCACTGGGATTTGCTCCAGACGTCGGGGAGCTTTGCCACGGGGGACAACCCCTTCCACGGCGGGGACAGAGAAGGCCACTCCTCCGCTGGACTGACGGTCGGGGACCAAGCCCTCATCTCGTAGCTGTTGAAGAATCTGCGCCTCTGACAGGCGGGGTGTGGGCGGTGTCACCTGACACTTGGCGTAGTACAGCTCGTGAGGACAGTTGATCTTGCCCGTCAGAGCCTCCTCGGGAGATGTATGCTTGAAAGGTTTAACCTTGGTCTGTTTGCATCCCATTTTAGACAAATATATTGGCATCAATATAAACGACACGGCCAGTCTCCACGAATATGGTTGAGACAATCGCGTGACGTCATAATGTAGTGACGTCACTGACTCTAGACCATTCCATTTCAGCGAATCTTATGGTGGATCTGCCTCGGAAAGTATTTAGTTTTTTATTGTAATTCAAAAGTTTATCCATGGCCCGTTGCACACCTGATTAATAGAATCATTTACTAGGGTAATGGTGTTTGCATTGGTGGCTGTAAGCGAAATAATGTGACGACACACAAAAATATACAACAAATTTGAATTAGTCCAAATGGAGTTTCGGCACCACAGCTTTCAACATGGCTGTCATATAGCGACATTTAAAATATATACAAGCTACCTTATTGGAAAAATACCCGAGGGGCCCGTAGCGACATGGAACAAAGGCCCTTGTAATAACCGTATCAGCGATATATGCCTATTAAAATTATGAGATACATGTGGCTGTCACTCGAGTGTAGGAGATTATCTCACATAACATGTACACGTGCTCGTAACGTTAATACTACATTTTATAAAACAAGGCTTAACACATACATGATACGTATATTAATCAAAAGAAGTTGAAAAATTACCTGATTTTTTCATTTGAAAATAGGTAATGAGTCATATATTCTTTAACTTTCTTTGAGTAAAACCCACCTACCCACAGTGAAACCCACCTACCAACAGTGAAACCAACCTTCACCCACAGTGAGAACCCACCTACCCACAGTAAAACCCATCTTCACACACACTAAAACCCACCCACCCACACAGTGAAACCCACCTACCCACAATGAAACCAACCTACCCACAGTGAAACCAAAGTTCCCACAGTGAAACCCATCATCACACACAGTGAAACCAACCTACCTGCAGTGAAACCAACCAACTCACAGTGACACTCACTTACCTACAGTGACACCCACCTACCCACAGTGAAATCCACCTACCAACAGTGAAACCAACCAACCCACAGTGACACCCACCTACCCACAGTGAAACCCACCATCACACACAGTGACACCCACCTACCCACAGTGAAACCCACCTACCCACATTGAAACTCACCTTCACACACAGTGACACCCACCTACCCACAGTGAAACCCATCTTTACACACAGTGACACCTACCTACCCACAGTGACACCCACCTTCACACACAGTAATACCCACCTACCCACAGTGACACCCACCTACCCGCAATGAAACCCACCTTCACACACAGTGACAACCCATCTTCACACACAGTGAAACTCACCTTCACACACAGTGATACCCACCTACCCACAGTGAAACCCACCTACACACAGTGACACCCACCTACACACAGTGATACCCATCTACCCACAGTGACACCCACCTTCACACACAGTGACACCCAACTACTCACAGTGACACCAACTTTCACCCACAGTGACACCCACCTACCCTCAGTGAAACCCACCTTCACACACAGTGACACCCACCTACCCACAATGAAACCCACCTTCACACACAGTGACACCCATCTTCACACACAGTGACACCCACCTTCACACACAGTGAAACCCATCATCACACACAGTGACACCCACCTACCCACAGTGACACCCACCTTCATACACACTGATACCCACCTACCCACAGTGACACCCACCTACCCACAGTGAAACCCACCTTCACACACAGTGAAACCCACCTACCCACAGTGACACCCACCTACCCACAGTGACACCCACCTTCACACACAGTGACACCCACCTACCCACAGTGACACCCACCTACCCACAGTGACACCCACCTATCCACAGTGAAACCCACCTTCACACACAGTGACACCCACCTTCACACACAGTGACACCCACCTACACACAGTGAAACCCATCATCACACACAGTGACACCCACCTACCCACAGTGAAACCCAGTTACCCACAGTGACACCCACCTTCACACACATTGACACCCACCTACCCACAGTGAAACCCATCTTCACACACAGTGATACCCACCTACCCACAGTGAAACCCAGTTACCCATAGTGAAACCCATCTTCATACACAGTGAAACCCACCTACCTACAGTGAAACCCACCTACCCACAGTGACACCCACCTTCACCCACAGTGACACCCACCTTCACACACAGTGACACCCACCTACCCACAGTGACACCCACCTTCACACACAGTGACACCCACCGACCCACAGTGAAACCCATCTTCACATACAGTGATACCCACCTACCCACAGTGAAACCCAGTTACCCATAGTGAAACCCATCTTCACACACAGTGACACCCACCTATCCACAGTGAAACCCATCTTCACACACAGTGATATCCACCTACCCACAGTGACACCCACCTAACCAGAGTGACACCCACCTTCACACACAGTGACACCCACCTTCACCCACAGTGACACCCATCTTCACACACAGTGACACCCACCTACCCACAGTGAAACCCACCTTCACACACAGTGACACCCACCTACCCACAGTAAAAACCGATCTTCACCCACAGTGACACCCATCTACCCACAGTGACACCCATCTTCATACACAGTGACACCCATCTACCCACAGTGACACCCACCTTCACCCACAGTGACACCCACCTACCCACAGTGAAACCCATCTTCACACACAGTGACACCCACCTACCCACAGTGACACCCACCTTCACACACAGTGACACCCACCTACCCGCAGTGAAACCCATCTTCACACACAGTGATACCCACCTACCTACAGTGAAACCCACCTACCCACAGTGACACCCACCTTCACCCACAGTGACACCCACCTACTCATAGTGAAACCCATCTTCAAAAACAGTGACACCCACCTACCCACAGTGAAACCCATCTTCACACATAGTGACACCCACCTACCCACAGTGAAACCCACCTTCACACACAGTGACACCCATCTTCACACACAGTGACACCCATCTACCCACAGTGAAACCCATCTTCACACACAGTGACACCCACCTACCCACAGTGACACCCACCTTCACACACAGTGACACCCATCTTCACACACAGTGACACCCATCAACCCACAGTGACACCCACCTTCGCCCACAGTGACACCCATCTACCCACAGTGAAACCCACATTCACATACAGTGACACTCACCTACCCACAGTGAAACCCATCTTCACACACAGTGACACCCACCTACCCACAGTGACAACCATCTTCACACACCGTGACACCCATCTTCACACACAGTGACACCCATCTACCCACAGTGACACACACCTTCACACACAGTGACACCCACCTACCCACAGTGACACACACCTTCACACACAGTGACACCCATCTACCCACAGTGACACCCACCTTCACCTACAGTGACACCCACCTACCCACAGTGAAACCCATCTTCACACACAGTGACACCCATCTACCCACAGTGACACCCACCTTCATACACAGTGATACCCACCTACCCACAGTGAAACCCATCTTCACACACAGTGACACCCATCTACCCACAGTGACACCCACCTTCACACACAGTGACACCCACCTACCCACAGTGACACCCACCTTCACACACAGTGACACCCACCTACCCACAGTGAAACTCACCTTCATACACAGTGATACCCACCTACCCACAGTGAAACCCATCTTCACACACAGTGACACCCATCTACCCACAGTGAAACCCAACTTCACACACAGTGACACCCACCTACCCACAGTGAAACCCATCTTCACACACAGTGGCACCCACCTACCCACAGTGAAACCCATCTTCACACACAGTGATACCCACCTACCCACAGTGAAACCCACCTTCACACACAGTGACACCCACCTACCCACAGTGAAACCCATCTTCACACACAGTGGCACCCACCTACCCACAGTGAAACCCAGTTACCCATAGTGAAACCCATCTTCACACAGAGTGAAACCCACCTACCCACTGTGACACCCAGTGAACATAACACTTGATATTACACTGCAGTGAACATAACACTAGATATTTCACTTCAGTGAACATAACACTTGATGTTACACTGCAGTGAACATGACACTTGATATTTCACTGCTGTCAAAATAACACTAGATATTTCACTGCTGTGAAAATAACACTTGATATTACACTGCAAGCATGACACTTGATATTACATTACAGTGAACATAACACTTGCTATTACACTGCAGTGAACATAACACTTGATATTACACTGCTGTGAAAATAACACTTGATATTACACTGCAGTGAATAAAACACGTTGACGGAACTATTGTCATACATGAGTTACCTTCCCACATGTTGTCTCCCTTTAACGTAAGTGTCTGGCCATTTATTGAGATAATATATCGGTTCTTGCCGTTTGTTATTCGCTTGAAAATATTTTCAATATAAACTGCACATTTCTAATTTAACTGTCAATCGAGACTGTTCGTTTCGCAAAGCGCCATTTTTGTTACTTGACCAGCGTGTATTCTTTCGCTTCCTGCATGAGCGGTCTCGTGGATTTCAAGAATATTTTTGTTGATTTTAAGTTGATTTTGTATATAATCATATCTAAACATATGATAAAGGTTTTTTGCGACCCTACATACTTTTTGATACTTTTGTTTATATGTTTATAAGATTTTGCAATCATGGAACTACTCATTGCGTCGCAAATACATGGGTGGGGAAACGTCCCTGTGTGTTAGGTAGGGAAAATTTACGTTTCAAGGTCTTACATTTGCAATGAAATAACTCAATTTTCCGGTAGACAACTACCAGCACACAAAAAAAGTATATGATAAATAGAATAGCCGACGTGTCTCGTGAAATATCACGATGAGAGAAACATGAAATTTCACTCGACACATGAAATTTACTGTATGTGTTTCGATGAACATTAAAAATGTCTAGCAACTTCATTTTGCCCCATTCTTCTTTGCAGCATATACTCGCGGCACGTAAGCGCTATTTCCGGTTGCACAAACATGTTGTTTTATGAGTACCTGTATGAAAGTACCTGTATGAGTACCTGTATGAGAGTACCTGTATGAGTAACGGTATGAGTACCTGTATGAGAGTACCTGTATGAGAGTACCTGTATGATCACCTGTGTGAGAGTACCTGTATGAGTACCTGTATGATCACCTGTATGGGAGTACCTGTATGATCACCTGTATGAGTACCTATGAGAGTACCTATATGAGCACCTGTATAGGAGTACCTGTATGAGAGTACCTGTATGAGTACCTGTATGATCACCTGTATGATCACCTGTATGGGAGTACCTGTATGAGTACCTGTATGATCACCTGTATAGGAGTACCTGTATGAGTACCTGTATGATCACCTGTATGGAAGTACCTGTATGATCACCTGTATGAGTACCTATATGAGCACCTGTATAGGAGTACCTGTATGAGTACCTGTATGAGTACCTGTATGGGAGTACCTGTATGAGTACCTATATGATCACCTGTATGAGAGTACCTGTATGATCACCTGTATGGGAGTACCTGTATGATCACCTGTATGAGTACCTATATGAGCACCTGTATGGGAGTACCTGTATGAGTACCTGTATGATCACCTGTATGGGAGTACCTGTATGATCACCTGTATGAGAGTACCTGTATGATCACCTCTGAAAGTACCTGTATAAGTACCTGTATAGGAGTACCTGTATGAGTACCAGTATGAGAGTACCTGTATGAGTACCTGTATGAGAGTACCTGTATGAGTACCTGTATGAGAGTACCTGTATGAGTACCTGTATGAGAGTACCTGTATGAGTACCTGTATCAGAGTACCTGTATGAGTACCTGTATCAGAGTACCTGTATGAGTACCAGTATGAGAGTACCTGTATGAGTACCTGTATAGGAGTACCTGTATGAGTACCTGTATGAGCACCTGAAATAAGAGTACCTGTATGATCACCTGTATAGAGTACCTGTATGAGTACCTGTATGATCACCTGTATGGTTATCTTGTCACCTGTATGTTTATCTTGTCATCGTGTAGATGAATGTACTTGTGCATCGGTATGAAGGTGGCCGTTCATGTGGAAGTAAGGATGATTTATTTAAGTATTGTATTTCACATAGATGTTGTTGTTGTTGTTGTTTGTTGTTCAACACCACACTCAGCAGTATTCGCCTCTTACGACAAGCATATTCGCCTCTTAAAGCAAGCGTGGGTTGCTGAAGACCTATTTCAGCCCGGATCTTCAAGGGTCTCATATAGATGACATAAGGGGGCGGGGGTGTAGCTGAGTGGCTAAGGCGTTGGCTCATCGCGCCTAAGGCCCAGGTTCCATTCCAGGTATAAACGCTAATCTTACAGTCCATACTTGCTGTCCTCCACCGTCATATAGGTTCGTTGCGATTTTCGAGTAAAGACATTTAAAGGGCGACTATCCCCGGGTAAATTGGCAGTCTTAGTAACTTTGGCTCAAATCGTTCAAACACAACTTTCTTTGTCTGTTGACACCAATTCCATGATTTATTATCAATCTGAGAGTTCATGAGTACTCTGATTGACCTAAGTGTCCATTAGGCATTAATTACAACGTGTAGATCTGGACTGAAACTGGGCACCAGACACAGAAGCGCAGTCGCCCTTTAAGTGCTAGTTTGCTAAGAAACGTACGTAAAATACTCAGTGTTACCACACCGGCTTCCAAACTCTATAACAGCTATCCATGGGTATGGAGTTCGAACTTTCCATGGGAGATTCCTCTAATAAATTACGCTAGAAGACAGCAACACAACGGTTCAGGGCAAATGTCCCCTTAATATTGTCATAGTTGTAAAATTGGTCATTTTTTCCTCAATATCTATATAATAGTTAACTGTGCCAATAGTCTTTATTGTGTTATATTAAGTTAAATGTAAGGTGCTGTATTCAATCAGTCTCACGTGTGAAGGTCGCAGCTATCTAGAAAATTACATAACATCCTTGGAGCATGGTCAGTATTATCTATCTGTACGTGTCTCAGCCTCTATCGCAATGAGCGCTTGGCACACGTTTGCTGATACGTCCAACTCATATCAATATTTTCGGACTACTCCATCAATTATTATTCAACTTATGTGGACATCACTTGGTCAAACTTCTTAGGCAAGCCTTAATCCCTATTCTCGGCGCACCAACTCAAATTTTCTTATCAAGCTGATAATTGAACATGCAGTAAATTCATGACCATTCAAGGTGTCTAGAGTAAATATACTGGCTAGCCCCGGGGGTACCTCGCTGTCGAGAAATCCCCAATAAAGGAGCTGGCCATAGACACTTTGTTTGGTTTCTTTGAAGGTAAGTCATGTTCACTTTACTATTTCTCTAAAGTTATAAGTTAAATTGTTTTATAATTGGTATCGTATATGGAGCAAGCTGTAAAGGTATTTAATCTTATGTTATTGACCATGTATAAGTGTAAATATATTAAGTGGGCTGTATCTATTTAACGGACTTATCTGTCAAATGTATGTGCGTTAGGTTTAGACAAAACTATCGTTTAAGTATTAACTCCACAGTGTAGCATATATTGAATATCAAACATGTTCCGAGTCGGAAATGAGATGTTAACATTCGGGTGTCGTGGTAGCAAGCTGTGTATTTTATCTGCGTGTTGATATTTTAGTGTGATTCAGTTATTTTGTATTTGTAAAAATGTCGCGTAAATGCAGACGAACTATTCACACTTTGATCAGACCTTTTATATCACACGAGGTATGTATATTATCTTTTAATGTAAGGATTCTATGATGAACCATACATTGCATGTATTACTTGTTCATAAACAGAATCCAGACTGTTTTAAATAATTTTTATATGTGTTATTTGATGGATCTAGCCTGGCAGAAAACGTTAATTTCTGTAGCTAATATATGATGTATTCACATCACACATATTTATGCTAATAGCACAACTAAGCCAGAGCTAAAATCAGTAATAATATCCATGTAATCATTTAGTTAATCTGTTAGCGATGTACAAATAAGATAGGTAACTCTCTTGTACTTACATAGGTCTGAGCATAATGCATTTGTAACACAGCTTCAGCAAACATGTCTACATTACGAGCAATGCCTAAAAATATACATATATCCATATATTATACCATTCAGTAATGTGAATGGACATTTGTTAATGGGCCCTTTAACTCAGTGTATGTGGATGCTATCAGATATAGTTTGTTTGCTCCGGTAGTTTAGATGAATTATAGATATGACCTTCAAGTATAACATATACCAGCATAAAACAATGAATGATATATGCTCAGAAGTACAGCCAACGCATGTTGTTATTTATATTTAAATCTGCGTCCATTCGATACCGATATTGGGTTTAACTAGGTTTATACGTAAATAAGACATACCTTATGGTCCCATTTGGCAAGGCGTAATCATAATTGGGAGTGGCTGAAAATAAGTATCACATAAGATCATGTAAGCTTTGTTCACAGGTATCTTTGTAGACTGACTTTAACATTGTTATTTGTATTGGTTGTTTTATCACTTAGCCCATGATACATTTGTATATCATGACATTTACACTCTTATGTATAATCATTGTTTAATATCACGCACTATTGTGATAACTGCTTCTTTTATGGAAACTGTAAATGTTCTATATGACTTTGTACTTTATATGTAAAAATATTTCTTATTTTAAATGTAAAATGACTGTCGAGAAATCCCCAATAAAGGAGCTGGCCATAGACACTTTGTTTGGTTTCTTTGAAGGTGGTGCCCGATCCCCAGCTAATTCCCCAAGGCTAATTCTAGATATTGTGACGGTTTGAATACGAAAGTGTCAAACCATCATTAATGGTGGACCTGGATTCTAGATGACCGGATACACCCCTTCAAACTACCGAGAAAAGCTGCGCAGGCCTGAGCGCCAAGGGCCCTCCTGACCAGTTTGCTTCATCAAGCCCCTGTCTCACAGTCACCATCTACGCCGACCCTTGTGTCACCCGCTACAACCACATCAATCTCTTCAACAACAGCAGCCTCCTCATCTGCATCTCCATCTACATCAACATCTTCATCTATACCCTCCATCAGCCAGATGTCAACACCCATGCCGCACATCAAACTGCCACAGTTCTCAGGAACTGAGAATGCCCAAACGTGGTGGGATGACTTTCTTAATTTTTCAAATTTCTTCTCTTATAATGATGTGAAGAAATGTCAACTCATACCATTTTATCTAGAGGGTGCAGCCAAGCTGTGGTATCAAAATCTCCCTGAGGGTGACAGACTAGATATAACTAAGGTGAAAGAAGCCTTCACCAAAAGATTTATGAAATCATCAGCCTTTGATGTCAGTCTATTACAGTTGGCCCAGGAACAGGAGTAATCCATCAACACCTTCATCACCCGGGTCGAGACAGCAAACATCCACCTGAAGCTGCCGGCATCTGTCATTGTGGCCGTAGCTGTAAATGGCCTTCGATCCAACATTCGTCAGTGGGTATACAACAAAGAGCCCACCAATCTACAGGAGGTCCGTCACCAGGCAGAGCTGGCCCAGAAATCACTGGTAGGCGTGCAGTCATCAGAGTTCAACATGATGGCAAAAGTTGACCACCTCTCCAGTCTGGTTGCCACCCTTATCTCGAAGACTGAGGCCCCAGCAGTCCAGGCTGCCTCTCCAGCTCCCGAGGCCTCATATCAACAGCAACAACCGAGATATCAGCCACATGAGTTCTGTCAACGGCAACGACCACGGCTGTCTAATCAACTACCACCTCCATTCCACCAGGCCCAACAACAGTGCCGCTACAGCCAGTATGAACAGCATCAACTACGACCCCGCTTCACACCCCCTCCATTCCTCTAGCAGAGATGTCTGGGTTGTGGTATGTATTGCTCAAATCGTTCTGCATGCCCACACTTTCAAACAATTTGCTCATACTGTAACAGGGTAGGACATCATTCCAATGTTTGCATGAGAGCTCATAATTCACAGAATAGAGCTCCTAGGCAATAGGGACTCGCGCCTGATTCTCAGTTCATTGAGGTCAGGCACAATAAACCGTTGGTCTCACTTGCGGCTCCCTTACTCAAGAACACAGTCCTTGTAAAGGTGCAGCAAGTGAAGACAACAGCACTTGTTGACACGGGGGCTTCTATCAGCTGTGTGAGCATGCGCTTCCTTCATAAAGTAGGCTACAATGAAAAACATTTGTCAGACTCCCATTTAACAGAAATTGTAGGCGTAGGGGGCGAAATTCACAAAGTGCTAGGTAGCATATCATTAGATGTCAATATTGGCCATATCTGTCTGTCTCAAACCTTCCATGTCTTCTCTTCCCTCCATCACTCCCTTGTCTTAGGCGTGGACTTTCTGGACTCGAACAAAGCAACAGTTTGTCTTGCCCGCAAATGTCTGTATATCCATGAAGGTCTTATTTCAGTAGTTCTAGTGGAAACCAGTGCAGGATATGCTAGGTGCAGGAAGTCTGTTACAATCCCCTCGCGTTGTCAAGTAGATATCCCGGTCCATATTTCACGTTGTAGACCAGGCTCCATTCTCCTACTTGAGCCAGTAGCAGAACTGTCCAAAACCAAACTTCAAGGTGGTAGATGCCTTGTAACCAATTCCAAGAAAGTGGTATACATGAGATTTTTAAATCCCAGTGATTCACCAGTACATCTAAATACCAAAAGAGTACTTGCCACTGCCTCAGAAGTAGACCCATCCAGTGTATCAGTTCTCTCCGATACTCCTGACCCTGACCTTAGCTCATATCAGGTCAATCCAGCTCCATCCCCTCACAGTACACATGGGTCACATCAGGTCAACCCTCTCTCCTCTGTTCACATCAACCATAGGGAACATCAGGTCAATCCTCCCTCCTCAGTTCACATCAACCATAGGGCACATCAGGTCAACCCTCCCTCCTCAGTTCACATCAACCATAGGGCACATCAGGTCAACCCTCACTCCTCAGTTCACATCAACCATAGGGCACATCAGGTCAACCCTCCCTCCTCAGTTCACATCAACCATAGGGAACATCAGGTCAACCCTCCCTCCTCAGTTCACACCAACCCTAGGTCACATCAGGTCAAACATCCTTCCTCAGGTCCCATCGACCTTAGTTCATATCGGGTCAATCATAACTCCTCAAGGAACATCAACCATAGGTCACGTCAGGTCAGTGGTAACTCAGGTTTCAACAACCATAGGTTTAGACAGAGCACTTCCACACCTTTAGGTTACATAAAGCCTACATCACATCATATCAATGCCTTATCTTCAGGTCATAACCACAATTTGTCACATCAAGCCAATGCAAACATATCAGGTCACATCAACAATAGGTCACATCAGGTGAAGGAACATTCATCTGAACATTCACAAAATACATCAACATCTAATCTCTCATTTGATTAAGATAAATCTGATCTTACACCTGAACAGAAACAACAGCTTCTCTCTTTCCTACAAACACAAAAATCTGTCTTTGCACACAACTGGTCTGAACTGGGTCAAACACACTTACATCAACACAAGATAGAGACAGGTGAGGCCAGGCCAGTCCGACTTCCCTTCTACCGTCAAAGTGCTGAAATTCGTAAAGAATGCTCCAGGCAGATCAAAGAAATGTTGGATGCTAACATTATTAGGCCAAGTTCCTCTGAATGGCACTCACCAGTGGTTATGGTTAAAAAAACGGTATAATACTTTTCGTTTTGCGGTAGATTATCGCCGTCTCAATGCCGTCACTAAGCCAATATTTTTCCCTTTGATTCGTTTTGAGGATGTTATTGATGCTGTTGGAGAAAGTCATACCAAAATATTCAGAGTTCTTGATTGTGCTAGTGACTTCTGGCAAATTCCACTCCATCCGGACACAAAACACAAATCAGCCTTCATTACTCCAGATGGTGTTTTTGAGTGGAATCGCCTTCCCTTTGATATTACAAATGCTCCAATGGCATTTCAAAGTACAATCTCAGGAGCTTTGAAAGAAATGAATTGGAAGTATATTTTAATATACGTTGACGATATCATCGTATTTTCCAAATCATTTTCAGAACATTTGAGCCATTTCAAGTGTGTATTTAAAAAAATCAAACAAGCAGGCCTTACTTTGAAACCAAGTAAATGTAAATTTGCCGCAAAACAAGTTCAGTACCTCGGTCACATTTTCAACAAAGACGGAGTGGAAATTGACCAATCCAAAATTGAAGCTGTCAATCAAATCCCCCAGCCAAAGAACGTTCATAATGTTAGGCACTTGGCAAGCTACTACGGGAAATTTGTCTCAAATTTTTCAGGAATAGCCTATCCACTCTATGAGCTTCTCAAGAAAGACATCCAATTCCTCTGGTCTGACAAAGCCCAACAAGCATTCACCACACTTAAGCAAAAACTAACTTCTGCTCCGGTTCTTGCTTACCAAAATCCTACTCACCCTTTAGGAAAGTGTCAAAACATCATAATATCTTAACTTGATCATATATATTCTCGCTATTACTACTTCAAATTATATTAACACCAGACTCGGGTCATCTGCCTTTACTGCTGTGTTGCTGTCACCTAGTCGTTGTTAGATCCAAGGAAGGAAAACAGACTCATGTGTATACCATTATTTCATATTTATTTAGATATGTTCAAGAAATGGAATGGCATGTGTCAAAAGAAAGGGACAAAAGTGAGCACAAAAACGGTTCTCCCATATCAGAGAGCAGAATCAACCTAGAAATGTCAGTCAAAAGGTGAGCCAAAACAAAGGAGAAGAAGATCGAAAGAGTGTGTCCAAACATAAACCGAAAGGGTGTAGCCAAAACAGTCCAAAAGGGAGAAATACTTTATTATGGGGGCACCAACCCACATCCTCTCACACAAACACACATGCAAAACACATCCTCTTATGTATATACTCAAAACACACGCCAGACACATCCTGTCGCACATGTACTCTTAAAATCAAACACACATACACACTTACACACAATACTAGATGAAAATCACTCCAACACCCATATACACACGTTTACACTCGCCCAAACACACATGTGAAACGAACACTCTCATACATACACACTTAAACCCAATCACACATTCAAAACACACACTCACACACATCACAAACTTGCACTTTCTGTCACAGAAACAAAAACACATCCTCTCACACATACACACTGACACTCAACAACACATGCAAAAACCACACCATCTCACACATACACTCTCTGTCACGCATACAAAATCACATCCTCTCACACATACACACCGACACTCAAAACACACCATCTCACACATACACCCTCTATCACACATGCAAAAACACATCCTCTCACACATACACACTGACACTCAAAAACACACCATCTCACACATACACCCTCTATCACACATGCAAAAACGCACCCTAAAACACATACACACTTACCCTTTCTGTAACACATGCAAAAACACATCCTCTCACTTTTACACATTTACACTCACACGCACACGCACACGCACACACGCACACGCACGCACACACACACACACACTGGATGAGAAATCTACGAGAAGATTCTCCTCCAGAAGGCAGCCACTCTCCTCAGCGCCTTCCTCAGAGGATGAACCTCTCGGTCCTCCACGAAGCTGTCGTCATCCTCGTCCTCATAGACCCAGTAGTCACTGTCGTCATCACTAGGGGCAGGATAGTGGTCGACGTAGGTGATCGTGACTGGGGCGGGGAGCGTCTCACCGTGGTCAGGGCGGGCCCAGAAGGGGGTGAAAACACTCAGAGGGTTGGGAGAGGGGGTCGGGGACGCAGCCTGGGGACGCTACATCAGTGAGTGGGGAGGGAGGGAGAAAGAAGGGTCAGTGGGCGAGGTATATAGGCGGTTTTCAAATAGCAGTGTGGAAAAGAAAGTTAGTGTGATACACAGGTTACACATGCAAAAAGGCGGTACAGCAAGACAAAAAAAACTGATCGAAAGATTGAAACATGTAATTGGAGGAGGGGGATCATGCAGCTATTTTTCAGGACACAATAACACAGAGAAAATGGGCAAAGTCAATAGTGTGCGTGTGCGTGTGCGTGTGTCCGAAACAGATGTAGATAAACTACATACACAGTCGGATTCCTCATCCAGCGACGGCCATAAACTCGCAGCAGGAGTGACATGATACCGGATCATGTCTTCCCGTGCTGAAAAGAAAAATAAACAAATTTAATAATACATTAATTTAAAATACATGTTCAATGAATATATCGAATTAGAAGTTCGAGTTAACCAGGTAACACTGTATAACTTTGATAAAAGACATTGCCCAGACTCTTGTCAACAAATATAGATCTAGATATTTTGCAACACATCTCTACAGAAACGTGTACAGCTTTTATTTACTCCTCAGAACCTGAATGGATGGACAGACAGACAGACAGACAGACGGACAGGTGGATTAGGAGTAGAGAGTACCAGAGACTATGAGTAGGGGTGAAATGGGCATTTCATCGTTGTGTCCATGTGTTTTACTCATGTCATTTCAAGCCCGTTCGTTTGAAAGAGTAGTTTACGTATAAATACATATCAAAGTTATACAATGTCACACATTTGATCTATAATGTTTGAACAAACATCGTCCGTCATATTTATATCCGTACCGCTCTCATTTCAGAGCAGAAAAGAGATTAAAAGACACCCATTTCTGAATCAAAACAATTGCAAATGGCGGCCAATGTCATCACCGTCGATACTGCTGTCAAACTACGGCCAATTTCAGTACTAATCTACGTACTAAACTTTTTAAAATACAATAACTGCATTCTTAAATACCTTGAATATGCAGCCTTGTATACATGTTGTCAGTAGAAGATCTTGAAACGATGCTGTAGTCAACGAAATGCAGAGCGATAGGGAGCAAGAGCGATAGTGAATCTGTTCAAAACAGAAGGGACGTTGGCCACGACAACGGTAACTACGTTACGGAGACGAAGTCAGGACGAGGCGTTATCGTCCATTTCCGGCAAGGCCAAACTCCTATGGCTGCATGTCATGGGGGCCTAAGACTTAAAAAGGGGTAGCAGATAATGTTGTGGTGGCCGTTGCCGTGGTTACCGTCTTTGATAAATAGAAGGGCAGGTTCAGTTTGTTTTGTCCCTGAGACATTTCTGGCATAAAAATATGAAAGTGTTTGCTGGTAAAGACCGTTCGTCTTTACTGGGGACTGTTTGCTGGCGTGTAACGCGCGATGTGTTTAGGTTGGCGGGACTTTCGCACGTCATGCTGCGGAAGGACAGGCTGCGCAAGACGCCTGAAAATTCCCCAACTAGCAACTCCACTGAGACACTCGGAGAAATAGTCTGACATGGGTGGTCTCCCTTTGTTCATTGCTAAAAAAAAGAAACCCATTCCCCTCACATACACAGAAGATAAAAGCCGTCTTGGCTGCTTGTTCATTCAGTGTGTTTGCTTGTTTATAGTGTACATGATGTGAGTAAGAAATTAACGCCGGCCCCACAGCATAACGCCACATCATATCAGAACAGAATTTTATTCTAAAAGATGGGGTAATGTACTTGGTCGTTAATGTGTTGACAGTTCTTGTGATATTTTGTATCGGTTGTGCGGATATGTACTTTTTTGACATATTGCACCCTGATCTACCGTCTGGCCAAGGCATATTAAACTGACGAGGGCCATGTTCGAAACCGTAGAGACGATAAAACGCCTCATTTCTATGTTCAGCTTTCTTACTTACTTACTGGATTTTATGTTATAACCTGGTTATGGGTTGGTTGTATGCTTATAATTTACACCTAATATATCAGCGATATAGTTATCGCTGCACTTTTGCTCGTTTTCATTAGAAAGGAGAAATATTTATCCGAATATGATAAACAAAATTGACAAAATATGAAAAAAAAACCACATAAGCACCTTGCTAAAATACAACTTTAGAAAACATGCGGGTGGCGTCACGTGACTTAATTTCTCACGTAAACAGAAATACAAAAACACGATGATGCAGATTTAGTTCTGTCTTTGCTGCATCTGTCTATCATTCCCTAAATACAATGTCTCTAAACCTAATTTAGCTATTTTTCCAAACCAGGTTTTATCGCGAAATCCTGGGTACATAGTGTTATGGATAAGCATGTGTAGATCGAATTTTGGGAATTAGATTTCTATATGGTTTACGTCAGCTTACAGACGACAAATGTATAAAACATTCCTTATTAATTTTCATGAATAAAATAGTGACAGATCTACCAGATATAATAAAAATGTAATTTGTATAACTGAAGGTTATTACGTGACACATGCTGTTAAATAATAACGATAACTGGTACACATGTACAGTTAGTCAACGGCAAAGTTTTGATTCCAGCTCGTCGCGTTATAACAGAAATATACTCAAAGGTTTTCCACGTACAGAAATAAGCGTATTTGCTCATAGTTTTGCTAAAATCAAAGTTATTGGTACAACCAACTTTAAACATTGAATTTTTCAGAAATAACACGAAAAAATGACCATAACTTTCATAAGTGGTCACTACCAATCCTCATCAGTTCTTCAACTTTGTATTCATATTGAATTTTGTGATTGGAGAAAATAATTCCATAAACCAAATAAATTAAACGTATTAATAGATAGTAATGAATAATTTACTTCTAAATCAGTGGTAACAAAATAAGAGTAATAGAAATAGTGCCTGAAAATGCAAAAATCCTCCACGCGGCTCCGAAGAATTGCGCACGTAAAATCTCCAAAATAGTTAGTAAAGGAAGTGTATGGAACAGTGCGGAGCTTGACTCACTGACCGGTGAGCTCCACACATCGTCTATTAAAGTGATCAACAACCGATCTCACGGCTTTATACGAGAACAATAATAAGTCATTCAGAAAGTATGGTGTGGAGCACCTGAAATGGCATATCTGTTGATCGTTGAGTTTACTGTTACGTGGGCCAGTCCACGGGTCATGCACGAACAGTGAAACAGACAAAATGCACAGTGAGGAGCTGGTGATGATCGCTGAGCTCCTTACAGCGTCTAAGCAATAAACAATCGATTAACAGCCTCATACAAGAAAAGTCACTCAGAAAGTATGGTGCGGAGCTCTGTTGGTCAGTGAGTTTACTAGGTACTACCAAGTGGGCCAATCCACGGGTCATGCACAACAGTGAAACACTGACAGAATGAATGTTTCGCACACATACTCCATACGATTGTGCAACAACAGCTGTGTTTCTATGTTAAGACTACGGACGTCACAATGTCGCACTTGCAGAAGGCTGAGAAGCACAGGTGCTTTACCAACAGAAGAGTTCACGACAGTCCAAGCTCCGAAACCGTTTCGGGATATCCCTGGTCCCAGGGGGCTGCCTTACCTGGGGTCTCTGCTGGATTACAGGTTAGGTAAGAAAATGTGATTTTGTCGGATTTGATTCATAATTAGCAGATCTAGATCTACTGTTTTAAAACGGACAAGTCGATTTGATCATAACTGCATTTGTCTGGTAAAGTTTTCTACCATGAACTTGGAAATTACTCCATTTTGATTGGTAAGTCAGATGCTATTAAATCACAATAAACCCCCTCTGATTGAAACAGCTGGTTTGACGGCCGCATCACTGCGGATGCTGATATTCAAAGAAAAGGTATTTTTTCAGTCATTGTGGGTAGGCAAATTAAAATAATTGCATTGACAATCATAGGTTACAAAATGCAAATTTGCGGTTACTACAATCTTCAAAGGATGTGTGGCAATACATTTCATGCAGAAAACAATAAACATGATAGAAATCTACAAGGAGAATGTATGTTTTGGGGACAACAGATAGCTAGGAATGTGGTGCTTTTCTATATACGACTGTGACGTCATATCTTTTGTGTCACCATGAGCAATATGACGATACAAAGGGGACGTGTGGTGTTGGACGAAAGCTTTGCAAAGCTTGCTTAAAGTCAGTTTGCTGGAAAATCGTACCAATGAAATGCAAAATAAATATTAATACGGAAGCAACAATTCATAAATGACATGAAAGTTATTAATTTGTCCATACCAACTCGTCACTATAATTTCAGACACTCATCAACATGATCAAGTGTACAAAAAGTTGTTTAGCAAACTCATGTAATTGTTGGTGGTTTAATGCATGTTGTTGGTGTGGACAAATACATAACTTTTTTTACCTTCATTTTTTAACTATGAGAGGTAATCTCCCTTGGTCCAAAAGCAATGAGATTTTTTGGTGTGTGATGAGACTTTGCTCATTTTCAGAGATATTTCATCTTCACACAGTGGAAACTGTACCGTATTTGATTTCCGGTACTTATGACTCAAATAATGTTGCAAGTAATATTACCATATTATATAGATGTATCCCCCGATATCCTATTTTCAGACATTAATTATTCCACTGCGAATACATTTATTTAAAATATTAGCATTAGTACTCATTAATAATTACATTTGACTTATATTTCTGTTCATTGTCGACTTTAGGAGAAATTACACTAATATTTACGTATTTCTGTTCATTGTCAACTTGATGGGGAATTATTCGCGAGGACAATTATAGATTTTCTGGGAGGCATGTTTACCACCTCAGCTGTTCGTTTCATTGGCATGCAGGAGACAACAATCTGCAGTTATCAAATTTCGACAATGTTTAGATTGTAATTCAATATATTTAGAGTGATGACATGAAATAGTGACTGTTGTTAATGGTATTACAGTTGGCGAAAAATATATTATTTACATTCCAGTGCTTTCCTCAGTTGTCTTATTTCCATCTGAAGTAAGCACCATATAAGAGGCCGGGTCTCTGAAATTTATTAAGACGTTCAAAAGGGCTTAAAAATGTCACAATAAACTAATTATGCAAGGATTAGAATCCAAAAATTATAGAAATGTACTTCGACTTTCGTTTTCTTTTAATCCTGTCATTTTCAGTCACTAGGTGATGAAATTAAACAGCAAAAGTTTTGGAATTCATTATCATAATAAAATGAATGGACTGATTTTTCAGTCAATTAGTAAAACAACTGAATATTTAGGATTTTAATAAATTGCCTAACTGAACATTTCAATTATTTTACACATTGACTAAAACATATACATTGATAAAATAAGCAATGCTCACATGAAATATTTGATTTGTGTTACAAGTCAAATTCGTGTAAAAAATCACACAATACCAATCAAGTGACTTATCAAAACTTCATCACCTTTAACAATGCTACCCTCAAACATCTCCTTATTATTTCCAAGACAAAACTGGTATAATTTTGTTGACCAATATCATGATGCTCACTAAAGCTCTCAATAAGATAAAGGTGATAAATGCGCTTATGGTTCGCGCAGCACAGGTTGCGAACTAGTTGAAATTTCCCGGTGAATTGTCAGAGATCGATGCCTCTTTAACCTATAAAGAAAATATCAGACTGCATACTGCTTAACGTGAAGTGCCAAAAGTCAACAATGTCCGTTTCTGGTAGTTACCGTATGTGCCGAGAAATTTGGCAGATACTTTTTTAACTCGCATTGTTTTCTTTTTGAGGTAAATAAACTACTGAAGGTTTTGATATGCAAACCGAGCATTTATGCATACCATACATATGTTAAAACATACTCAAAGCCTACTCGTTAATCAGTTATAGCGAGTTTCATTTGGGGGTCTCCTTTGACTATGCGCCTGTTGACTCTGTTCGACAGTAGCATTGAGAGCATTAATTTAAAGGAAACTGAGAAGGGATGTTATAGAGGTTTACAAATGCAAAATGTAACATATGATTAATATTTAGGAATTGTATTTTCGTCTAGACTAATTTGGTCGAAGACGGGTAAGGCATTATCTGTACAGGGAAGAAAGGCAGTGTTTCCTGTGTATTCTGGTGGTTGGTTGGTTGGTTAGTTGTTTAACGCCGCACTCAGCATTATTCCAGCTATATGACGGTGGTCTGTAATTAATCGAGTCTGGGCCAGACAAACCAGTGATTAATATCAAGAGCATCGATCCACTCAATTGGGTTCGGTGATATGTATCAACCAAGTCAGTGTGTCTGACCACCCGATCCCGTTAGACGCCTCTTACGAGAAGTATAGTCCCCTTTTACTGCAAGCATGGGTTGCTGAAGACCCATTCTACCCCGGAACTTCACGGGCCTGTATTCTGTAGTCAAAAGATATGTGCTCATTACCATACCCAGAGCTCCAGATAAGCTGCGTATCTGCATGAAATACGCATCAGAAATGCAGAAATACGCAGTAAAATAAAATCCAAGCATATCAAATACGCAATGAACATAACAGATACGCTACAAAAATAAAACTTGTGCGTATCCTCACAATATTGTGAAGTAACCCTGCGTATTTGATTAGCAAATCAGCAACTTATTTTGAAATTATAAACGGCCATTCCGTCAACCTTGCCAAATTCCACGATGACAGTTACATCATGATCATTTGCCATCACACTTTCTTGTGGAAGTTTCATGGTATTTTTGAGTCCTATAAAGCTCTCGACCCCACACGACACCAGTTTGCAGAGACTAGAGGAATAGTGTTTTTAAATATTTAACTTAGATACCCACATGTGTAAAAACTAGTGGGTAACAGAAATTTGAATACCCAGATTGAATTACTGAGACCAAATGATTTTAAAATGCAGGGGTAAAATACCCACAACACCAAAAGCTTATCTGGAGCTCTGATACCACACTGTTGTGACTATCCTTGATGCCAAGATGACTCCTATTTTATTGTATGGCTCCGAAATCTGGGATGATATGACTGTACTTGGAGAGGTTGGAAGGCATTATTTGTGTGTTAAATATTTAGCACATTGCATCAAGTATTGGTGTAGATTATCTATAAATCCATAGCAATATCCATGTGTATGTTATGAAATGCGAAAAGTATTTGATATAAATGGTAAAATAACTTGGGTATCCAAATTAAAATGTTGCTATTTCATACTGGGTTTTCCTATGTTTGGGTTACCCAAGATAGGGAAATGTAGACATTTTTATTCAACAATTTGTTTGTTGTTTAACGCCACACTCCGTAATATTACAGCTGTATGATGGCGGTCTGTAAATAATCAAGTCTGGACCAGACAATCCAGTAATTGACATCATGAGCATCGATCAATGCAATTGGGATACGATGACAT
The DNA here is from genome assembly GCF_022045235.1 of Haliotis cracherodii. Classification (NCBI taxonomy): domain Eukaryota; kingdom Metazoa; phylum Mollusca; class Gastropoda; order Lepetellida; family Haliotidae; genus Haliotis; species Haliotis cracherodii. Next base: position 10,119,777 of record NW_027266319.1, read on the forward strand.
GCATCAACCATTTCAGCAAGTCTGACCACCCGATCCTGTTTGTCGCTTCTTACGACAAGTATAGTCCCCATTTATCGCAAGCATGGGTTGCTGAAGACCTATTCCAACCCGGTTCTTCACGGGTGTGAATATTGTTAGAGTAATATTGGTGAGCACTTTAGTATTAGTTTCATTGCATTTAGTACTGTGGGCCATGAGGCCAGAAATGCTACATAAAATTTGTCATTTGTCATACATTCACACACATACATTTTAAAATTCAAATGAATTTTGTGTACAATTAAGACCGGACTTGCACACTGTGTAAATCTATGCAAGTCCATTCGGTCTAAAAATACATCAGTTGAAATAAAGGTCAAAAGTATGCAATAATCATAATGATAATAGTTAAATGTTATGAATAAAGATCAAAATACAAAAGAAATAGATGTCAGATGAAAGAAATAACAATGTGTACTAAAAAATATCACTGCTGTCATAGCGACTGAATTGGAACAGCCTTTGTCTGAATGGACCCTGTAGTCATCACATATATATACTGAACAACAAAAGTTGCTGTGACACTGAATAAGATTTAATGCAAAGTTATGTTTTTTACCAAATCTGAAACAATTTCGGTTTGCAACAGATAAAAGACTCCTGGAAGTGTTCAAATGGTTTAATTTGCCATACTGACTTCAGAAAATGCGTGATTTCATAAAAAAAACCATGAACATGCCAAAATGTCAATTTACAATGAATAGCGTGTGTCCACCTCTGGTTGCGATACAAGCAACACATCTTCGTCTCATGCAATGGACCATCTTCCCGAGGCAAGTGAGTTAACTGACTATAAAAGTCCGGTTTCCACCCTTCCCGATCTAGGCTGGTATTATGGGGTTACATTTTGGCTGGACTAACGAGCCTATGCATAGTCCAATCAAAATCACGCACTGAAATCGAAATCCGGTTCGTAAAGTGTCATGCAGATTTCGGTCGACTGCAGGATTGGCAAAGGATGTGCACCGCTAACTCGTTGTCAACAGATATTTTCTAAATCTTTTCATGCTTTTAATCAAGGTGCTCACGTGATTTGATGCACTTCGATATGTAAGACTCGTTTTATCACAATATAGATCTTAATTATCAATCAGATCGTCTTGACTGGGTGCCACCATTTTGTTTGAAGCAAATGCAAGTGATATGAGAGGTTGAATCTGATTGGTCAATAGGAGAGGCATAGAAAGGCCATAACTCCTAATAGCCAGTGGTGGCGCTACGATCGAGCCCAAGAATTCCAGCCTAGTTCGGCAAGGGTGGAAACTGGACTTTTAAATTCAGTTAACTCTCTTGCCTCGGGAAGTTGGGAATGGACCAGGCGTCACACAATGTCCTGTGGGATATCTGTCCATATCTGCTGGAGCATGTTTCGAAGTTCCTGGAGTGTCTGTGGAACACATGGTTGACATCGAAGGCGCCGTTCCATCTCAACCCACATGTGCACGATTGGTGAGAGATCAGGGGAGCAAGCAGGCCAGGGTATGACATTCACATTGTTTTGTTGAAGAGAAACGCTGCCGCCCCCGAACCGATCTTCTTCCATGACACAACGTTCACCTAGGTGTCGGTACACTCTAATCCGTCCATCGCTGTGGCTGAGGTGAAAACAAGACTCGTCAGTGAATAGAACTTGTCCCCACTGCATGGCCGTCCAGCATAGACGCTGTCTGCACCACTGTAGACGTGCTTGGCGGTGGTTTCCTGTCAAAATGGGATGACTGGCGGGTCTTCTGTCAACTATCCCTGCACATCTGAGGCGACAATGTATGGTTTGTGAAAATATTCGTCGAAACCCAGGAATGCTTCTTGCAGTCACTGTTGCTGGCTGGAATCGATTTCGTTGATGTGTTGTTCGAATCCAGTTGTCTTGACGATTATTGGTAACCTGAGTCCTACTTTACATGTTTGAAAAATACACTAAAACATTGGTGTCACAGGAACTTTTGTTGTTGAGTATATGTCTAGAATCACTTAATTGCCATTACTTCAAGATGCTTATTCCCATTGTATTATACATCAACTGTCTGCCATCTGGAACAAGCTGTGAAACCATGTCACTGATTAATTACTGTTAATTACTGATTAATTACTGTGAATTACTTGTATTAGCCTTGGTCCAGAGATGAAAATAAAGAAGGTCTTTCCCTTAGCCTTGCTAGTGTTTGGCTAGGTGCTTCGGGGCACCAACACAACATCCACTTCCACTATGTGCTAACCTGGTACATAGTGCTTCCTGTACATATTTTCGCCTATATAAAGTATATACAACAAGCCATTGACACCATATGCATGCTAGACGATGTTGACAATTAAGAGTGTATGAATCTTGGTAAAAGATCAAATTCATGAATATACATTCATGCACATAAACTATCTCATTCTGACATGTTATTTTGCCTTCATTATAAATTACTTATGCGTGTACACACACACACCTTCTCGCACACACAATCACATTACTCTATGTGATTAACGTTTTGTTCATTTACTGTTAAGAATACATGCTCCACACAAATAGAAATGTGTACATGGTTTTCAAGAGATTCATTCTGTGACTTCTACTTAAGAAAAAACAAGTCGTTTATTTCTTATATCAGATATCAACATTATGTACAGCCTCTTTAAGGATGTTAATAAAATTTACAAGCTTTAAAAATATTTATGAGTATTGTATTTGAACAGAGACCTTATACCGAAATAGTGCAATCTTCTTGTACCAATTTAGTACTAAAATAAGTGTACTACAAGATGTAGCATAATGATTGTTGTCAGCACGACAAAATAACAGTATTGCAATTACTGATATATCTTGATTGCCTTTTTTGACACAGTACCAAAACAAACTACAAAACAAATTACACAGGTACTGAAAAGAATCAGAGATCTTACAATACACCACAGTATTACATTTCACTTGACTAATATGCACTCGAAAAATGACTATTTTCCAAATTTCGAGGGGGCCGCCATTTTCTGTATGTACAATGAAGGCCATCGGGACAGTGCATGATTCAGTTTCCCATAATAAGCTACATGATTCAGTTTCCCATAATAAGCTACATAAAGTTTGACATATCTACAATAAATGATTGTCGTCATTTACAAAATCAGGAAAGGTAACATAAATTAATGGAATACCGGAATACCAGACTAGTTCAGCTAGGGTGGGAACTGGAATTTTATAGTCATTTAACGCCCTTGCCTTGGGAAGATGACAATCTTAAGCTATGAAGTTGTTGCTGGTGTGACGTCATTCCAACCTTGCTTCACTATATTTCAAAGATTTTAATGATGTCAACAATGCTGTTTGGATTACTGAAACAATACACTGGTGCGCGTGAAGAGATATTTGCACTCATGCACATACGATTTCTATGAACTCAGGTTATTTTGTACCCTGTGGATACTAATGTTGTATATGTAACACATTTCTTTTTTTCACACAGGACGTTTCAAGAATGTTGACAAGTATCAAGATTCTTTGAAATGGCTGCATGCCAAATATGGGAAGATCGTGAAGCAGACGGTCACCGGCACCACTACTGTACACGTATTTGACCCTGACTATTTTAGAACAGTGTACCAGCATGAAGGCAAAATTCCCTATATCCCCCCACTGCTGGAGAGTGTCCAGCAATACAGACGGAAGAGGAACATGTCTCCTGGACTGGGTTTTACGTAAGCATCTTGTACTTCTGCAGGAGCTTTTTGAGGCTGATAGGGTCACTCTGGATTAGTTTACCATCCCAATGTATCCTGGGTACAAAACGTTGCCTCGAGTTGTACCGTATTTTCTTGCGTATAGTGCGCACCCATGAATAATGCGCACTGCCCTCTAGTGGATTCAATATTTTGGAGAAAAAAAAATGACTACTCTGCATACTTCAGTATGGATTTGTTTACATGGTATTTCCGGTGTTACATGCTCGCAGTACTGTCTTTTCATGGGGGGAAAAAAACATCAAAACTCATTAATTCGTGTATAATGCGCACCCCCTTCTACACAGCTGTGTTTGTTTTTTTAAAAAAGTGTGCACTATACTCAAGAAAATACGGTACTCATATTTTCAATGCCATTATTTTTTGTGCCAGATCATATCTAAGTGTATCCTGATTTTGAAAATCTCGCAGTCGTCTTTATCATTAATGCATCTATGATTGGTTTACATCATTCAGCTACATGGCCACTCCCGCTTCCACTTGAATTCGCCACGATGTTTCTGTTTGTTTTTATAGTATACCATCGTTTCCCAAGCTGATTTCATTAGAAGGGGATTTCCAATGAAATCCCCAGTTATGCAGCTGTTGATAATGAATTCTGGTGGGAGCGGCCAGGCTGTCGAATGCTGTAAACCAGTAATGGCTACATTTACAAGATTTAATGGTTTAAGCTGTGGTATTTAGTTAACTTGCAGGGACCTATGCTTTATGATCTGGTGCCAGTTTCAGTACAGGTCTAGATGTAACCTGTGACTTGTGTTAAACTGTGATGTTGTTGCCTTTATGTAATTAGTGTAATTATCTGCTGCTAGATTTGATATATTCTGAACATAATAAATTAGGGATCATGGACATTTTGGGGGATATTTTTATGAAATTGTGCCTTAACTACAAAAAAATATCCCCCAAACTATTCATGATCCTCACATCTTTTGGTCAGTATACATTATGAATTTCAGTTTACAGGCAAAGAAAGTGGTTTCGGAATAACTTGCTTGGACTGCCCGTTAAAACAATACCAGTCTCCCTTAAAGTCCACTAGTCCAAGACACTAGTGACCATTAGTTGGATGTTGGAGATGTTTTTGCAGACTAATAGAAATATAAATTAATCTCTAAACATGCCTACATCTCCTATAACTTGTATGACTGTCGGCATGATATTCTGCTGATGAGTCATTAAATTTTACTCATTCATTTAATAATTAACACAAATTTCCTTTAGGATAATAAAGCCTGATCTGTCTTATCTCTTGTTTACAGTAATGGTGAAGAATGGTACCGTCTCCGCACTGCGGTTAAGAAGATGATGATGAGACCACAGGAAGTCACCGCTTACCTCCCCTTCACTAACCAAGTTGCCTCAGAATTTGTGTCCAAGATCGAGAAATTAAGAAATGAAGATGATGAAGTGGAAGATTTCGAGAACGAAATGGCAAAGTGGTCTTTGGAATGTAGGTCAAATTGCTCCTAAGACTAATACCGTATTCGACGTAATAAGCGCCCTGCTCAAATAAGTGCCCACTGCGGTATTTGCTATTATATTGGCTAGTTAACAATCCCAATTAGCACCTCTTCCGATTGATCAATGTTCACAAGACTTATTTTTCGAGTACAATACGCACTCGTGTGTTATATGCACCCTTAATTATGGGCAATTAAATTCTAGAAAAATATATCTGTCGTACATAAACATTTCAGGCTGTCAGCATAAACCACAAAATTTATCTTTTAACTTGTTTTTTTTTCACTAAAATAATATTCTAATAAGAGCCCCCTATTTCTAATTTTGAGACGCCCTGGGCGCTTATTACGTCGAATATGGTAGTACTTATGAAATATCTATGTGATAACAATAAAACAGGTGAAGATGATATTTCAATTATACATGTACAAATGTATAATGAATTCTACCCTACAGAGGTATAAGTCTCACATAACCCCAGTCAACAGACCAGTGTGTATTCCTGGAGCATTCTCAGCTCCCTGGGTTTCATCCAACCCCAAATGCTTCTAAAATGTCAAGGGGCGGTGGGGTAGCCTAGTAGTTAAAGTGTTCAGTCGTCACACCCAAGGTCCTAGTTCAATTCCCCACATGGGCACAATGTGTTAAACCCATTTCTGGTGTTCCCCACCGTGATATTGCTGGAAGATTGCTGAAAGCAGCGTAAAATTATACTCACTCAGTTTAAAAAGTCTAAGGTGACTAAAGGACAAGTTACGATAACAACCTTGTTTGGCTCACTTGAAATGTCAAATTTTAAAGTTTGCTGAAAAGTATGAAATATTGGAATGAGATTTATAAGACACGTTCAAATAGGTGACAACTAGCCTGTTTTATTTGTTATGCTGGCAAGTTTTGGACTATTGGTTTGATCAATCCATGTTAAATGAGTGAAATGGCCAACTTAAGCATGAGCAATTCCATGACCAAGGATGAATTTTTACCACATTTTTCTGCTACATCTTTAGACAAAATCAGCTTGGGTCAAAGATTTGGTCATATTAAGAAAATCAGTTGGACTTAGTATCATTACAAGTCCCATACAGTTGTCTAATTCTCATTCCTGTGTCATTTTGATTTTGTTACAACTAATTATGATGATGGCTTTGTGGAGGTTCTTGTAGAGGTTACATGTGGAGTGCTCGTAGAAGTGATATATGTGGAGTGCTCGTAGAGGTTACATGTGGAGGTGCTCGTAGAGGTGACATGTAGAGGTGCTCGTAGAGGTGACATGTGGAGGTGCTCGTAGAGGTGACATGTGGAGGTGCTCGTAGAGGTTGACATGTGGAGGTGCTCGTAGAGGTGACATGTAGAGGTGCTCGTAGAGGTGACATGTGGAGGTGCTCGTAGAGGTGACATGTGGAGGTGCACGTAGAGGTGACATGTGGAGGTGCTCGTAGAGGTTGACATGTGGAGGTGCTCGTAGAGGTTGACATGTGGAGGTGCTCGTAGAGGTGCTTGTAGAGGTTGACATGTGGAGGTGCTCGTAGAGGTTGACATGTGGAGGTGCTCGTAGAGGTTGACATGTGGAGGTGCTCGTAGAGGTTGACATGTGGAAGTGCCTGTAGAGGTTGACATGTGGAGGTGCTCGTAGAGGTGACATGTGGAGGTGCTTGTAGAGGTGCTCGTAGAGGTTGACATGTGGAGGTGCTCGTAGAGGTTGACATGTGGAGGTGCTCGTAGAGGTGCTTGTAGAGGTTGACATGTGGAGGTGCTCGTAGAGGTGACATGTGGAGGTGCTCGTTGAGGTTGCTGATAAGGTGACATTTTTTTTATTTGTTGGTTTACGGATGCGCCGCTCTTTCAAAGTCCAAATGTTAAAAAAAAAAATGAAATTACCCTTTTTTTTATTACCGCCGATCTTTTCGACAAAAAGTTCAAACAAAAAAAGATTTCTTTTCTTCGTCAAGATTAAAGCAAAGGGAAGTCACTCTGATATTTCTTGCTGGGATCCTTCTTTATACCATCAAAGCTTGTCAACACAAAGCGCAGTGGTGACCAGTTTAACTATTTCAACACTGTTGGCCGTTCAAAGCCACAAGTCACACCGCACGGTAAACCGTCCAAGCCACGTCAAAATAGTTTATAATTATATTAACCTACTTGTCATATCATTCATTTATTAAATCTATCACATTTCACAATGTCTGAAATACCTATTCCATTTGATTTTATCATTTTTTTATCTATAGATTAAAAATATATTCACTTGACACTATTTCCCGCAATGTTATTGAAAATAAAATTCTCGGACACACTTCGACAACGGGTGCTCACTGGCTGAAACGTCTTTATTTACAAAGTAATAAAATCATCAAAAATGTATCTATAAAAGTTGCCAAACTGACATCTTAGTTATTATTTCCAACTTTACGTGCGATCGCATATCGTAAGTCACATGACATCTCGGCGTTCGTCGCCTGGATTTCTCGGCTCGGACACGATGTCTTAATGCCAAAATATATGCATAAGAAATCTTTGTCACAGCTCATTACCTAGCACTATACATCCATAAAGTTCCATATTTTTAATATAGACCGCGATTTCATGCTAAAACGTTCAGAATAACATGATTTAACACAAACCTTTCGCCAAAGTCTGAAAATTATCTTTGCTGTAATTTGATTAGCTGCCTTAGGTCACGTGCTTAAATTTGACTAATCACGAACCTTGTAGCAGATTTTGTCGGTGAAACAATATAAGTTTTTTTAATGTATCCTGACATGGCAGGACGTATGTGTTATTCATACGAAGCTTTGAAAACCGAGGTATTTCCTCATGTTAGTGAGCAGACAGCCACTATCATCGGGAAATGGGTGATGACAGATATTATTTGTAATTCTTTTTAAAATAATGTTGAACGTAAACTGAAAATTAAAAAGAAATAGGTAAGTGGATTTTATGAATTCTTATATTTGCCGAAAAAATCGTTAGATTTGCGCTAAATTTGGACGTTATGAATGTTTTAGCTTACATTATTATTTATTTAAAACGAACTTTATTTAGTTGTTCATGAATTATTTAAATAATGAAATACACATAACTTTCATATTTATAAACAATAGGATTAATTAGACCTTTCAAATAGTGTATGGCCAAACATGTAGTAGCAAAGATGTTAATTTCAGCAGATAATTCATTGATAAATGTTGGTTTCATTTATCACACAACAGTCTCTGGGAATTTGGTGTCACAGCAGTATTCTGGTTGGCTGGTGTTGAAAGAGTTAAACGTTGCCCATGCATTTGCTGCCAAAATAGCAGCGTCTTTCATGCATTTCCACCCATGACATGAATATTGTTATGTTGTCATCCCTGCACAAGCTGAGTGCAAGGGATATAATAAAATGTTCTTGAAAAATTGAGTTATTTTACTTTTATTACGCCAGGATATTTTTTTTCATACCTACCTAACTTTTTAGGACAAAATTCAGGTAAAAAAAATGTGAGAGGCTTTTTTTTTTTGCTTTTTTTTAATTGGCCTGCCTCACTTTTGAAATGAGTTTGAAATCCGTAAACCAAGAAATAAAAAAAGTGTCGCCTAACAGGACCAATATAGAGGAAGAAGCATTAATGCTTATTCTCACATTATTGCACTGAATACAATGTTAAAATACCTCTGGATTTATGAAAATAAGAACTTAAAAAAAAATATCCTAAGTTTGAAAATAATAATGTTTTTTCCCAATTTTCCACTTGGAAAGTTAGGTTGAAATTTGAGATATATTGGCTGTCGTGGTTGATTCACAAGCATAACTTTGATTTTTTTCTTTTTAATTTCTTCTTTTTGGAGGGGAAGGCTTATTTATAAAACTGTAAATAAAAAAACACCTATACTTTCGTTGCAGTTGTGAATTTTAGAGTTTTGTGATGAATGGCTTTATCCCGTTGCTATAATTTTTTTCAGCTGCAGCAATGAATTGTTTTGAGACACGTCTGGGATACTTGGATGATTCAGCTCCAGAAGAAGCAAACGAGATGGCAGACGCAAACAGAATTTTGTTTGATAAGTCTACCAAAATGAAGTTTTCCCTACCTCTACATAAGTTTGTCATCACCCCAACATGGAAGACCATTTTAGAGTCTGAGGACTACTTTTCTGGGTAGAAATATTTTCTGTTTTGTCTGCTCAACAGTATATCTCACTATAAAGAACTGGAAATGTCTTAAATTTAAACTGCATTTTATATTAGGAACTGTGATGCATCTAATTCCTCAACACCCTTAGTACCTTGAGTGGTAATATGGGGTTTAGGTGGTCAGACATGCGAGACTTGGACGATTGAAATGTCATCATTGTTTGTTTGTTTGTTTGTTTGTTTGTTCTCGCTGCCTCAGCAATATTCCAGCTATATGACGGCGGTCTGTAAATAATCGAGTCAATCATGTGATTGACATCATGAGCATCGATCTACACAGTTGGGACACGATGACATGCATCAACCAAGTCAGCAAGCCTAACCAAGTCAGCAAGCCTGACCACCTGAAATGAAACATGCCAACTAGCTTCACCAGCAACATGACTGTCCCAGACTGTAGGTATTCCAGTCTCATTTCAATGTGCAGGGGTGGTGGGGTAGCCTAGAGGTTAAAGCGTTCGCTCGTCACTCCGAAGACCCCGGTTCTGTTCCCCACATGGGTACAATGTGTGAAGCCCATTTCTGGTGTCCCCCCCTCACTCATCACTTTGGGGTTTCCTGCCATATCAAGTTGACAGGGACATGCCATATATATAACTGAAATATCTGTCAAAGCAGCATCTGACATAACCTCACTCACTCATCTGTATTGTCTCCTAGGAATGGGCTCCGTTTAGTAGAGGAAACAGCTCAGGAGATCAAGACATTGGTAGATGAGGGCAAGCTGACAGAAAACAAGTACATGTTCCTCTCATACCTTCTCTCACGGAAAGAACTCAGCTTTAAAGATGTCTCTATCATCACGCTGTCCTTGTTTGGGGATGGACTCAGCACGGTAGGTTTTGATTGTATTGTCCCACCAATAATCTTGATCTTTAGGTGGTCAAGCTCAAAAGCCCATTATTTCCTCCAGACAGTCCCAGCAGTGGGGTATAAGTGTAGTTATTTCCTCCAGACAGTCCCAGCAGTGGGGTATAAGTGTAGTTATTTCCTCCAGACAGTCCCAGCAGTGGGGTATAAGTGTAGTTATTTCCTCCAGACAGTCTCAGCAGTGGCATATAAGTGTAGTTTTTTCCTCCAGACAGTCCCAGCAGTGGGGTATAAGTGTAGTTATTTCCTCCAGACAGTCCCAGCAGTGGGGTATAAGTGTAGTTATTTCCTCCAGACAGTCCCAGCAGTGGGGTATAAGTGTAGTTATTTCCTCCAGACAGTCCCAGCAGTGGGGTATAAGTGTAGTTATTTCCTCCAGACAGTCCCAGCAGTGGGGTATAAGTGTAGTTATTTCCTCCAGACAGTCCCAGCAGTGGGGTATAAGTGTACCGTATTTTCTTGAGTATAGTGCACACTTTTTTTTAAAGGGGCACTGATCTAACGCCATTTCCCGGATTGGTTGTTGCCTTTGTTATTGTTTTTTCCCCTGTGAGTACCCGGATGATACGCAACGCAACTGAGCGTGACCAGAGACTGGGCTACCGTCTGCAAGGACAGCTAAATAAACTTGGAGGCTGGAGGCAATATTTGTTTTACGCATTTTTGAATAAACACTGATTAGTTAAATGTGATCTATAAAGATTCGACAAAGGGCGCATGTTAATTAATTTCTTCAGCCTAAACAAACAGACAAAAAGAACGGCGGAGCTCATCGGAAGTCGTCATTTGGAAATACCCCAGATGGTTATAGTTTAATACTAAAAAAAGGTATCCATGCAGTGAAAGCATTTTCGGATTTCGGATTTCGGATTGCGTCGATAATACGATTACTACTCCCTTGTTGTCATCAACGTTTTCTCGTATAACCCTACACTTGTGTATTTGTCGTCATTCACTTGATGCTCAGTTAATGAATTTATTACAGGTACAATTAGTGGTAGCACCACTTAGATTACCTGACAAAGGTTCTCATTTGGCATTTATTGTGTCTGGGGTAATTATTCAATCTATATCCAGGTTTGAAGTGAGGTGAAATGTGCGTTATGTAATATGCACGTGGCAGCCCAGCAAGAGATGAATGATCAGTTGATTTACTTTTTTAGGTAAATCAACGGATCGTTCCTAGTCATCAAAGGATTAACAGAAAATACGTTGATTGATTAATCACTGTTATCTTGCACAGTGGATATGTCAAAAGTGAGTGTTTACATGTCTAGGTTTACTAAAACAAAGGGAATACACTCATATCATGGCGTGAAGTGCCGATGTAAAAACAACATACTTTGTTCAAAGGGTTAACTGATAATACGTTGATTGGTTGCTCATTGTTATCAAACTCAGTGGATTTTTTAGGAACCGTGGACGTTATGAAAATAGTTGTCACGTGGCCTTTCTCAGCCAACCCTTGAGACTTGACACCTATGTGAAACACCTGAAACAATCCAAGTGATCAGTTGAGAAACGAACACTGGTTATAATATCCCGAAACGATATATATCTTTTAGAATATTTGATAGTTACAGAGACACGTGACATCGAATAAGTTATTTTGTATAGCTGCAGATGAGTGGGACATTATTCCTTTGTGTGGATATTCACGGATACATTCCTCGAACAAGGAAGCTGCCTATTTATACACATAAATTTGGTAAGTTGTAATTATGGTATTTGCATTTTGTTTTCCTTCATTTGAACCGATTCGTTCTTGTTTCTCTACGTCTTGGTTGGGAAATTCTTCAATGCGCGATAGACGTTGTTTTCACAGGTCATTTCCTTTGTAAGCGTGTATAGATTACCGTCAATTTGTAAAATGTGATTCTCTCAGGCAATTTATAAAATGTGTAAATATTTCAGTCATTTTGACTAAAAGATCTGTCCAGATTGATTAAGACGATCAAAAGGGCCTACAAACATCACAACAGATTATTATGTAGGATTAGAAGCCAAACAACATAGAAATGTACTTTTCAACGTAACATTTTCAGTCTCTTGGTGATGACATTAAACATCAAAATGTTTGGAATTCGTTATCATAATAATACAGATGGAAATGTTTTTCAGTCACTTTGTAAAATAACTGAATATTTATACGTTTAATAAATATGTTACACATTTTGACAGTAAAAAAATATACACACTATAAAAAAAGCAATGCTCAGATGAAATATTTACTTTGTGTTGCAAGTCAAAATAGTGTAAACGAAAATCGCAAAATTACCAAGCAAGTGACTAATCAAAACTTCGTCACCATTACCGATGCTACCCACAAAAATACCTACATTTCCTTATTATCTCGAAAACTGTATTTCATTTTGTTGATCAATGTGACCATACGCTCTTATTACTACCGGTATCCATAAAAGTGACTAATGCGCTTACGAATGGCGCAACAGAGGTCGCGAGCTAGTCTAGATTTCTGTTCTACATCCGGGTACTCACTGGGAAAAAACAATAACAAAGGCAACAACCAGTCCCGGGGAATTGCGTTAGATCAGTGCCCCTTTAAAAAAACACAGCTGTGTAGAAGGGGGTGCGCATTATACACGATTTATTAGTTTGGATGTTTTTTTGGCCCCATGGAAAGTCATTACCATGAGCACGAAACACCGGAAATACTATGTCAACAAATCCATACTGAAGTACGCAAATTAAACATGTAATTACACTCTCTGGCTATAAAAATTGTTCTTTGTATATCTGAACTTATGTTTGTAACTTATTTCATTAATTTTATTCAAAATTCCTTTTAATATTGTTTTCATTAATTTTGACGAAATCATGTGTGAAGCGATCGGAAGATTGCACAACTCATTGTTATTAACAGCAACCACGGTCAGATTACCGCTATTGACGCCTTGAAACGAACTTTAGTTGACAGAGAATGGATACATATATCATAAATGCCATACTTTGACTCGTTAAAAGTCATATTTGTTTTTGTTGGACGATTCTATGTCAACATGTAATTCTCGCGATCATGCTATAACGTGCACGTGAGCCTTGACGGTGACTGGTCAGACTGGTTCCATGTAAAAAATAATACCCTGGAATAGTGATCAGCTGCTTCGCTTAGGGTTATTATTATTTTAAATATGTTTAGTAAAAGCTGCATCTAAATTAACAAGATATTGGAATATATTATTCCTGATAAAAAAATAGTTTCAGATACATTTTTTGCCGATCATTGCATAAAAAAATCCTGTAAAGTTATATCACTGGGTGTGTCTTGACCGAATCACCGGTCGATTCCAAGAAAACGTGTGTACAGCTGATTGCTGTTTCCGGCTTAGTTTATGAGAAAATACACAAGGTAATCTTAATCCCTGGATATAAAACAATGCCTAGCAGAACAATAAATACTATTTCAACAGTAAATCAACATGTCTGGTGATTTCTTTTTATCTCAAATTCACCCGCTCGTTTGCCGGACTTCGCTGAAAGGGTACGGTATAATTTTTTCTGCGCTTGGTATACAAATTTTTCTTTTTCCAAAATACTGAACCCGCTAGAGGGGGGTGCACATTATATATGGGTGCGCACTATACTCAAGAAAATATGGTAGTTATTTCTTCCAGATAGGCCCTTAAGACAGTCCTAGCACTGGGGTACAAGTGTAGTTATTTCCTCCAGACAGTCCCAGCAGTGGGGTATAAGTGTAGTTATTTCCTCCAGACAGTCCTAGCAGTGGGGTATAAGTGTAGTTATTTCCTCCAAACAGTCCCAGCAGTGGGGTATAAGTGTAGTTATTTCCTCCAGACAGTCCCAGCAGTGGGGTATAAGTGTAGTTATTTCCTCCAAACAGTCCCAGCAGTGGGGTATAAGTGTAGTTATTTCATCCAGACAGTCCCAGCTGCTCTCTTCAACTTGTACTGCCTGGCGGCACACCCCAACGTGCAGCAGAACCTGGTGGAGGAGATCAGAGCCGTGGTTCCTCAGGAAGGGGAGATAACTGCAAAGATGATACAGAAGATGCCATATCTTAAAGCTTTTGTCAAAGAGACTTTCAGGTAAGACATGTTCTTACTATTAAAGCACAGCTTGAGACTATTGTCCAATGGGAGATCACCATTAGATCATGTGATGTACATTTATATACCAGTAAATGTAATCCTGACACCATATTTAAAGACTGCAAATCATAATTCTCTGAAAAATAGCCTTACCCTTCATGCTGAATGCTGATAAAAATGACTGGTGGGGGCATTGTTTGTCCAGTCGTCTAAGGCGTCGCAATTTGCTGTGCAGAGTTGTGTCCCTTGGGCACCCCAGAAGCTGTGATCATTGGTTTGAATCCAGGTTCACTCGATTATGTCTCTGGCTTTGTAAGCACCAAACCAATGCTTGTTAGTTTCACCAAAGTTGTAAAGATTCCTTTCCTTCCACATTAAGCTGACACACTGTGATATAACTGGAATACTTTTTAAAGCGATGTTAAACCAGACCCACACACTCATGATACGACAGTGACATTGCAGTAACTGAGCTGTTATGTACCTTAACTGCAATGTAAGACAATGTAAGTTGGAAGCTTCCAGGAATACTTCACATGACTTTGATTTACTTTCAGGTTTTACCCGGTTGGTCTGGATGTGACCAGAATTGTCCAGAAAGACCTAGTTATTGGAGGGTACCATATACCTGCTGGGGTGAGTAAAGGGTACCTGCTGGTTTGAGTGAGTGGGTACAGGTACCTGCTGGGGTGAGTGAGGGGTAACAGGTACCTGCCGGGTTGTGTGAGGGGGTACAGATACCTGCTCGGGTGAGTGAAGGGGTACAGGTACCTGCTGGGGTGAGTGAGGGGTACAGGTACCTGCTTGGGTGAGTGAGGGGTACAGGTACCTGCTGAGGCGATTGAGGACGAACCTGCTGAGATGAGTGAGGGGTTACATGTACCTGCTGGGGTGAGTGAGGGGTTACATGTACCTGCTGAGATGAGTGAGGGGTTACATGTACCTGCTGGGGTGAGTGAGGGGGTACAGACACCTGCTAGGTTGAGTGAGGGGGTACAGGTACCTGCTGGGGTGGATGAAGGGGTACCAGCTGGGGTGAGTGAGGGGGTACAGGTACCTCCTGGGGTGAGTGAGGGGGTACAGGTACCTGCTGGGGTGAGTGAGGGGGTACAGGTACCTGCTGGGGTGAGTGAGGGGGTACAGGTACCTGCTGGGGTGAGTGAGGGGGTACAGGCACCTGCTGGGGTGAGTGAGGGGGTACAGGTACCTGCTGGGGTGAGTGAGGGGGTACAGACACCTGCTGGGGTGAGTGAGGGGGTACAGGTACCTGCTGGGGTGAGTGAGGGGGTACAGGCACCTGCTGGGGTGAGTGAGGGGGTACAGGTACCTGCTGGGGTGAGTGAGGGTGTACAAGTACCTGCTGGGGTGAGTGAGGGGGTACAGGTACCTGTTTGGGTGAGTGAGGGGTACAGGTACCAGCTGGGTTGAGTGAGGGGGTACAGGTACCTGCTGGGGTGAGTGAGGGGGTACAGATACCTGCTGGGGTGAGTGACGGGGTACAGGTACCTGCTGGGGTGAGTGAGGGGGTACAGGCACCTGATGGGGTGACTGAGGGGGTACAGGTACCTGCTGGGGTGAGTGAGGGTGTACAAGTACCTGCTGGGGTGAGTGAGGGGGTACAGGTACCTGTTTGGGTGAGTGAGGGGTACAGGTACCAGCTGGGTTGAGTGAGGGGGTACAGGTACCTGCTGGGGTGAGTGAGGGGGTACAGATACCTGCTGGGGTGAGTGACGGGGTACAGATACCTGCTGGGGTGAGTGAGGGGGGTACCTGCTGGGGTGAGTAAGGGGGTACCTGCTGGGGTGAGTAAGGGGGTACCTGCTGGGGTGAGTAAGGGGGTACCTGCTTGGCTGTGAGGGGGTGCCTGCATGGGTGAGTGAAGGGCGTACAGGTACCTGCTGGCGTTGGTGAGGGGGTCCCTGCTCGGGTGAGGGGGTACAGGTACCAGCTGGGGTGATTGAGGGGGTACAGATACCTGCTGGGGTGAGTGAGGGGGTACAGGTACCTGCTGGGGTGAGTGAGGGGGTACCTGCTGGGGTGAGTAAGGGGGTACCTGCTTGGCTGTGAGGGGGTGCCTGCATGGGTGAGTGAGGGGGTACAGGTACCCTGCTGGGGTGAGTGAGGGGTACAGGTACCTGCTAGGGTTAGTGAGAGATTCCAGTCAGCTGTCAGTGAATCTATTGTACTTCTTTAACAATTAACACGGTAGGTTAGTCAAGTAGTCAAAGCATTTGCTCATTGTGCCTAGACAGTGTTTCAATGTTCCACATGGGCACAATGCGTGTCACCAAGCATGATCTTACAGGAAACTATCAGATTATTTGATTAACTCGTCTACAATTGTTTTGTCCACTACTGTCACATTTCTTTACAGACTCGTGTGGAACTAAACAACTTTGTACTCTTCAAAAAGCCTGAGTACTTCAATGAACCAGAGACTTTTCTTCCTGAGCGTTGGCTTCGCGGAGGTTCTGCCCACGACATCCATCCCTTCCTCCTCACACCATTCAGCCATGGTCCACGGATGTGTGCAGGTGAGTGCTGTGTAGCCATCAGATTGACCCAATCTCAAATAAAATCAGATCTTTTACTCTGTCCTTCCACTTGACCACCCAATCTAAAGTAAGGATGCATGGATTCTTGGTGGTGGTGGTGGTGGTGGTACCTGTTGGTGAGTGAGGGACCAGATAATCGCGTCTGGACCAGACAATCCAGTGATTGACATCATGAGCATCAATCCACACAATTGGGATATGATGACATGCATCAATCAAGTCATCGAGTCTCACCACCCAATCATGTTTGTCACCTCTTATGGCATGGTTTGCTGAAGACCTATTCAAACCCAGATCTTCACAGGTCCATGGGATAATGAATTGTATTCGCATACATGGTGCAATGTCTAAAACATTTGTCATGGCCTTTTTGTCAGGCATCCGTTGGCATCGGCAGCTGTAAACATCTTCCACTGGACCAGTGAGTTGTTTGATAGACATTACTTAGAAGTTGACGGATGACAAAGTAGACACAATTTATGGATAAAAACTTCTTTAATACTGATTCTTGCTTGACAACGATACAAGGATCTATACAGAAATGTCGCTTTTTACAGTATTAAAGAAGTTGTTATCCATAAATTGTGTCTACTTTGGACCAATGAGGCTGAAATTTCACATGCCCGTTCCCACAATGATGCCGCCAGAATTTAATCAAGAGGTTTGAATCTGAAATTCAATATGGCCACCACTGCAGCCATTTTGAAAAAGCTATTTAGGGCCATTACATGGGCATTATTGTTCAAAATGTAATGGAAGTTGGTACATGTGTAGGTAGTATTGGGGGTCAACACATATGTTCCATTTTTATAATATTTTATAATTTGACCGTTGCACTTTGGCCTGTCATTGCATTGCATCACATCGTGTGCAAAATCCTTTGTTGATGGGTTTTGAGTCCCTGTTCACAAAAGTGGCTAGAGTCTTCAACCTGCATCACCTCCATCTTCTCTCCCACATCAAGCTGACACGGTGTTATGTAACTGAAATACTGTCCAAAGTCGCGTTTGGCCAAACTCACTCACTCACCCACTTCCTGAAATAATGGTGTTGAGATATATGTATATATACACATGCTGTCTTAGGTTGATCCGGTGATCTTGTCAAGATCTTTCTACTACTTGGAAATATTTCTGTTATTTGAGTAAGTGAGTGAGTTAGGTTTAATGCCGCTTTGAACAGTATGCCAGTTATATCACGGCATACAGCTTAATGTCGGAGGAATGGCCAAAGTGATGCAGGTCTCAGACGTCCCCTTTGGTGAAACTCAAGAGCAGCGGTATGTTGCTGACAAACCTAAAAACATAATCATTGGTTTTCGGCATGCCTTAGATGACAGGGCCAACTGTGCCCTCTTCTGTTACTTGAAATGCTGTGTGGTGTAAACTCAGTTGAGTTGTGATGTGTGTTTAACAGGAAGAAGATTTGCTGAGCAAGACCTGTATGTTCTTCTGACAAAGATTCTGCAGCGCTTCCAAGTGGAGTGGCACCATGAGGAGATGGGGCAGACTTTTCGGATGCTGATGGTGCCCGACTGCCCGGCTAGGTTCTCATTTACAGACAGGAGGACATAGTGAATGGAATCATCAGAAATATGAAATAAGTCGTGAAATGATCTCGGATGTGGTATGCAATCTCAATGTGATATGCAATATCGAATGTCATATTCAATATCCGTGTCGCAATCAATATCAGATGTGGTATGCAATATATTCAATCAGATGGCTGACCCAGCCATTAGTCAATATCCCTGTCCTGATTACCAAGTATTTATAATTAACGAAGTCATCTGGTAATTAGACTTGCTGGTCTAATTCAATTTCACTGATGATTGGTTTCACTTTCCAATCATTGATTTTGTTGTTATCTAAAGTTTTGCTCAGCATTATTCCAGTTATAATTGAGTCAAGACAATCAAGTGATGGCTATTGTAAATGTAAGCCAGGATCCACTGTGTTGGGGGATGTTGACATCAAACTAACCAAGTCACCAAGCCTGACCACCTGATCCATCTTGTTGCCTCTCACAACCAGCATATGTTGCTTGGGGCCTATTGGGGCCTTGTAGGGAATCCCTACAAGGTGTTTAATACAAAAGTAGATCTGATCTACAATGATAATTCCTTTTGAATCATATCATGTTGACTGTATATATTTTTTTTATGTCAAGATGAAAGAAATCCTTCATGTGATGAAACAAATACAAGAAAAAAATCAACATGAATAAACTTTTAATAATATACTTTGTCTTGTTAATTCCTTAATTCCTTGGTAATTTGAGAACAGCGGTACACCGATCATGCTGATCACTCTCTTCATGCAACAGTGGGGCACCCTGGATCAACCAATCACAGCATGACTCGGCATGTCAGACAGCATCACTTCTGGTGACTCCTGAACACAGCACCATGTCGCTTCATCTTCCTGTCCTTAAAGTTGGTCTTCCACGACCCGATACTCCTGGTTAAGTTGTCACAATATGGCTTCGCCTCATCAGTTTTCTGAATTGAAAGCAGATGAAAAACAGGCGTTTCCAAGCACATGAAAAACTGATTCATTTATGGCCACTGCAAAAAAACTAATAACGAGAACAAGTTGAGTATAGCAAACAAACTGCACTCAAATACATACTGTGCTGGTTTAGATACTGTAAGAAAAAACATACTGAGCTTCCAATCTTTATTGACTTAAACCTAATCATGCAGCATGGTTAGCTAAAACTCCATTAACCATAACACAAAACATCACGTAGCTTAATGAATTCATCATGGCAAACACTTGTAGTATAAACTGAAGCAGTCCCTTGACCATCATTTCTCAAAGTCCCCAGAAACCATTATATATACCTCAAGGCATTTTTCTAGTTTATAAGTTCCGAATATTTTTGACAAAAATTCAACGTAGGGGGTCGAAATAAAGAATTTTCAACTTCCAGATTAGTGCTGTCACTAGTGAATGAAAAACAAACAAGTCTTTGAGATACCAAAAGACAATTTATTTTGTTAGAAAAAAGATTTTTATACGTATTATTCACCATTTTTTACTAACAGCTGTGATTAAAGTCTTGTGTTTTTGTCTTTTCACCTAACCGTGATTGAGTCAGCCAAAATTGTTCAGTATTATTTTTTTATATATATACTATTAGATTTTCAGTCTGGTAAACCATCTAAAAAAAATGCAAGGCCCAGTGTATGCTTAGAGCATGAGCAATCTCATTTAAATCAGATCTCAGTTCTCGCTACCACTAAACAAAGATCTGAGGACATCCCATTAGGGGTCACGTCAGACTGACCTTTCATCCGACCAATCAGAGCATCGCTTACCAGATTATGAAAGTAATAGTCCGAATGTGATTTCTAATCATGCAACCTCGAAAACTTAAACTCCGAACGATAGTTATGGGTTTAACGACTGAATCCATACAATATACCTAGACTATCTATTAGCCATTCCAGACTGTTCTTTTGTTCAGGTTTCAAATTTATAATTGAGAATTTGTCAAAATATGTTTCGAAGCGTAGTCGCCAAAATTAGTGCCCTAAAGCACGAGAAAGCTGCCTTCTGATTGGTCATTCCATTGTTCGGTCAAAGTTTGTGCAAGGTCGGTCTGACATGACCCGTAATGGGATGTCCTCAGATCTTTGTTTAGCTGTAGCGAGAACAAAGATCTGATTTTAATGAGACTGAGAGCATGAGATGCATGCTTCGCCTACCTGTTGCCTGGTGACTTGATCCGGCAGAGTCACTGACCCCTTCACAAGGACGTTGACCTTGCCCAGCTCATCTTGTGTCAAGGGCGTGACAATGTAGAACAGCTTTGTCTTGGGGTCAATACCTCTCACAAGACCTGTGAATAATTATAATAAAGTTGAGATAAAACGAGTGAGTGAGTTGAGTTTATCGCCACTTTAAACAATATTCAAGTTACCGGTATATCACGGCATGTCAGCTTAATGCGGGAGGTAAGCTGCAGTGATGCACAGGTATGTGCCGACAAACCTTGAAACAATGTCTCAGAAAGAGCTTATATTATTAAATACAAGACCAACTATAGAATTAAACCTTTAGAGCCCCCTTCCACTCAACATCCGCTGTTGAGAGTAATTTATTAATTCAATAGCATGCCTTTACTAAAGACTTTCAGGTTATGACCTGTTGTACTTGACTCATTGTTAGGAAGTCTCCCAAGGTACACTAGAAATGTAGGCTTTCATATTTTTATCTGGCCAGACCAACTACATAATTGTTATACAGATCTGTCGGTCACTTTTTCGCCATCTTAGTTCGTCTATTTTTCGAAAAAGTTCTATGACATGAAATGATTGTGTCACAGCCGTCATCTGAAAATCTACACTGGCATTGCCTTCTCCTCTCCACCCTCAAAACAAGATATGTTAATTAAAGAAAGTCACAAGAATGAAGGCTTGGGGCAGGCCATGTGCGTCACAAATGGAGTGTTCAAAAGATGTGTTTCAAGTTTCTGCATTTGTGAGCTGTGTTTCCACTGTTTGTTTGAAAAATGAAACCATGCAATTTGCGAGCCAGGATAAGTATTAAATATTAAATGAAATGTAAATTTATCAATTTTGTTTTACAAAAAATGAAATACATGTAGTGTTTATCATGTTTATCTACAACCTTCAGGCACCTTGGGGATAACAATCTGTAAAACAAGAACTTGAAATTGTATGGCCTCAGAAAAACAGTTAAGTCAAACTTCAGGATGTGTACCGTGTCCAAAATGGACATCTTACCTAATCCGAGACACTGGCATACAGGGAGTGTTTTGAGCAGTCTCGGCTTCAAGTCTCCAATGACCTTGACCTCTGGTAGGGTCGCAACACACAATCCAACAATGCTTCCGTTCAGCACCAGCAGCGTCTTTGACGGCCTCAGCCCAGCAGCATCACACACATAGACTGCGACAGCAGTCCAAGGCACGGTGTATGGAGTGAGAGACAGGAGGGACTGGCTGGGTTTGAGGGAGTCACAGAAGTAGGACAGGAGGGTCACGTTGCGATGGTCAGCGGCTGTCCACGTGATGAACTTCCTGGGAAACACATTTTGTGGGGAAATGTGAGAATAACGTCACATAATCACATCTTCCTAACAAGATTAATCAGAGTGATTGTCATGCTGCAGTCAGAAGCAGTAAGCCTGTAGAAAAGCTCTTGGTAAATTATCGAATGTGGTCAGGAATCAAAGCGTGAGCCAGAGAGGATGCACTGTACCCAAGTCATGGAGTGATCAAAATACACAAAGGAACCAAAAAAGGTTGACATGGAAGGGTAAAAAAGGAGGATGAACTTACCCGACCCACAGACAGACAGACAGGCAGGCAGGCAGGAACGCACGCACGCACGCACGCACGCACGCACACACGCACGCACGCACGCACGCACGCACGCACGCACACACACACACACACACACACTCACACTCACACAATCGCAATCAATCATTTGCCCACACACTGCAACCACATGACCATCCTTTAGTCTGCTCTTACAACAAGCATGTGGAGCTGAGGACCTAGTCTCCCTCAGAATGTTCACAGGGAAGGACCTTACACAATTCCATGTTCATATCAGCCATTACATTTGTTGACATTGAAATTGAAGTCATTTTGCAAGTTTGCAAGGAATCTCCAGAGTATATTATGTGATATTGTGCCATGTTATAAAAAATCATCATCAATGGTATGTCATAACATACTAAAAGCCTGTTATTTAAGCAACACCCAATCACATGCAAAAATACAGAACAAAGAAAGCTAGAGATAATTAATTTGGGGGGAATTTGATGTGTGCTTTGTCTTCACTACAAACAAAATTCCCCGAAGTAATTATGATCCCTAACTTTTTTTGTTCAGTATAAGTGTTGCAAAACATGCACATCTGACAACAACTAGTAAAACACTCACTGATGCATCTTCATGACAGGCGTCTGCAAAACACACAACTCGTGCTCGTCTGCTACCACCTCCTGCTGCTATAAAACAAGGCATCACATCTGAGTAATATAAATACGGCAACACAGCAAATAGTTTCTTTAGTTCCATGTCTGGACCTGGTTGCATGAAAACATTAACTAATGAGTTTATTAAAGTGAATTCGTGTGATAAGACATGTTACAATGTACCTATCAATGATATGAGGTATTTTGCATGTGCGACAGAGACGGCCATATCAAAGACCCATATTACAACCTCTGCCGGACTGAGATAGCTTGTCAGTTCATTTTGAACCGATATCAGCCAGAGTGGTAAAAGATCGGAGTTACTGTATTCGACGTAATAAGCGGCCCGCTCTAATAAGTGCCCACGACGATATTTGCTAATATATTGGCTAGTGAAAATCCCAATTAGCACCCCTTCTGATTAATCAATGTACACAAGACTTATTTATTCGCAATTATTATGGGCAATTTAATCCTGGAAAAATATATCTGTCGCATATAAACATTTCAGTCTGTCAGCATAAACCAAAAAATTTATCTTACAAATGTTTTTTCCACCAAAATAATATTCTAATAAGAGCCCCCTATTTCTAATCTTGAGAGCGCCCTGGGCGCTTATTACGTCAAATACGGTACATCCCTTTGACCACTTTCTGCTCAGCTAGCTTTCCCGTGTCAAAGTCTTCAAAACAAGGCAAAAATTTATTGCATTCAATTGCATATAGATACATTTTACAATTTGATGTTATGGTATATGATGAAATGGTTATTATATGGGTTTTCATGTCATACCTCATATCAACCCTCTGGCCTTGGGTTGATATGGAGTATAATATAAAAACTACCAAATAATACCCTCTAAATACACTGCACACCCACCGTATGACCTGTGGCCTGTCTGTTGTACAGCCAGCCCTGCTCGGACATCTTGAAGTGTGGTGTGATGGGAGGGAAGTTGTCCAGGGGCTTGTAGGTGTCCATCTGGACCACGATGTCCGGGTTGGTGATGTGGAGGATGTCCACTAGCAGCTTCAGCCCGATACCTGTCAACAAAACACACTTCGGACATTTTCACAACACCTATAATACGACATCTTCCCAAGGCAAGAGAGTTAACTGACTTTACAAATCCAGTCTCCACCCTTGCCGAACTTGGCTGGAATTCCAGGGCTCGACCGTAGCACCACCAGTGGCTATTAAGAGTAATTCCATTCTATGCCTCTCCCATATGGACCAATCAGATTCCACGTCTTGTATCACATGAATTTGCTTCAAACAAAATGGTGGCGCCCAGTCAAGACGATCTGATCGACCATCAAGATCTATTTTGTGATAAAACGGTTCTTACTTCGCGAAGTACATCAAATCACGTGAGCACCTTGTTTAGAAACATGAAAAGATTTGGAAAATATCTGTTGACGAGTTGGCGATGCACATGCTTTGCAAATCCTGCAATCGACCGAACTCTGCATGACAGTTGACGAACCGGATTTCGAGTTCGATGCGCGATTTTGATTGGACTATGCATAGACTCGTTAGTCCAGCCAAAATGTAACTCCATAATACCAGCCTAGTTTGGCAAGGGTGGAAACTGGACTTTTATAGTCAGTTAACTCACTTGCCTCGGGAAGATGATAACACAAATGAGCAAACAAACCATTCATAATTTGGCTTCACAGTAGCCCCTAATATGTTATCATGCCTAAAGCAACTGAGCATGGTTTGAACAACTTGCCCATCCTGGAGCATCAATATCTCTCTAAGGATGAGACTGAGTGAGTGAGCTGGGTTTGACGCCGTTTTGCGGTTTATCAGCCACACTATGTTGTGTCAGCTTCATGTGGGAGGAAAGACCAAAGTGATGCAGGTCTTGGACATTGTCCACTTTTGTGAAAACCACGGGTTTGGTGCTGACAGACCCAGAAACATGATCTGGGAATTCTGGGATTCGAACTTAGGTACATAGGTACGACAATAGGTATGCAACTCTGCACAACAATTGTAAAGTTGTGGGACTGGGACCCCCATCTCCCCCCAACAAACAAACAAACAAATGGGCCATCTTTGAACATCCTTCCACGCTGTAAACCAGGCCAAGGCCACCGATCTCCCTCTAGAGTGAGTGAGTGAGTGAGTGAGTGAGTCCCCAATGTTCACGAGTTACGATGTGAGTTACCTTTATTCCACCCCATGGTATTGATGATGAGAGGGTTGTCTCCCTTGTGTGCAGCGAACACATACTTCACATATTTCACGTACATCGACACATTTGCACCTGCTGAAACAGCTCCGAAGTAACACATTCTGGAAACCAATTACAAAAGTAGAAGTGAGGTGATCAACCAACATTATTAAAACATGGGACTAGGGTTGGTAACTCGGATACTTGAATCTGTACTTTGTAGGAACAAAGCTAAAAGATTTCTATTTATTTTATTTAATTTGAACAGTCAACCATTAAAAAAAGCGTTTTTTAGGACCTCTATAATTCCCTTGATATTAATGAACTATTACTGAGATTGTGTAACACCTGTCTTTAACCACAGGAACCCCAAGTTCTGAAAATCTCCAAACATACAAGTATCACATACAGTAAACAAAGTTTATAACACGCTCATAATGAACTGTCGGATATAACAAACTGCTTTTTGGTCCCATCCATTTGCTGTTTATATGCTTATAACGAACAACAGTTATAACAAGCTAAAATAAGGGGTCCCTTTGAGTTCGTTTGAACTGTAGTATACTGTAATACATTGTGCAATAAAGACCTATAGGTAGAAGATGGCTTTAATGTTGCACTTTAGTGTGTGTGCGCGTTTGCACTTGTCAGGACTAATGCCGAATTTATAGTGCCAGCCTACTGAGATACCATGTTGTAGTGTAATGTCAACGCGTATGTGCGTTTGACAGGGAATTAGCTCTTGGGGGAATAGAGGACAAAATCGACATCACTGTCCCGGAACGCTTTATGCACAACATGTAAACAATGAACAACAATTGCACAATGAGCGGAATACCTGCTCTGACAACACATACACAGCAATGAGCGGACCTTCCAGCTCAAGCGTACATGTGGTGAGCGGAGCTCCAGCTCACCTCAGGGCGTTTCCTACGAGCGGCACATCCTGCTCGAGATCGTCCCTATGCCAGCACTCGGAATACCAAGCCTGACTAACACCCTAGTAACAGTGTAATGGTAGCACAGATATAGTATTACAATGGAAATACAATGACGTTGCTCTGGACATGGGACTTCTGGGGGTGATGAACCGACACAACTCAGGGGATGAACAATTAAGGCAATAAATGTCATACTATAAATAACAGTAATTAACGGGAAGTGATAAAGTAGCCCAGTTTGGCTGTCAGTCAATATACAATGAAATTTATGGCAATTAAGTTATGGAGACATGGCTACAGGGTAATTTGCCTTTGAAGTCAAATGTACTTAAGACAATGGTAGTCATAAATCAGTCGCTATGACAGTAACATGAATACCCCATTCAGACACAGTAAACTGACTCCGAGCCGACCATTGTTATAGGCCTTTAATGCTGAGCGCCAGACAGGGTAACAACAAGTACCATCTTTTAACGTTTTTAAGAAGTTATGTACATGATGTAGTGGGCGCTTACTGGCAGATTGGAGAAGTTAGCCAGGAGAGCTTCTTGGAGCAGGACGCTTAATACGGCAAATACAGTACAGTGATATTTTTCATATAAATAGATGTGAGCGAGGTGCATACTCTCTAATCATTGCATTTCACTGCTGGCGTTTAAACATTTGTTTGTCTGTTTCTTAGCAGTCCACTAGCAATGCCCCAGCTAAATCAAGGTAGCCTGTTAATAATCCGGTCTGGACAATCAAGTGATAAACACTGTGAGCAACAGTCCACACCTTCGGGGTACGGTGACACACAATCAACCATGTCACCAAGTCTGACCACCCGGTCCATTTAATCACATACTACAACCAGCATAGGTTGCTGGGGACCAGTTCTAACCTGAAATCACCACAGATGGACCATATATCATGTTACTGTAAACTCAATCTCATTGAAATCAGATCTTAGTTCTCGCTATCGCTAAACAAAGAACTGAGGACATCCCATTACGGGTCACGTCAGACCAACCTTGCGCGAATTTTGACCGACCAATGGAAGGACTGACAAGAAGTCAACATTAGCCAATCAGAGGGTAGCTTTCTCGTGCTCTATGGCACTAATTTCAAATTGGCAACTACGCTTCGAAGTATAGTTTGACAAATTCTCGATTAAAAATTTTAAACCTGAACAAAAGAACATTCTGGAATGGTAAATATATGGTCTAGATTGTATGGATTCAGTCGTAACTATTGTTCGGAATAACCCGTGTTAAAGTTTTCGAGATTGCGTGATTAGAAATCACATTCCGACTGTCACTTTCATGATCTGGTAAGTGACGCTCTGATTGGTCAGATGAAAGGTCGTTCTGACATGACCCCTAATGGGAGGTCCTCAGATCTTTGTTTAGCGGTAGCGAAAACTAAGATCTGATTTTAATGAGATTGCTGTAAACTATGGTTATAACAAACTCAGATGGACCACTAATATTAAATCCTTATAACCGTAGTTTTGTTATAAGCATATGTACAGCATATATATAAGAAATGGTCGAGACCAAACAATATATTTGTTATACCCATCTGTTCTTCATAAAACATAGTTTACTTTATAGAAAGTTACTAATGCATACAATTTCATAATCATAAGTTCAGATTCCTGTGCAAAAACCTAATAGTCAGCAGCCTGTGTATCAAATTTCTAGTGAGCAGTTTACTACCGCACTAAGCAAAATTCCAGATATATTAAAATGATTGATTGTGTGCGTGCGTGAGTGAGTGCGTGAGTACGTATGTATATACGTGTGTATGCATGGATGCATTATGTGATTGTGTTAGTGAATATGTGTATATGTAGATGTTAAGAATGTGCATGATTACTTTTTATATCTAATTGTATTTTAATATTTGTAATACCTTAAGGTGTCATTTCGGCCCACTGAGGCCTGGTGTTTGTATTTTAAGTATGCGCTAAATGTTGTATTGCTTTGTAACACATGACACTGTAATAAACTATATTATTATTATTATCATTATATGACAGCGGTCTGTAAATAATCCAGTCTGGACCAGACAATGAAGTGATTGATATAATGAGCATCGATCCACACAATTGGGATACGATGACATGCATCAACCAAGTCAGCGAGTCTGACCAGCCGATCCCGTTAGTCGCCTCTTCCGACAAGCATAGTCACCTTTTACGGCAAGCATGGGTTGCAGAAGACCTATTCTACCCTGGATATTCAGGGTCCAAATATCTAATGACCAGTTTTGATCCCACTCACCTTTCTGCCTTTCTAACATGAGTAAACGGTGGACCTGAAAATATAAAACATTTCTTATTATCTTTCAAAAAAGGAATATCTAAAATTGTCCTTATCATACTCATTTTAACAAGAGCAATACAGTTGCACCAATACATAAAGCTGTGGAGTAATAACAGTTAATGTCTTTGCTAATAATGGAAAATCTGTTCAATATGATCTAAAATTTATTTGTTTTGAAAAAAAATAAAAATTGCTGCTGTACCATAATATCAAGTACTGCTGCAAACAGGTCCCTATCAACCTAAAGGATGTTACTACAGCTACATTAACTGGAATGTTAACCAACAAGATCAGGCTAATAAAAGATTCATTTCATGGTTGTTTAAAGCCACACAGCAATAATCCAGCTGCATGGCCGGTACATAATGGAGTGTGGACCAGACAGTCCAGTAACTGATATGAGTAATCTTGCAAGCGGATCCATTTAGTCCCGAGACCAGAATAGGTTGCTGAGGGCAATTGCTGGGTTGGCACAAATTTTTTAAGAAGCTTAGGCTTCCAGATTGTGTTTACTGAATTGAGAAAAGGTTAAAACCTTGGTGAGAATGTTCAGTAACATGTCATAGAATGAAATACTATTTCTAACGTGGGCCATTCCCTAATGGAGAAATCAGAAGAAGAAGAGGCTAGTTAATTCTATTTCCGGAATCAACACATCCAATTCCAACCATGTCAGGATTGATATATATTTCTCTATAAATTGGCATAATGACCAATAGTTGGGTCAGTTTCTCTTGTTTAAAACATTTCTGAATTCCTGGCTCAGAGTGAGTGAGTGAGTTGGGTTTAACGCCGCTTTTAACATTATTCCAGTTATATCACGGCGTGTCAGCTAAATGTGGGAGGAAAGCCCGAAGTGATGCAGGTATCAGACGTTTACCACTTCAGTGAAACCCACGAGCACGGGTATGGTGCTCACAAACCTAGAAACATAATTGGGGCGAACCAGGTTTCGAACCCAGAATCATAGGTTTCTGGCGTGTCCAAGGGATGCAACTGCACAGCGATTTGTGGCGCCTTAGACGACTGGGCCACCCGTGCCCACTCCTGGCTCAGGATCAATTGCAACAACAACATGACATTATCATAATGGTTTAACGTTGAGGTGCCAATGCTTAAATATATATGGCTATTTCTCCAATAGCCTTTGTGAAATTGTCTTTGTCACATACCAAGCACTGGCTCCGTCACATGATGTAGGGACATACAGCCAGGGGGAGAGAACTCTGTCTGGCCAATGTCCAGCTCCATGTACGAAACACCTTTGGACCTGAAATCATAGATCAGTGAGCGAGTGTGTTGGGTTTAGCCCTACTTAGAATAATATTTTAATTAAAGGTGAGGTCAGCTGAAATGGATTGAAGAATATTGCATATTTAAGGTGACAGCATGTCTATGCTTGTCTGCTTGTACTACTTCTGACTAATGCCTGCTTTATAGTGCTAGCCCACTTTTTACCCTGGTTACACAGAAAACCTCCATACACATTACTTACATGTTGAGTGCGGAGTTGATGACGTGACGATTCAGTGTGGACTTGCCACTGTTCTTGCCTCCACACGTCAAAATGACAGGTGCCCGACCATCACCTGGGGTATCAAATTAAGTGCATCCATTTTAAATGGAAACAAAATGTAAACATCTCCCCAAACACAAAATAGCTAAAAAGTGAGTTATATATCCTTGTCCAACATTTTGCAACTGAACACTCACAGCTATATATAATTTCGACAGATATACCAAACAAAATTATTTAAATAGAAAATTCTAATACCAAAATATGCCACTGAACCAATGCATGGACATGAAAATGAGATTAAGAATTAATATTTCTCACCATGATAACTTGATTTATACCTGTGTAGATACTGTAAATCATGAAATTAATGAGAGAATGAAATTATGGCAAAAATGTAAGTGCCCTTACTTGCATCAATAAAGTGACCGATGCAGTAAACTATGGTTTTAACGAACTCGTAGGACCACTGATTTTAGTTCATTATAACCGTAGTTCATTATAAGCATACATACAGCAAATGGACGGGACCAAAATATGGTTCGCCATATCCATCAGTTTGTTATAAGTGTGTTTGTAATAAACTTAGGTTACTGTATATATTTGGACATATTGGAGTGTTTTGTCATGTCAGGTTCACTGCACATGGGCGCAAACAATGACATACAGAACAAAGCTTACATTAAACAATGTGATTGAGAGCTGGAGCAAGACGTCAAGCGTGGTCAGTATTTTTACTCAAGTTTATCAAGCTGATATGACAGTCGCCAACCATATATGATGATGTCTTTGTTCTTGGTAACCATGTCAAAAAATCTTCTAATTACATGAAAAACACAGCTTACCGACGTAGTTCGTTTGTTGTTTATCGCTGCACTCAGCTGTATTTCAGCTATATGACGGCAGTCTATAAACAATTGAGTCTGGAGCAGACAATTCAGTGATTGACAGCATGAGCATCGATCTACACAACTGGGATACAATGACATGCATCACGCAAGTCAGCAAACCTGACCATCCAATTCCCTTAGTTTTTAAAGTTCAAACATAGGACTACTCACATTAATTTCATGACACATATAAGGCCAGGGGTCGACACTCACATTAACTTCATGACATACAGTTTGCACATCAAACAAAAGATCACAGGTCATTAGGTCAGACAAACTTTACATGCAAACATCTCTCCTAACCACCATTAGGTCAACTCTTACCAGACTTATCTCCCCTTCCGATCATGACCTCCCAAAGGTCTAGAATCTGCTTGATGTCCTTGGACAGCTTGAGCCAAGGCCTCATCACATACTCTCGAGGAAATAGTCCCAAACCAAGAGGAAGTAATTCCAGGTTATGGGATAGTGGTTCTTCAGTCCTGATGGTAAACAGGCCATTGTATGGCGACATTGTTGAAATGTAATTGTGTGCTTCGGAATCCAAGGGACGCACAACAAAGGCGATGCTATGAATACCCTGGAATATTTTCAACTCATCCTTCACCTCTTGCACAGACTTGCTGGATCCAAATAAAACAGAGACCTTTTCAGTGAGGTGTTTAAAATCAACTTGCCCTTGAGCTGTTTTTAACACATTATAACTGTTGCTGATAGGGGAGTAAACTCTGTATGAACTATCTGGTTGAAGTCTGTGTCCCATGATGATAATTTCCCCTGTTACCATGGTGATTGAAGCCTTGCCCTGGATGCAGAGCTCTAGTGGATGACCAAGTACCACCAGTGTTGCCTCTTGTTTGGGCACTGGAATAGAAACACATCTGAAACGAAATGGTAAAAATATATATATGTATATGCATGTCTGCATTTACTAATCTGGACTAATGCCAGTTTTATAGTGCTAGCCCACTGAGATACCATGCCTCAGTTTAACATGGATACCCAACTCAAACCAGTATGAATTCAGTCCCTGTTTTCTCCCCTCAATGCCGAGGACCAGGCAGGGTAACAACAAGTTCTATCCTTTTAACATCTTTTGGTATAACACATCCGGGTTCAAACCACCAACCATCAGCTCTCAGGTGAGAAGCTCTGTCCACTAGACCACAGAGGCAGAAAGTTTGTTGAAGGGGATATTGAGGACACACAAATACATTATGAATACCAGTCTGACATATGGATAACTCCAACAGTTCAGGCAAAAGAAATAGGAAAAGGTTGTCTGCTATACACCATGACATGTGAAGGATCACCAAACCTGACCCAACACGCCCAAACTTTGGGGGCATGGGGCACTTCATCTTCCCGAGGCAAGAGAGTTAATTGACTATAAAAGTCAAGTTTCCACCTTTGCCAAACTAGGCTGGTATTAGGGAGTTACATTTTGGCTGGACTAACAAGTCTCTGCATAGTCCAATCAAAATCGCACACCGAAATCGAAATCCGGTTCGTAAAGTGACATGCAGATTTCCGTTGACTGCAGGATTGGCAAAGCATGTGCACCGCTAACTTGTTGTCAACAGATATTTTCTAAATCTTTTCATGTTTTTAATCAAGGTGCTCACATGATTTGATGCACTTTGCGATGTAAGACTTGTTTTATCACAATATAGATCTTGATTATCAATCAGATCGTCTTGACTGGGCGCCACCATTTTGTTTGAAGCAACAAATGCAAGTGATACGAGAGGTTGAATCTGAATGGTCAATAGGTGAGGCAGAGAAAGGACATAACTCGTAATAGCCAGTGGTGGCGCTACAATCGAGCCCAGGAATTCCAGCCATGTTCGGCAAGGGTAGAAACTGGACTTTCAAAGTCAGTTAACTCTCTTGCCCCGGGAAGATGGGGGCACTACTGATGGTGATGGTACTTCACTTCTCAGGCAAAGCTACGATGGCAAATAGGTCCAAGGTATTTATCATAAAAGAATGGAGGTAATATATTAGACTGGTTGAAGTGGATAATCAAGGTTGGGCCTCAGCATGCTTAGTAATAAAAAAGTTATGATAAATATGTAAAGAGTTGAAAAACTTACTTTAATTCTCCTTGCATACTGGTAATGTCTTCCCCAGATGACTGAGCCACTTTCTTCCCAGCACCTTCCTGGGATTCCTTGCCTCGTGTCGACTTCCTCCGGCTATCTTTCTCAGCACCTCCCACTGCCTGGTCCCTGACTTTACTACCCTTGACTCGTGCCGACTTCCTGCGGCCATCTTGTTCAGCCCCTCCCATTCCCTGGTCCCTGACTTTGGTAGCCTGTACGCTGACCACAGGGATCTGATCTTCACCTCTCAGCCTTGTAAGACTCTCTGCACAAGAATATCCAGAGTCATTGAGTACCGATGGATCTGTGTTGTCAGCTGGGCCTGGCTCATGGAACTGGAAGTCTGATGATCCAAATCCAAAGGTTCCACAATTACCAAGTTCTGTCTGATCAAGGCCGAAAACTCGGAACAAAGTCTCCTGCTGTTCAAGAGAATCCAAGATGTCTTCATCAGTGGCACTATCACCATCATCATCAACTGAACTTTCTGACTCCGATTCTATGTCAGAGGTCTCCATCTTCTCTTTCTCATCACCATAGTAACGGTTACAGGCACTGTACGATTGCTCCTCCATAATCTCATCATCTGACTCTGAAAGTTCCTTTAGCTGTTTACGTCTTTCAGCTATCTCTTCCTTATTCAAAACAGTCTCTTTTAGCAGATTTCTTTGGTAATTTTTCCTCACAAAATCAGATTCAAATTTCGGCCTATTTCTCTGGTTATCTCCCCTTTGTCTGTTTTTCACACAGTCTTTGAGTTCAGCAGCATTATCACCGTTACCGTGGTCACCTTCTACCAGATTTCTAGCCAAACCATCCAGTTTTCTTTTTCCAGTCTTCCTTTTCCCAGTCATTTCTTTCCTTTTCCTATTCTTGTTAACATCAGTCTTTGCTATTTTTTCAGAGCCAGAAGGTGTTCCCTCAAGGATCATGATACTTGCATTATTTGCAGCAGTGATGAATGCTGTGTCACAAGCTATCTTACTGGGTTTACCTTCTGTCTCTGAACCCTTTTCTTTGCTGCGATGTCCTGTAGGAGTTTCCTGTATGAAGCCTGGAGAAGATACTTGTGGGCTGCTGTTGTCAGCATCGGGAAGAGTTATCACAGTGACACTTTCTGAATGTGTTACACCCGTTAACAAAGTCTTGTCTCTTGATCCACTTTTCTTCTTTGCCTTTTTCTTTTCAACTTTTGACACTTTCTTAGATTTTGATTTTTTCTTGTTGGCTTTAGTCATTTTCTCCTTATGCACCATGAATGCCGAGACTTTCTTTGCCATGATTGAATTAGTGATGGGTCAAATTTCAGCCTGTCTGTTTCCTGAAAGAAGAGGTAAAAAAAATTATTGTCAAATCGGATACCTTTATCAAAAAGCTACAATGGGACAGGATATATATTGTTACATGTGAATGATATAAGTTGCTTGTGTTTGTTTGATTGTTGTCTAACAATGCACTTAACAATATTCCAGCTATATGACAGCGGTCTGTAACTAAACAATTTGGACCAGAGAATCCAGTGATTGACATCATGAGCATTTCGATGGAACTGGGATGCAATGACATGCATCAACCAAGTCAGCGAGTCTGAGCACCCGATCCCCTTAATCCCCTAATACAACAAGCATGGGTTACTGAAGACCGCCGTAAAAGGCGACTATGCTTGTCCTAAAAGGCGACTAACAGGATCGGCTGGTCAGGCTTGCTCACTTGGTTGATGCACGTCATCAATCCCAATTGTGTGGATTGATACTCATGATGTCAATCACTGGATTGTCTGGTCCAGACTCGATTATTTACAGACCACCGTCATATAGCTGGAATATTGCTGAGTGGGGCGTTAAACGACAAACCAACCAATACTGAAGACCATTTCTAACATGGATTTTCACGGGACTCTACTTTGATCACCTTCATATCATACATTCCTGCCAATTTCTGGCTAGAGGGTTGATTTAAGAGTTTGAATGCTGCGCTACTGAAATGCAGATAAAGTATACTTCGGGATAAGTCTCGTTTAAGTTGCTTTTGAATATCGTTTGTGAAATACATGACATCTCGCATGACATTACTCATTTTTCAAATCTATGTTAGGTGATCGAAAACTGAACTTTGCATCGCAAATAACGACAAAGATTATTTACGTAGTCTGCCCTTACTTAGATTTTACCGATATACCGAGCCAAGATAATGCTACATGAATGTTTCAAGCAGGGAATGAAATGTAGCGAGGAGACAAGACGGCGTATATTGTTTCCCCAGAATCCCCGATTATAACTTCTTGCACGTGTTTTTGTTTACAGGAAGTTAGCAAATGATAATTTGCGCATGCGTAGAAAGTTGTTTCCGATATTACAAGGAAGTCCCGTGATGTAAATAGGAAGCAAGATTCTCCTTTTGGAAAAAGGTTAGGAGTGTTATTAGCGAGTTTTATGTCCCATTTTGTTTTCGGGCGGCCAAATACTTCATAAAGGATTTAATTAAGATTGTTGCATGTGTTCGATCTTATGTGTGAGCGGCAGCTCTGAAAATATATTTTGACCATATTCTTTTTGGACTTGTTTACCATTGGTGCCAGATATGCGCATCGTAGACATCTACATGTGGGATAAGATATTTCAAGCCTATGAGACGTTATGTTTGTAATTTCATGTGTACATACAATCAAAATTCATTCAGAAAAAAATCGACTGCATGTGTTTATATGCGTTCACACTTTCAAGAAGTTGCAAGTCTTATTTTGAAAAAAAGTCAATTTTGACATTTTCATTCTTATGTGTGTAGATATTGAATGTGTTTCAGTGTTCTGTCAATAATAATTTCAGAAACTTTCCCTTGAAACTGTTACTGGCATATCCATGTCTTGATGAGAAGACATTTTGAGACAAGACTGCAGTTTACATCTTAGCCAGGTTCAGTTATATACCGGTAGTGCTAATTGGCTCTAACTGTGGTTCTTGCCTCACTGATCTTGTTTGCATCTTCAATCCTTAGGGTTAGATGTGTTAGGATAGGCTACCCCCATCTCTATCCAAAGTTGACCTAACCTTGGATCCCTTTCCAATCAAGCAACCCTTTACGATCATTAGGGTTAGGCACCCCATGCCAACCAAACATTCCTCCACAATATTTAGATTTGGGCACTGCTTGCCGATCAAACATCACTTTACCATACCTATAGCTTTAGGAACCACATCAAGATCTTTTAGGATTGTTGTGAGTAAGGTTTAGGGTTAACTATCTCACCTCATTTAATGGATTAATCCAATGTAATCCAAAGTAATACCATACAATTTGTGTCAAGTTTCCAGTTTTAAAAAGAAATGTGGCTACTGCTTATCTTCACAAATGTACCATGAACACAGGTATGGTGATAATATTAATATCAACTGTCAGCAAATTGATAACAATGTTGAAACTCATCTTTAACCAAACTAACATGACTAAAACAAAGAAAACATAACTTGTTTACAAAGTCTATCTGGGAGGTGTTCCCTAATCAGCAGATCAGTCCTTACAGTGCTTGATGCAGGAATTCAATTGTTTATTGAGAACACCTGCGTTAGTTATCCAGAGATATTTCAACATTATACAAGATGATTGTAGATAACAGAAGAAATATTGCCATTACTCATTTACTATCTGACTTGTCAGATGCCTTCTTGTAAATAATATGAGACGGTCTTCACTTACATTATGCTATCAAGATGCTTGTTATGACACCAACTGGCCATGGGACAAGTGTCTGCTGGCGATGCATGTTCTAGCAAAACAATTACATAGAGCATACAAAAATCTTGTCAACTAATAATGATAGATTTGTTACGAGTGGCATTAGCAGCTTTAGAAATTTGCACTAGTCCTAAAGTTCCTTGCAAAACTGCCTCAAAGTTAATTTGACATAAGGACTAGTAGAAAGTGACATTTTTAAGGGTTTTGCTATATGTTTTAATTATAAGGACTAGTAGACAAAACTGTTAGTTTCTACCATTGATGAGGTTATGCACGATCTTAAGAGCTTATCGTTCATGTATACCACTTGACTTTTGGTTTTGGGCATACAAGACCCTTCAGCTTGTAAATTAATGCTGGGATGGGTAACTCGGGTACTCGGGTACTCGGATCAGGTGGGTGCTGAGAAGGACCCAGGTACCCACAGGACTGCCCGGACCCGTGATCATTTTATATATGTATCTAAGTACATTTTGTCCAGGGCTCTGGTCAAACTGTTCCTAATTAGACATTTATAGATACTTCTTGAGACCTACAGCGGGTATCCGTGTAGGGTCGGATGATAGCGGTTGGGTACCCGGGTAGTAAAACTGGACTTGTCCCAGCCCTATTGTAAATACTACACATTTCTAATGTTGCATGTACCACATAATCTTAGTACAAAATGTGTTACTACTAGTGGTTATAATGATGTTCCTTGAAAGCATTCAGTACTTTATTTTTTATTTTTGCAGAGTTCACCGCCAAAAAGAATGAGTGAGGTCACTGAGGACTCAGATGTGGCAACCTCAGAAACTCATTCCAAGTCGGACACACATCTACAGAATGGTGTAGTGAAGGGACACGAAAAACAGATTAGTCAAGTTAACGGCCAAGCAACGGTGTACACAAATGGTCACGATGCCAGCCCCGAGGAAAAACATAAAGATAAAGAAAAGGAAAAAGAGAAAGCAAGAGCTCCTTTGTTAAGTCAGGGGAGCAGTTATAAATCTGAGGACACTCCAACAAATGCTGACACAACCATTTTAGCAGCCTTGAGTGAAAATGCCAAAAATGTCCGCCGGGAAAAGAAACCCAGTGATGGAGATAGTGCTGATTATGACACTCAGTCCGACTCTATCGAAACTCTGGAGGAAGAGAGCTCCCACGAGGACACGGTGAATGACTTAAGTGACTCCCAGCGACAGATGTCACTTACAAACCATGATGATGAGTCAGATGAAGTTTCAGAAACTGATATAAGGGAAACCACAGATGATTATCTTACCCTTAATGGTGTGTTGCGTCCAGATAGTCTTTCATTGCCAAGGCCACTACAGCAGGTGGAACGGGTTCGAAGCAGGAGCGAGGTTCAGATCAAATCTGTCAGCTGTGACCCAAGAGGTCAGCCAGACCGAGGAAGGACGCAAAGTGAAATTATTGAGATTAACTCATCGCTGAGGCGAAGAGATGGCTTGGGTTCGGATGAGTATCTGTCCAAGAGTTTGCCTCATGGAACAATCATGAGAAAGGGGGAGATGATTGAGTTTGTGGCGGAGGATCTCCAGGAAAAAATCAGAAGGAGCAGTCCATTGTCTAGAACGGGTATGTCATCTTTTTTCAGATTGAGACAAACCTTGTTAATCCAGACCCTGTTTGAAATATTACCCCATACATTTTCCTTTTCAGAGGTTTAATTTGAAGACAAGGTATTTGGCAGGTTCAGTTATTTTCCAGAGGTTCTTGGCATAGGATAGTCTACTTTATGAAACACCAGTGATGTCATCCCATTGTCCTGCCATTGTCTTTATATCTCATAAAATCTTTTTAAACATAAAACATTTTGCTGATTTTGGATTAGACATTCTGCTGTGGTGCCTATGTTTTTATCATTTTGAAAGAGCTCTTTAGGAAATTTTGAATATACCTGGGATTTTATATGATCCCAATTTTGCACACAAATGTTGCAGATTTCACACACAAAATACCGAGGGTGAAATGATACACAGGTAAATCTTGAGTTTTCATGCTCTGATAACATACACATTTCTTACTGTATTGATACCAAACGATACACTTGCTAAGATAAATTTCTTATTACTCATTTAATGCTCCCCAGCGTTTTTGCCAGTCAAATATCACAAAATTACTTGGAATTGTGTGTTTCAAGTTCAGTACTAATAATAGCCGCTTCGAACATGTATCTGCAGCTCACTTTTCCTTTTGGACCTGTTGTGAAATGTTTATAGTCCACGCAATTTGACGTAAATATGCGTAACACGATATGTATCGTATCTATACCTTTCGGTATGACCATGATGACTAAAATGTACTTTTGGTTTTATATTTCAATGGATCAAAATTGCAATCTTTATATCTGTAGCCTAGAATGGTACTTACACTTAGTTCGAAAACAATATACGTAATTTTAATAGAACCAAGTAACTCAATTTAAATTGAAAGGTTCAGATTCCAGAACCTGAGGAAAATCTAGGCTTGCTTCATTTAGGGCTTTTGTAATACAGAAAGGGCTTTTATAATAATATGGTCCAGGGACTGTGAGGCAGACTACAGAGGCGCTGATAAACCTCAATACTTTGAAAATGTGACCGCCTCCATTGTCTAGTGATAGATTGTCTGGCCGGAGAGCGGAAGGTTTGGGGTTTGATCCCTGGCCCGAGTCATACCAAAACAATGACTCGTCGGCTCGAGTCAGTATACTGTGTCTGAGTGGAGTATTCATGTTAAACTGCAGCATGGTATCTCAGTGGGCTAGCACTATAAATCGGCATCAGTCCTGACCAGTACAAGCAGCCACACAAACACACACACACAGGTGCATGCACGTCGCTATGTAAGTAAAATAATGTTGGACGCGACGTTAAACCCCATTTCACCTTCACCTCAGTTTTAACATGTTAAAGAATCACTTTTTCAAATACATGTACACCAGCAAGAGATATGGAAAGTGTGTTTGAAACATAATATGGTTGACAATTATTGTTTCATATTTTACTTTCACTTTATAAGTAAGATAAGACACTTCCCCTTGGGTTTTATCTGAAACATTAAACTGAGCTGATTTTGCATTGGACATTCTTCTGTGATGCCTATGTTGTTAACTTTTTGAAAAAGCTCTTTAGGAGATTTTGAATAGCAGTGAGGCAAAGTTTTGTAACATGAACAAATCTGAAACAGTGCTGGTTAGACCTGTGACACTGATCAGTAGGCGACGTAACGTATACGCGAGACGGATTTCATGTTGCATATACGCTCGAAAAAAGGTTGACTTGTCCACATCTGTTAATTGACCACAGATTTTTGCATCTTGCGCAAAACATATTTACAAGAGTAGAGTTGTTGACACTGATACTTTTTAATGAATGACATGAAAATAATTGTAAACATGGTAAAAGCATTCATGAAACGTTCTAATTTGGAGAAATATTTTCAAGAAAATAAATTTTGTATTTATAAAAGCATATTCATTGTAAATTCACATAATATGTCAATTTTTTCCACACATTTGCTGATGACTCCTGATCACTGAGAGGGGCCCAGTCATCTAAGGTGCCACGACTTGCTGAGTTGCGTCCCTTGGGCACGCCAGACACCTATGATTGTGGGTTCGAATCCTGGTTCGCCCCGATTATGTTTCTAGGTTTGTCAGCACCATGCTCGTGGGTTTCACCAACACATGATCAAAGTGGTAAACATGTCAGACCTGCATCACTTTGGGCTTTCCTCCCACATTAAGCTGACACGCTGCGATATAACTGTAATACTGTTAAAAGCGGCGTTTAACCCAACTCACACACTCACTCAATCATCATTGGGATCTGTTGTTAAGTTTATCAGAACAATGTGGATTAATTCATCCAACTCCATATCTGAAATTCTTGTTGGATGCTTAGCTCAGTTGTTGAGTCACAACCTTTAAGACCCCACACAAGACAATTAGATTTTAAGTCTTAGCTGTAACATTATATTATTGCTGTCACCAACCCCTGGGAAAATAGCCTGAAACGTCTGCTGGCAGCAAGGGCCAGCTGATTCTTATGTGTTATTTTATACTTATACTAAACACATGCACAGACGAACACACACAAACCCTAACAAAGTTACAATTAAAATGTTTTTCTATGTACTACAAATAGCTAAAATTTGGCTGTGACACACATCATGTATCATATGGTCAGGTGTAGATTTGAGATTCATTGATACAATGTGAATCGTGACCACCTAATTCATCCGTCATGATCATGACTTAATGATTAAGTTTCCTGTTCCTGTTGTCTAACCTTGAGAGTTAACAATATCAATACCATATAACATAAAAAAGCAATAATGTGAAGGAGTATTTATGATCTTATCTCATTGTCGTGTTTCATAAGCCTGATTAGATAATGACTCCTCATTGATTGTTGAATAATCTCGCATTGTGTGTGACAACTTAATCTCCTTACATTATGTCCTTGAGGCAAACTTTGTAGTTTACTTTTATCCGTAAATTAACTCTGCCATTATTGTGTATAGCAGTTTTCACTGAGTCAAGCTTCTAACACTTGACACCTGCTTGTTGCCATGCCAACAGACTCAAGTTGCTACAGTAGCAGACGGTCAAGTTTGCGGAGTGTGTCCAGTTCTACTTCTGTGTCCACCTCAATGGCCACTTCCACAGCGTCCGGAATGTCCCGGTCACCCAGCAGTCTGTTCCAGCAGAGTCCTGATGACATTCCTCCAATTGACCCTCAAGCTGTCCTTGAACTTGAGAATCAGGCCCATCTTGTTGCGGACAGCGTTGACCTTATGATGGGAAACTTGAAGGCAAATCTCCACAAGGTCAGTTCTCAAGTTTGATAGGAAGATTATTATCATCCCAAAGTAACTTACACAGGAGATATATGATAGGAGATACTGCTGCTTTGAGATTGCATCACAATGCCTTGCAGGATGTTGTGATGTCAGCGATTACCATGATGTCACAATCAAATGACATCCCTAATCTCTGTCACTAAGGCTTTTTAGCTGTCCTTTTTGAACCTTAAGGACAAAATCAATGTGATGAACGAGGCCTTGAACAAACACTGTGGAAAAAAATATACACTCCATTCACTATCGATAAACTGGGCATTTAGTTGGTTTCATTAGCTAATTAATACATAGATGCGTAGATATTTGACCATTTTCAAACTTTTAACCAAAATATTTATGAAGGTTTCAAACATTCCTTCGCATGTGGATTTTCAATCAGTCGGTGCAATTTGTTCAAAAAGAAAAAATATTTCAATGGCGGCTCACTTGAACGAAAGTGTAAACAAGGGGAATTTGACTAACTCCATATGCGTTATTTATTGACAGTAGAATTGTGAAAATTACACAGATGTGTTGGAAATTTACTACTTTTTGCGATGTTGCAATTGCTATGGGCTTGGGGTAATCCAAAAATATTTTATTTCAATTCTTTTAACATGATGTTTCAGAAGGACATATATGTCCCTCTGGCACAGCAACTGCGTTTTGTGTAGGGACATATATGTCCAAATGGCATCCAGGGGGTTAAGACACAAGTTATTACAGTATACAAACTGAAAAAGTTGCAAGAATGATTTTGGATGACAAATAGAAACTCACTCTGTCATTTGAGATAAAATATAACAACACTCATTGATAAAAAAATTATAACTTCGCCATACCTGAGAGTTTTTAACTTTCATTGATGCTTGTTGATAGATTTGATGTAAAAAGACACTCGTGGGAGATTCTGGATAATGCAAAAGAATTGGCCTGTGTGAGAACTCAATATTACTTTATTACAAGTATCCGATGTGTACCCTCACTGTGAGGTGATAAAGTTGATGTAGGCGAGATATTCAGTCTGTGTGGATGGATTATATTTCATATAGCGGCACATGTGTCCCTGTTGTCAAGGTGGTTCACCATGAATATATTTCTAGATTGTCAGCACCATACCCGTGCTCCTTTGGGTTTTATGAAAGTTGTAAACATCTAAGACCTGCTGCACTTAAGGCTTTCCTCCCACATTAAGCTGACATGCCGTGATATAACTAGAATATTGTTTAAGGCAGTACAAAAGCTTATCGTGATCACCATCATCCAGTATATCATGTAAATGTTGACCATAATGATCCAGGTTAGAATGGGTTTTCAGCAACCCCCTCCTTGTTGTAAGAGGCAACCCAATCTTGTTGTATGTATCGACTAACAGGATCGGGTGGTCAGACTCGCTGACTTGGTTGATACATATCATCGTATCCCAATTGCGTGGATTGATGCTCATGACATCAATCACTGGATTGTCTGGTACAGACTCGATTATTTACAGACTGAAGTCACATA
This sequence comes from Haliotis cracherodii, assembly GCF_022045235.1. Classification (NCBI taxonomy): domain Eukaryota; kingdom Metazoa; phylum Mollusca; class Gastropoda; order Lepetellida; family Haliotidae; genus Haliotis; species Haliotis cracherodii. The sequence goes on from NW_027266319.1 coordinate 10,162,643, forward strand.
GCTGTTCATAGTTTTTACTATTGGTAAAGAAAGATCTGAAGACATTCCATTATGGGTCACATGAGAACAACCTTTCATCTGACCAATTAGAACATCGCTTACCAGATCAGGAAAGTGACAGTCGAAATGTGTTATCTAATCACGCAAGCTCGGAATGGTTTACACAGGGTATTCAGAACGACAGTTATGGGCTGGGTGACAGATTCTGTCAAAATCATTGTCCGTCTCTTTTTTCAATGGAATAAACATTTGAAACGAGGGAAGCACTCCGTAGCATTTTCATCAGTAAGTTTTCCCATTTTGAATCGATAATTTTCAAAGCGTAAACTGAAATGAAAGTTGCCAGTTTTAAATGACAGCTGTAAAGCTTGAGAAAGCTGCTTTGTTTTTGGCTAATGTCACCTTCTTGTTAGTCATTTCATTGGTTGGTCAAAGTTTGCGAAAGATCGTTCAGATGTGAGCCATAACGGGGTGTCCTCAGATCTTTGTTTAGCAGTAGCAACATATGAGAATTTATTTTAATGACATTGAAAACACACCATTTTCAGGTCACAGAAGTCTGTTAATCTGGACAAAGGTGTAATATACGTCAGGGTAATAGATAACTTGATTTCAGTGTCGATGAATCCTTTTTCAGATGTCGTCTATCACGATCGGCTGTCTCGATGCGTACCGGAGATCGGTGGACGTCACTTGCGAGTCAGTGGATGGGAGTATTAAGGTGAGACAGCATCTTGCTTCTTGGTATCAGGCGATATGTTAGATAGAATAATTGATAATTGCATCAGATTGATTTGACCAATCACATGTTTATATGGCAGTCCAAGGGACCCCATGCTGATTACAACAGGGGTCTCTCTCCTGTCAGGTTCACTGGCCTGTAATTGGCCTCCTGGTAGTTTGAATATTGAAAATTGTATGTTCTGAATATTTTCTATTTCTTGTTCATAATATTGTCTGTAGAGGTTGGCTTATCAGGAAAATCAGTATGAAACTTTAAACATTGGATGCTTAATATCTATATAGTACTCTTTGAAAGGTAGGTTTGTTCTCAATCAAACCAAATTAGTAACATGTTGTGAGGTGAGGTGAAATGGGGTTTAAAGATGGATTCAAGATTGTTGCACTTATATAGTGTGTGTGTGTGGCTGTTTGTACTGTCCAGACTAATTCCCATTTTATAGTATTAGCCCACTGAGATACCATCCTGTAGTTTAACATGAATACCCCCACTCAGACACAGTATACTGACTCAAGCCGACCAGTCCTTGTTTTAGCCCCTTAATGCCAAGCGACAGGCAGGGTAACAACAAGTACAATCTTTTGATGTCTTTTGGTATGACGTGACCAGGATTTGAACCACTGAGCTTCCGCTCACCGAACGGACGTTCTACCACTGGACCAGTAACATGTAACCACCTCAGGGTCAGATAATGATTATATAATAATTGCCTCTGTCCATAGAGACTCCAGTACTCTAAGCCCTTTTAAAACCCTAACCTAACCACAAACTAAATATGGTCTTTCTTATTTTCTCTGTGGTTTAAGAAGTATAATGAAATTTATGACAAATAGACAATAAAGTTTGACTAGTGTGTCTCTAAATGATTGGTTTTTGTTTCAGTCGATGTACGCTCTCATGGCCAAGTGTGAGGAGCTCAGTACGAACATGCAGCCAGTCTACAAGCTGGCAGAAAAAATGTATCCTTTTTGGTTGAAGCCCGCTCGACATATTTTCATGAACAAAAGACATATCATAGTCTTTTTTTGTAGGATGGGTGGATAAGCCTAGTGCTTAACATGGTTAAAGCGTTTTGTCATCACACTCGGTTCAATTCCCCACATGGGTACAATCAAGGGTCACACAGTATTGAATTTTGCCTTCTTGGCTTGAAAAGGCATAAGATTCAATAAATTCATCGAAAATTCTTCTGGTAACTAAAAACAATTAATTTTTTCCCTTGAATAGTGTGCAACAACCTTATGTGGCAAAAGATGAGGCCATAACTGAATGTATAAATAATATCAAGACATTGGACTTGAATGTTTTATTGGTGGTGTATTTTGATGCACAAATGGAATGATCTGCCAAATCTGTTTGAATGCACACTTGGGTCTTATATTAACCGGGGACATGGGTGGCCCAGTCCTCTAAGGAGGCACAATTTGCTGTGCAGAGTTGGTTTTGGTTTCGCCAGAAACCGATGATCGTGGGTTCAAATCCCGGTTTGACCAAATTTTCTGGGTTTGTCAGCACCATACCCATGATCTTGGTTTTCGCCGAAGTGGTAAGACCATCACATAGGGTTTTCCACCCACATCAAGATGACACCCTGGGATATAACAGGAATACTTTCAAAGCGGCATTAAACCTAACTTACTTATATTTACCCTTGAAGAGTGTGATTATTGCCCTGAAAAAGGCTTAAAAGAGCCTTATATTTGTATGAACCATGGATTAAGTAATACCTGCCCTCCACATGATGTGTGCACAAGACTTGCAGGAGTAGACTGTCAGTATGACATGGTGATGCAATGATGTTTGGAGCGGGACTTAGCAGGACCATGGGGACAACCATTTGTGCACAATTTTCACACCACCAGTCCAAGGACCTGTATCATATCTCCCTGTTCATCTTTGTAACATGGAGAAAATCCATTAAATCTTGTTCATGTTTTTCAGTTCAGACCTTTTCCTTAACCCTCCCCAGAAAGGAGATCAAGCGGCTCCTGGATCTGTTTGAAGCCCAGCTGGCTGACAAGACATGAATACCACACCCACCAACGTCTTCAGCTGCATGAAAGTGGCAATTGTTTGTCATGACCTTCCTCTTGGTTTCCTGATTGAGTTAACGCTGCAGACTTCACCCAGCCTCATAATACACAGAACTGCCTTTGACTCCAAACTTGTAATAGGGATGAAGCTTGTAGCTTGAGAGAATTAGAAATGATTTAAGTACATTCTATTTAATTTGAAAGATTGAAGAGATGTTGATATTTAGTATAGTTTGAAGGTAGTGTGTTTAGTTCAGGCAACCATGATGTAAGGGGAGGTAACTTCATTACATAGTTACCTCCCTTGATTGTTGACATCTGAAGCCCTACTTTCTGTAAACCTTAGTATCGACTTCATCATTTCACAGCTATGAATTATCAGGTTGATAAGTGTGCAGGGAATTCATTTTGCAGTCTTGCAATTCAGCCTTTGAAGGTCACTGAAAAACAATTGACATTTTTCATCAGGTATCAAATATATTTAGTATGTGTATTATATGCTGTGTAAACTTCAGGTGTATTTCACATCCTCTGTGATCAATGTATACATAATAGCAAGAACTGGCAGAAACAACTAGTTTTGTCATTACAAGACATTTCATAATGTAACAGCCATATACTTAGCTATGGTTTCTGATAGATGTATATATGAATAGATGTCTGCGATAAGCCTTTGTCAAACCACACCTCCAGCTCTTTGTGTAGAATTGATTGTGTCGATCTCTACTGAGCTTCTACAAGCTCCTAAATGGTAGGGTATGTTACAGCAGAATGAGATTACCTGCGGAGAGATCAGAGAGGTTAATTTAGAAATGGCTACTCTGTAAGGAAATATATAGGAAGTGGCGCTTAACTTGTACCAGGTACACATTAAATAACACTTGACATTAAATATAAGCCTCCCTTCACTAATTGTGAAACATTTGGAGACATTTTCTGTTAGCAAGTTATATGCTTGGTTATGCTAAAGCTTCCAAGATGTCCACATTACCTTGTTTGTGCTGGCATTGACTGTTCCCATTGATGGTCTGCATGATATTTGGAAACTCCAATGTTGTTTTAGCACTGCCCTGTATAATAACGAGAGTCCTACTTATTGACCTTTTCAACGAATGGTTCTGTACTTAACCCTCAGAAAGTATTCCTAGTATCTTGGAAGAAGAAAATCTCAGTAGCTTACCAATATGTTTTGCCAAAAAGCTTGCAGAGTTATAATACACACCAGCGCACAGCCCTGAATGTGTAGCCATGTAGGTGTTGTTGATGTCCACAATGTCCAGAGCTGCTTCACAGAGCCGCCACACAGTCTAGACCTGATTCACAGAGCCACAACATCTACAGATGCTTCAGACCTTCGTATGGAGCTCCTTCACAGAGGTAGAAAGTCTAGAGCTGCTTCAAGGAGCCAAGTCTAGACTTGCTTCACTGAGCGACAAAGTCTAGAGCTGCTTCAAGGAGCCATGTCTAGACTTGCTTCACTGAGCGACAAAGTCTAGAGCTGCTTCAAGGAGCCATGTCTAGACTTGCTTCACTGAGCGACAAAGTCTAGAGCCTCTTCAAGGAGCTACAATTTTCTCACATGATATTCATTCTTCAATAGACTTCTATCACTGTACATCACCGGCCATGATCCACGCTGGCCAGTACAGCACTGTACGGTCTGTGATGGTGTTACTATAAGTAAATGTATCTGGTAAATATTTCTGCTTTTAATGCTAAGCTAGGGTAGCTTATGGATGTGTATATGTATTTAATACATTGATCAGGGTGTCAGCATTGGCAGGATGGTGAAATGCTGATCTGTGAACCAACCAGGATGAGACCACTGGGTACGGTTGAAGCGTCCAAGGTCGTGTATCACAAGTGTGAGGCTAGCTGTTTACGGGACTAAGACATGAACTTGAAATAATATAATGAAATAGATTTGGTATGTCACAATTTACCAATGTATCAATGTTTTATGAAAACAGACTGGACGATACACTACACAATACACCTGCCCACGTATCAATACATGTTTTAAGGCAGTATCAATTTTCAAAAAGTATTGCCAGGTCGTTACGACATTTTGCAATAGCCTGGTCTGATGACTTCTCAGGTTAGTGTTATCTATTATTGCAAAAAAACAAACGATAAATCTAATTACACAATACCATAAGAACCAATTAACCAGTCAAACATTAAACATTAACTGGTTAACTGAAACATCTTGTTTGCTGGGTTACATAGCACATGGAGAATTTCACTCAAAAACGTGCAAACATAATATCGCAGAACATAATATTTCGTGACTCAAGTATCGCGATATGTATCTACATGTGGTAGGCCTATCAGGACACGTCTAAACTGTATGCACCAACAACTGGTTTGTTTATATCACATTGACACAAATCTGTAGCACTATTTGCAGAAACTGTATTAAGATAATAACTATGTAGTTATTTTTATGAATTGTTCTTTGACACCCTAAATCTGTCAATTTATTTTGCTAATTATCAAATTATTTTCAAAGATTATATAACAATAATTTATACACTAATTTTGATGTCTCCCCAAGTGTATACTCATCCTCGATTATCCAGAGTATTATATCTCCATTCTGATAGGGTTTTCTGGGTTCAGTCGCTACCATTGCTTTGTTTTGTGTCAGTTTCAAATTAAACAGTGTTAAAGCTCGCTCTCTGGCTCTCTATTCACCTTACAGATTTCTCTCATGATTGAAATATGTACTGTACTCACCTTGTCTCAAATACAACTAGGAACGTCTTAAAGTATAAGGACTCGTACAAGGCTGCAATTTTGAATGTATGCTGCATGATTAAGGCATTTTCACTTCTTTCTGATATCAAGTGCGAGATATTGTTAGCTAAGTTAGTGGTGAGAGTGATGGGATGGAGACATCACTTACACTTGTGTAACAAAGCTATTGTGACAAATTGGTCCAGGGTATTTATCCCAACAGTATGGACATATTATACCCTGGATTACAGAGGATGGTATAAAGCCCTGTTTCTCCACAACCCTGTACATAGGAACTCAACAAATATCTCAATCAAGTGATGACGTGGATGGTGATAAGCACAATGTTTCTGTATCGTGTATATTATATGAGAAGAAATAACAATTATGATTCATTATTATAGCCAACATTCCATTTGTAATCTTTTCATCATATTGTACATAATTATAAAATGGATTATCAAATCTGCATTTAATCTTTCAAACTTTGAAATATGTTGACTGTCACTTTGTAATCATATCAGGGATTTATCTAGACCTGCTCAGGGGCTGATAATCAGTTCAAAATCTGCAGCAATTGTTAGCAAAAATTCCCAAACAAGTATTAAAAAGGTCCTATTTCATGTAAACGTATTTATGACGAATGTGATGGCTTTGTCAAAGTGACTTGTACTTTACTGATAACAAGACCCCAAATAGGAAGAGCCGTAAATATGCACAATGTTAGATACACAGGAACTCGCTATTGATCAGCAAAAAGAAATTATTTTCCCCCTATCTCTATTTATATATAGGTGGTATATATTTTTATTTACTTACCAATAACAAGTTCCTACAGTATACCTCTGAAAATAAGAACTTAAAAATCGAATTTTGAATTCCAATTTGCTTGCCAAGGACACTTAGTTTGGTATCCCAGATACATCCCTGCATATAATGACTGTGGTGTTGCAATCATATGGAACCTGTCAACTTCAAGTTTTAAGTGTGAATGCAGTCATGTTTTATGTTGAACACATTGAATATATGTAAGTAATTTGCTGTTACCATTAAGCTAAAGCTTGGCATTTATCAATTGTTATGAATATTTACAATCATTACATGTTAAATGTGTAAAACATGAATTCTTTTCATAATCTATCTCAAACTGTGCTAATTCAAATGTCTTAAGCCTAGGATTAGAAGGTGCCCAAACACAGTGTTGCTCGAAAAGATCAGATGGTCGTACTGAGTGACTTGGTTGTTTTGCGTCATCATAAGAAGTCAGGGGACATCAACATCCTCAACCACTGGTTTGTCTGACCTAGATTCAATTATATAAGGGCTCCTGTGACATAGCTTGAATATTGCTGACTGCAGCTTCAATCAACAAACGATTGTGTAGTTTTGTAAATATTTATCGATGATATATAAAAGATTATGTGTAAGGGACAAGGCTATTATTAGTCAGCTGTACAATAGCCAAGTGATGGTCGCAATCAACCAGTGACACTTGGGTCTCCGACTACATTTGAGATGTGATGTAACTGAAATACGGATCAATGTAACATCAAGTCCAACTCCTTCATCCACTGAGCAAACTCACAGGAGGTGGTTAGAACGGTCACCCACCTGGTGGGGTTCCACTGTATCTAAAGGCTTCAATGTAACATCAAGTCCAACACCTTTCCCCACTGAGCAAACTCACAGGAGGTGGTAAGAAGGGTCACCGAGCTGGTGGTGTTCCACTGTATCTGAAGGCTTCAATGTAACATCAAGTCCAACACCTTCATCCACTGAGCAAACTCACAGGAGGTGGTAAGAAGGGTCACCGAGCTGGTGGTGTTCCACTGTACCTGAAGGCTTTAATGTAACATCAAGTCCAACTCCTTCATCCACTGAGCAAACTCACAGGAGGTGGTAAGAAGGGTCACCGAGCTGATGGTGTTCCACTGTACCTGAAGGCTTTAATGTAACATCAAGTCCAACTCCTTCATCCTCTGAGCAAACTCACAGGAGGTGGTAAGAAGGGTCACCCAGCTGATGGTGTTCCACTGTATCTGAAGGCTTCAATGTAACATCAAGTCCAACTCCTTCATCCACTGAGCAAACTCACAGGAGGTGGTAAGAAGGGTCACCGAGCTGGTGGTGTTCCACTGTATCTGAAGGCTTTAATGTAACATGAAGTCCAACTCCTTTACCCACTGAGCAAACTCACAGGAGGTAGTTAGAACGGTCACCCAGCTGGTGGTGCTCCATTGTATCTGAAGGCTTCAATGTAACATCAAGTCCAACACCTTTCCCCACTGAGCAAACTCACAGGAGGTGGTTAGAACGGTCACCCAGCTGGTGGTGCTCCATTGTATCTGAAGGCTTCAATGTAACATCAAGTCCAACACCTTTACCCACTGAGCAAACTCACAGGAGGTGGTTAGAACGGTCACCCAGCTGGTGGGGTTCCATTGTATCTGAAGGCTTCAATGTAACATCAAGTCCAACACCTTTCCCCACTGAGCAAACTCACAGGAGGTGGTTAGAACGGTCACCCAGCTGGTGGGGTTCCATTGTATCTGAAGGCTTCAATGTAACATCAAGTCCAACACCTTTACCCACTGAGCAAACTCACAGGAGGTGGTTAGAACGGTCACCCAGCTGGTGGGGTTCCATTGTATCTGAAGGCTTCAATGTAACATCAAGTCCAACACCTTTACCCACTGAGCAAACTCACAGGAGGTGGTTAGAACGGTCACCCAGCTGGTGGGGTTCCATTGTATCTGAAGGCTTCAATGTAACATCAAGTCCAACACCTTTCCCCACTGAGCAAACTCACAGGAGGTGGTTAGAACGGTCACCCAGCTGGTGGGGTTCCATTGTATCTGAAGGCTTCAATGTAACATCAAGTCCAACACCTTTCCCCACTGAGCAAACTCACAGGAGGTGGTTAGAACGGTCACCCAGCTGGTGGTGCTCCATTGTATCTGAAGGCTTCAATGTAACATCAAGTCCAACACCTTTACCCACTGAGCAAACTCACAGGAGGTGGTTAGAACGGTCACCCAGCTGGTGGTGCTCCATTGTATCTGAAGGCTTCAATGTAACATCAAGTCCAACACCTTTACCCACTGAGCAAACTCACAGGAGGTGGTTAGAACGGTCACCCAGCTGGTGGTGCTCCATTGTATCTGAAGGCTTCAATGTAACATCAAGTCCAACACCTTTACCCACTGAGCAAACTCACAGGAGGTGGTTAGAACGGTCACCCAGCTGGTGGGGTTCCATTGTATCTGAAGGCTTCAATGTAACATCAAGTCCAACACCTTTCCCCACTGAGCAAACTCACAGGAGGTGGTTAGAACAGTCACCCAGCTGATGGTGTTTCATTGTATCTGAAGGCTTCAATGTAACATCAAGTCCAACACCTTTCCCCACTGAGCAAACTCACAGGAGGTGGTTAGAACGGTCACCCAGCTGGTGGTGCTCCATTGTATCTGAAGGCTTCAATGTAACATCAAGTCCAACACCTTTACCCACTGAGCAAACTCACAGGAGGTGGTTAGAACGGTCACCCAGCTGGTGGGGTTCCATTGTATCTGAAGGCTTCAATGTAACATCAAGTCCAACACCTTTCCCCACTGAGCAAACTCACAGGAGGTGATTAGAATGGTCACCCAGCTGGTGGTGCTCCATTGTATCTGAAGGCTTCAATGTAACATCAAGTCCAACACCTTTACCCACTGAGCAAACTCACAGGAGGTGGTTAGAACGGTCACCCAGCTGGTGGGGTTCCATTGTATCTGAAGGCTTCAATGTAACATCAAGTCCAACACCTTTCCCCACTGAGCAAACTCACAGGAGGTGGTTAGAATGGTCACCCAGCTGGTGGTGCTCCATTGTATCTGAAGGCTTCAATGTAACATCAAGTCCAACACCTTTACCCACTGAGCAAACTCACAGGAGATGGCTAGAACGGTCACCCAGCTGGTGGGGTTCCATTGTATCTGAAGGCTTCAATGTAACATCAAGTCCAACACCTTTCCCCACTGAGCAAACTCACAGGAGGTGGTTAGAACGGTCACCCAGCTGGTGGGGTTCCATTGTATCTGAAGGCTTCAATGTAACATCAAGTCCAACACCTTTCCCCACTGAGCAAACTCACAGGAGGTGGTTAGAACGGTCACCCAGCTGGTGGGGTTCCATTGTATCTGAAGGCTTCAATGTAACATCAAGTCCAACACCTTTCCCCACTGAGCAAACTCACAGGAGGTGGTTAGAACGGTCACCCAGCTGGTGGTGCTCCATTGTATCTGAAGGCTTCAATGTAACATCAAGTCCAACACCTTTACCCACTGAGCAAACTCACAGGAGGTGGTTAGAACGGTCACCCACCTGGTGGGGTTCCACTGTATCTAAAGGCTTCAATGTAACATCAAGTCCAACACCTTTCCCCACTGAGCAAACTCACAGGAGGTGGTTAGAACGGTCACCCACCTGGTGGGGTTCCACTGTATCTAAAGGCTTCAATGTAACATCAAGTCCAACACCTTTCCCCACTGAGCAAACTCACAGGAGGTGGTTAGAACGGTGACCCAGCTGGTGGGGTTCCACTGTATCTAAAGGCTTCAATGTAACATCAAGTCCAACACCTTTCCCCACTGAGCAAACTCACAGGAGGTGGTTAGAACGGTGACCCAGCTGGTGGGGTTCCACTGTATCTAAAGGCTTCAATGTAACATCAAGTCCAACACCTTTCCCCACTGAGCAAACTCACAGGAGGTGGTTAGAACGGTGACCCAGCTGGTGGGGTTCCACTGTATCTAAAGGCTTCAATGTAACATCAAGTCCAACACCTTTCCCCACTGAGCAAACTCACAGGAGGTGGTTAGAACGGTGACCCAGCTGGTGGGGTTCCACTGTATCTAAAGGCTTCAATGTAACATCAAGTCCAACTCCTTTACCCACTGAGCAAACTCACAGGAGGTGGTTAGAACGGTCACCCAGCTGGTGGGGTTCCACTGTATCTAAAGGCTTCAATGTAACATCAAGTCCAACTCCTTTACCCACTGAGCAAACTCACAGGAGGTGGTTAGAATGGTCACCCAGCTGGTGGTGCTCCATTGTATCTGAAGGCTTCAATGTAACATCAAGTCCAACACCTTTACCCACTGAGCAAACTCACAGGAGGTGGTTAGAACGGTCACCCAGCTGGTGGGGTTCCATTGTATCTGAAGGCTTCAATGTAACATCAAGTCCAACACCTTTCCCCACTGAGCAAACTCACAGGAGGTGGTTAGAATGGTCACCCAGCTGGTGGTGCTCCATTGTATCTGAAGGCTTCAATGTAACATCAAGTCCAACACCTTTACCCACTGAGCAAACTCACAGGAGATGGCTAGAACGGTCACCCAGCTGGTGGGGTTCCATTGTATCTGAAGGCTTCAATGTAACATCAAGTCCAACACCTTTCCCCACTGAGCAAACTCACAGGAGGTGGTTAGAACGGTCACCCAGCTGGTGGGGTTCCATTGTATCTGAAGGCTTCAATGTAACATCAAGTCCAACACCTTTCCCCACTGAGCAAACTCACAGGAGGTGGTTAGAACGGTCACCCAGCTGGTGGGGTTCCATTGTATCTGAAGGCTTCAATGTAACATCAAGTCCAACACCTTTCCCCACTGAGCAAACTCACAGGAGGTGGTTAGAACGGTCACCCAGCTGGTGGTGCTCCATTGTATCTGAAGGCTTCAATGTAACATCAAGTCCAACACCTTTACCCACTGAGCAAACTCACAGGAGGTGGTTAGAACGGTCACCCACCTGGTGGGGTTCCACTGTATCTAAAGGCTTCAATGTAACATCAAGTCCAACACCTTTCCCCACTGAGCAAACTCACAGGAGGTGGTTAGAACGGTCACCCACCTGGTGGGGTTCCACTGTATCTAAAGGCTTCAATGTAACATCAAGTCCAACACCTTTCCCCACTGAGCAAACTCACAGGAGGTGGTTAGAACGGTGACCCAGCTGGTGGGGTTCCACTGTATCTAAAGGCTTCAATGTAACATCAAGTCCAACACCTTTCCCCACTGAGCAAACTCACAGGAGGTGGTTAGAACGGTGACCCAGCTGGTGGGGTTCCACTGTATCTAAAGGCTTCAATGTAACATCAAGTCCAACACCTTTCCCCACTGAGCAAACTCACAGGAGGTGGTTAGAACGGTGACCCAGCTGGTGGGGTTCCACTGTATCTAAAGGCTTCAATGTAACATCAAGTCCAACACCTTTCCCCACTGAGCAAACTCACAGGAGGTGGTTAGAACGGTGACCCAGCTGGTGGGGTTCCACTGTATCTAAAGGCTTCAATGTAACATCAAGTCCAACTCCTTTACCCACTGAGCAAACTCACAGGAGGTGGTTAGAACGGTCACCCAGCTGGTGGGGTTCCACTGTATCTAAAGGCTTCAATGTAACATCAAGTCCAACTCCTTTACCCACTGAGCAAACTCACAGGAGGTGGTTAGAACGGTGACCCAGCTGGTGGGGTTCCACTGTATCTAAAGGCTTCAATGTAACATCAAGTCCAACTCCTTTACCCACTGAGCAAACTCACAGGAGGTGGTTAGAACGGTGACCCAGCTGGTGGGGTTCCACTGTACCTGATCTCTTCTATGTAACATCAAGTCCAACTCTTTTACCTACTCAGCCACCTCCCAAGAGGTGGATAGATGTGATGGCATTCCACTGTACCCAAAGCACATGCTTTTAACCAGTCAGCAGTAAACCAGATGTTAAACAAGACCAAGTGTCTGAAGAGTGAGGTGTAAGAAAGAACTTATGACATTGTCTAGTCATATTTAGGTGCTTCAAAGTAGACTTAATCAACTAAGATATTACTATGTAAATTCTTATTTATGTACGCAATCTTTCACTTTTGTAAATAATTGCTATTAATTTGGTTATTTATCTTTTGGCTTTGCATCAGCACAGTTACGGTGATGTGTGTGTATTCAGTCATGTGAAGATGGTCTTTTTATACTCAAGTTTAACAAGATTCAAGATGGTCTCTGTGCTCTGTTCTACAAAATGATCCCACTGCAACGATTGTTGAAAGTGTATTAAAGTATAGGAGTTACAATCACCTTAGCGCTGAGATTGCTTTGAGGAACAGACCCTTGGCCCAGTTCCACAAAACGATCGTAGCACTACGACATACATAAGCCAGTGTTAAAGAATAGGAGTTATAATTGACTTAGCGCTAAGTTGATTGTAACTCCTATTCCTTAACACTGGCTTACGACAGTTGTAGCGCTATGATCGCTTTATGGACTCTGGTTTGTCTATCTTCACAACTATTTATCCACAAACAAACACCATTATTGGATAATAATTCTGCCTATACCACATATCCTCTGCTATGACTGGAGAGAAGAGGTAATGGACATTGATGGAAATTGCATAAACTATTTTAACATATACGAGCGTCTTGTTTTAATTCTTGTATATATAGGAGCTCTGACAATGTGTTACTGTCTACAGTATGACAGGACGGATGTCATCTGGCAGTGTTCAGGTGCTTTCAGAGTGAGGACAGGAATATTTTTAAAGTTAAAACACTGATGGATCTAATTGTTAGGCTGTTAGCGTGTGTTATTTTTGACTGAGTTGGTTGTGAACAGATTGAGAGTTCTCCTCTGATGCTCTGATTTCTATTATCAAGGAAGCATTGCTGTGCAATAAATTTCTTTGCATGTGTTGTGTTGTGTTGTGTTTTTGTTTATTTCTATTATTCCTTGGGAGCTAGTTTGACGTGACATTTAGGCATATAAATCAATGCTCATGTTCTCAGTCACTGGTTTGCCTGGTCCATGGCCGGAATAGTGATGACTGCAGTGAAAAACAACATTCACTCGCCCAAACACCAAACAATGCGCCATAAACAGCAGTCACTTACGATGATGTATTTAAAATGATTAAGGAAAGCCTTTCAAAGCCAATTTCAGATTGCTCAATGACAACTCAAGCAAACCTCCACTCCCAGGGAAATGATAACATTAGAAGTGTCATTCACTGGCAAAGATCAACGACAAATTTTCACATCTTTTTATGACAATTTATATTAATATTCCATTGAGATGACTCAAACATCACTTCAAGGAATGCCAACATTCTCAAGTCATTTCAAGATTTATCCATTCTGAATACAGTTCACAATTTTTTCCACTTTACAACTTGTAGAAAGTTCATCACATGATGAAGTGCCAGGTATGGGGCCATCAGTCTCGAGAATCACAGTACACATTTAGAGTTGTCTCCCCTTGTCAGTACAATGATGAGCTGGGAGTCCCATCTGTTTATGCACTTGGTCCAGCGTTGTTCAAGTGAGGCTGGGGCAGGTAGGACTCTGTCTTATCACTCAACACTGAGGACCTTGCGTTTCTTGGCAGTGTTCATGTATGGCCGGTAAACCCATTCCACGTCGGCGGTGTCTGCTGTTTCCAGCGTGCCCAGGATTATCTGGTATACTGGAATGAAATCAGGATACTATGATTTGAAGCAGAAACAAACTTACAAACATCGCTGTCTTTATCAAGTTATTTGTTTCCGAACAAAATCAACCATCAACAAAAGTCTGTTGGGGATGGCATATTCTTCTAATTCGGTGCTAAATATAAGAAATACAGAAGTGTCTTGAAATATGTCATGAAAAAAAAAAACGACTACCGTCAGTTGATCCTACATGCTACTGCCTATGCCAAATGTCTAAATTCTTATATAATCTATCAGCAGAGGCAGTACTTGACCACTCGCATTGGTCAAAATTAAACATTAAAGTCAGTAGAACCTTGTCATACCCAACATAACCAATGTCATACGTTTAGGGGTCCCAAGATCGAAATACTACAGCAGAAAATCTCAAGGATCTTTGGACTACAGGACAACACCACCCCAAACTGAGGTGTGACAGCATTAGTGTAAGAACAGAGTCCACAACAGAATTTGACAGGATCATACTCAGTGGTGAAGTTTCAATGAAAATGTCTGCAGTAATAAGAACCTTGTCAGGAATTGAGCTTTTACGGCAAATTTGGCAGATTTATTTTTCGTTGCAATTCTGCTGGCAATCATACTGATAATGCTTCACTTCATCTATATACAGAGTCCTGAAGTAGATGGTCAGTACCAGTCTGGACCCAAGCCAACACCAGGGAATCAGACTCGGGAACATTACTCACTTTTCATCTCAAACCTTGGTCCCACTTCCTTCAGCTCCAGCTCCTTGTCGACATATTTGTACACATGGTGTCTGAAAACAGAAATAAGTCACAACGATGTTCCTCCTTTTCTTGGTCCCAAATACTGCAGATCAACACAGAGTGTCAAGTCAAATGTTAACAGAGATATAGGGGGTTCCTGGATTCAAAAGTAGAAAACTTAAGAGACTCAAAAATTGACCTGACATGACAAAGCATATAAGTATGGCTAAAGAAAGAGTCAATAATGCTCTGTACCATTCAACTGGAACAGAATAGAATTAACATGTTAAATAGTGGTGGGATGATGGGCGGGTGGTTTTTTTTGTCTTTTTTTGCTTGTTCAACAAGTATGTAACCAAATAAACACCATCAACCTGGGAACAGACATCCCTACATTAACAAGCACACAAACTCCTATTGTCGCCATGACCATAACATGAGATGTGCAGTAAACATGGTAAAGCAGTGCACATATAAAGGGAAGTAACTGCATGCTATATTAGACTGCATTTTTTTTAAGTATTAAAATTATTATTTTTGAAAATGGAAAAAGAAAACAAAACGTTGGGCTGACTTAATGATGATGCGGGTGGTGTCTGAGAACCAGGACTATTATTATTTTAGCCTTAAATGTATTTTCTAATAAGTGTTACACCAAACACTTATTACTAGTGAAAATACTTGACACTGCCAACTGTAAGTCGTTAGTGTGCCAGGTATTTGTCCATCCTGTCTAGGAAAAAGATGGCTTATGCACCACAGATAGGAGCACATGCACGCATCGTGATACATATCGGATCGTGAGCAAGGTAGCATGACACGTATCGGATCGTGAGCAAGGTGGCATGATACGTATCGGATCGTGAGCAAGGTAGCATGATACATATCGGATCGTGAGCAAGGTAGCATGATACATATCGGATCGTGAGCAAGGTGGCATGATACATATCGGATCGTGAGCAAGGTGGCATGATACATATCGGATCGTGAGCAAGGTAGCATGATACATATCGGATCGTGAGCAAGGTGGCATGATACATATCGGATCGTGAGCAAGGTAGCATGATACATATTGGATCGTGAGCAAGGTGGCATGATACATATCGGATCGTGAGCAAGGTAGCATGATACATATCGGATCGTGAGCAAGGTAGCATGATACATATCGGATCGTGAGCAAGGTAGCATGATACATATCGGATCGTGAGCAAGGTAGCATGATACATATCGGATCGTGAGCAAGGTGGCATGATACATATCGGATCGTGAGCAAGGTAGCATGATACATATTGGATCGTGAGCAAGGTGGCATGATACATATCGGATCGTGAGCAAGGTAGCATGATACATATCGGATCGTGAGCAAGGTAGCATGATACATATCGGATCGTGAGCAAGGTGGCATGATACATATCGGATCGTGAGCAAGGTAGCATGATACATATCGGATCGTGAGCAAGGTGGCATGATACATATCGGATCGTGAGCAAGGTAGCATGATACATATCGGATCGTGAGCAAGGTAGCATGATACATATTGGATCGTGAGCAAGGTGGCATGATACATATCGGATCGTGAGCAAGGTAGCATGATACATATCGGATCGTGAGCAAGGTGGCATGATACATATCGGATCGTGAGCAAGGTAGCATGATACATATCGGATCGTGAGCAAGGTGGCATGATATGTATCGGATCGTGAGCAAGGTGGCATGATATGTATCGGATCGTGAGCAAGGTAGCATGATATGTATCGGATCGTGAGCAAGGTGGCATGATAGGTATCGGATCACACAGTTGGCGGATCATCCCAGCCCCAATACATACATTCCACACATTCACCCTCACCTGAATGATATGTAGTCCTCCTCGTTAGCAAACGTAACAACTCGCTTGCTGTCCTCCTTGGGCACAGGAAACAAATATTTCAATATATTTTGTACCTGCAACAATAGAGAATTACTGTCTTACAGTTTCTTATGAAGATAAGAAATATTCTATGATATTAACACCCGGAGGTTGGCAAAAATTTTAGGGGGGTAAGGGCTGAATATTTACATTTTCATTACTGCATGTGTTAACATTTTCTATTTTTTTTATAAAACAAACTTTCGTTGTTAAAAATATCTAATCATCACTTTTTAAGGTTTTCTATGTTACCATAGTTAGTTCACATATCAAGTTTGAAACAAACAGGTAAAGGATTCTTAAAGTTTTTTTACTACATTTTCAAATGATGAATAAGAATAAACAGCAAGTTTATAATCGAAACTAACCCTTTTTCCTAACTTTGATGTAAAGTTATTGAAGATGAGATGTGGATATGCTTCAGACATGGTGCCGACGTCAGGAATGTCATGCCGCATGACAACGCTGGAGAGGGTGAAGTAGGCTGTTGGCCCATATGGCAGGTGACACACCACCAAGGCGTCTGCAACAAACACTCAATCTGTACCTCTTGTCTTGTTTTGTTTGTTTGTTTGTTGTTTAACACTGCACTCAGCAATATTCCAGGTAAATGACGGCGGTCTGTAAATAATCCGAGTCTGGACCAGACAATCCAGTGCTTGACATCATGAGCATCGATCCTCACAATTGGAATACGATGATATGGATCAACCAAGTCAGCAAGCCTGACTACCCGATCCTGTTAGTCACCTCGTGCCTTTTACTGCAAGCATGGGTTGCTGAAGACCTATTCCACCCTGGATCTTCATGGGAGCAATGGGGCTTAACGTCATGTTGAAGATTTTTGCACTTATTTAGCGACATGCATGCATGTGTGTGTTTGTACCAGACCGGACTTATGCCAGTTTTATAGTGCTAGCCCACTGAGATACCATGCCGCAGTTTAACAATGGATTCCCAACACAGATACAGTATACTTAAGGAGGCCAGTCCTTGTTTTATCCCTTTAATGACAAGCACCAGGCTTGGTAACAAGTACCATCTTTTTAACATCTATAGGTATGATGCGGTAGAGAATCAAACCGCCAACCTCCCTCTCCCTGGGCAGACGCTGTATCCGCTAGACCACGGAGGTGTTACAACCAAGGGATAGGTAGAGGAATGATGACAGCATGTTATCAGCATAAACACAAATAGTTGCAAAACTTGCATCTGTTTTGATGCATTTCTGAATACAGACAAAACGTGAACAATCCGCCCACTGAGGGCCTATGAACCAACAGCCCAGAAGTCTGTGTACCATGTTTCCACTGCATAACAATCAATACCATATACTACACCCATATACTACCATAGCTTCGTCCTAAACCTTCCACAGAAAATAGTTGTTCAATCAGATATAACACTTATGGGAGAGAGACATCCTGTGCAAATTTACTGATAAGAGATATGTAATGGTGACATTACGGTTTTAGGAACGTCAAAGGGGCCACTTATTTGAGTTTGTTATCAGCATTTCGACTGTCAGACATCTTGGATCAAGTCACGTGATCACATTATATTACTCAATAAAACAAAAGAGAGTCCTATTTATTGAACTTTCAATGAATGGTTCTGTACTTAACCCTCAGAAAGTCTTCCTAGTACTCTTGGAAGAAGAAAATCTCAGTAGCTTTGTAATGTTGGGAGATTTAATGGTTGATTTATATTTTAGTGTTACGATATAGCAATGCGTATTTTATCATTAGCGGTATGAAAGGACGAGTTATGTCCCTTTGAACGAAGTGGGGAGGAGCACATGTTATGATTTGAAGAATGCGATGTGGTGAAAGTGTATGTTTGCAACAATGTTTTATGCTTGTCTGAATCCTAACAATGTTTTTTATGTGGCCAACGATGACGCGTCTCAGTAATAAATCCATCAAAAATCAAGAAACGTTACAAGCTTACCAACAAGTTTGCCAAAAGCTTGCAGAGTTATGGCATACTCCAGCTGTCAGCTCTGAATGTGTAGCCATACAGGTTTTTTGCGATGTCCACAATGTCCAGAGACGCTTCACAGAGCCACGAAGTCTAGAGTGTGCACTGCATATGAACTGTGTGTTCATCTCACTGGTTGAGTGTTGACATTTTACAGACAGAACATATCCACTTCAAAGGCTATCGTCTAATCACTGTTTTACTATTGGTAACTGAGGGCGTCAGTTGAGGACAAAGTGTCAGTACCTACTTACTTAGTCATCACTTCCCTATAATTGTATTTTGCCGCTTTGAACAACCGCGCGTGGCAGCGGACATTTTCTCGGCTGATTGGTGACACCTGAGCAGCTCAGGGATTAACAGTTTGTAATAAACATAACGAATATTGCTGACAGAGTGCACATGGGACCACGAAATGAGTTATTTCCTTATAATCATGTTTGTTACATCCATCAATTGTATATGATAACATATACAGCAAATGGCCAGGACAAAAAACAAAACAGTTCGTAATATCTGGCAGTTTATAATAAGCATGTTCCTTATAAACATAGTTTACAGTACTTCCAGAACGAGGCTATCGTGGCAAATTAGTACAGTGTGTTTTATAACAAACAGTGTTCCCATCATACTGCGGATTACGGGTGGAACAAGTCCAAATCACTATTATCCAACCCTACTTGGGTTCCCTACCTGGGTACCCAACCCCCTATTACCCGACCCTACCTGGGTACCAAACCCTCTATTACCCGACCCTACCTGGGTACCCTATTACCCGACCCTACCTGGGTACCCTATTACCTGACCTTACCTGGGTACCCTATTACCTGACCCTACCTGGGTACCAAACCCCCTATTACCTGACCCTACCTGGGTACCAAACCCCCTATTACCCAATCCTAACTGGGTACCCTATTACCTGACCCTACCTGGGTACCAAACCCCCTATTACCTGACCCTACTTGGGTACCCTATTACCCGACCCTACCTGGGTACCAAACCCTATATTACCCGACCCTACCTGGGTACCCTATTACCTGACCCTACATGGGTACCAAAACCCCTATTACCCGATCCTACCTGGGTACCCTATTACCTGACCCTACCTGGGTACCAAACCCCCTTTTACCTGACCCTACCTGGGTACCAAACCCCCTATTACCTGACCCTACCTGGGTACCAAACCCACTATTACCCGTCCCTACCTGGGTACCAAACCCCCTATTACCCAACCCTACCTGGGTACCCTATTACCTGACCCTACCTGGGTACCAAACCCCCTATTACCCGACCCTACCTGGGTAGCCGTACAAAATGTCTGATTGGGAATTGTTTTACTGGAGCCCATCCAAAGCTATTCTTTCTTTCTAGAGGCGGCCTTCCTAAAGGAGATGACTTACCTGGCACCCCCCTGTGTTCGTGAACCATGATGAGATCTGTGACATCATTGGCGCGACATGCATCAATCAGCTGCTTCATCTCGTAATTACCACGATTGATTCTTTGGCTGTTGGGAAACAGCAACTTGATCTCCTGAAATGTCATTGAAGAAGAGGTAGTGACAGTAAGCATCTTCATAGAATTACAAGTTTTACTTTTTTCAAAATATAGTTACAGAAATATTAACATAATAAATGGGTGAATTCGTACACATTGCCTAATGGTACCAACACAATATTTCTTAAGTATGAAGAGGCATTCACAGGAATATTTTAATGTAATGTTGGATATCTTATCTTGAAAGACTGTTATACGAGTCCACACCAACCCAAAATGAAAAGGGGGTAAATAAAATCTATTCTTGTTATTCTACCAAAAGGCAAAGTTCATCAAAAACAATACCATGTACACAACAAGTTAAACTATGGGACACTTAAACATGATACGTTCAATCGAGCTAACCTTTGCAAACTGTTTCAGTTTTGAGCTGGGGTCCCTGGCCGTTGTGATCATTATCTTAGGGTCTTCGACACCAGCCCACTTGTACTCGTCATCAACATGAGTCGTCAGACCTGCACACCACACACCCTTATTACTGTTTCAATCAGTTAAAATCGATTCTACAGACACTCCCACATTTCTAGAATGTCCCCATGTAGGGAATCAGATGCTACAAGGCTGCCCAAATGCTCATCATAATATATAATACCTAGTAGTTTGTTTGTTGTTTAACGCAGCACTCAGCAATATTCCAGCTACATGATGGCGGTCTGTAAATAATCGAGCCTGGACCAGACAATCCAGTGATTGTTATCATGAGCATCGATCCATGCAATTGGGATTGATGACATGCGAGTCTGACCAACCGATCCCGTTAGTCGCCTCTTACGACAAGCATAGCCGCCTTTTACGGCAAGCATGAGTAGCTGAAGACCTATTCTAACCCGGATCTTCACGGGTCGTATGTTAGTTCAGAAACGTTTTTTTGTGCACAATAGTTTCAATAAAGACATAGGAGCTAAATCATAGGCTTTATAAAGAAATCCAAATTTTAACCAAAATAACCCAATTTTCCTATCAGGAGCACTTAGTTGAAAATCTGAGATAAATCCTACAGGAATATGCAGCAGTGCATACAGATGGTTATAATAATTTGGTTTTTAAGATGCTTTGAACAGTATTCGGATCAGATCAAAGGGCTGAAATGTTAAAAGGATATTACAATCTCAGTTTATAGATAATGTCATGCTTGTGATTTCTTTATACAACCTTATGTAAAATATTTACATAACAATTCCATCCATCAACATGGTGGTTTCTGCTACATACCATCAGCTCCGTCCCCATCCCAGTCTAGCGTCTTCTCCAAGTAGACGGCATCTTTCCTCAAGTCAACCGGAACAATCTTATTCTCTGAAAACAGAAAGAAACAAAAAGATTTCTGAAAACATGAACCACATTGTAACATTACATACAGAGTTATCTCCCTTACACTTCAGTCATCTTGCACTATAAAATTCAAAGTTTAATGCAAGAATAATGCTATCTTCATGGAGATTTGAAGGGGATATTTCTGCTGTCTCAATATGCTCGGGAAAATCTGATATTATTGTTATTATTATGCCAAAGTTGTCAAAACCACAGCAAAACAATAACGAAATGGGACGGTTAAAGTCCTGTTAGACTCATGCTGTATCGGGTTACTGTTAAAGCTAGGACTATGTGTCTGGGCTAGGTCGGGTAACTCGGTCGCGTAGGTCCTGAGTAGGACCCAAATCAAATAGGACTACACGGAACCTACGATAAGTCATGTGATATATCTTTTAATGCAAAAAAAATCACTACAACTCCATTGTTACACTTTTTGTCAGGGGTCCGGTAAAACAATTCCCAATCTGACATTTTGTGCCCATCTCTTGAGACCGGGTGCAGGGTAAATCAGCACTTCAGCAAAACGTCACTGATTTCTCGAACGAAAACAGCACCTTATTTGGCGAAAACGGCTACTAATTGTCGGGCAAAAACGGCACCAACGATAAGAACAATTTATGAAGTAGTATATATGCTTTATTTACATGCTTTATTATGTTATGTTGTAGTATTTATGCTTTATTTACATTGTCATGGTCTTGTCTTCCACAGTTATTCACAGTTTCAAAATGAATAATATATATTATATAATAATAAATAAAATCAGCTTGACATTGACAATGTTTCAGATAATTTGAGTTAAGGTACTTATAACCATGATAACTTCAAAGCTAGACTAACATTTAGTCTCTGAAATCTTATATAACACAATATCCTTCTTGACTCTAAAAATAAAAAAACATTCCCTGTGCTGATTTCATGTGGAATAGAGCTAGCTAGAGCTGGCTAGACTTGCTTTTGTATGCGTTTCTAAATTTATTTCTGTTCATAAAATAAACATATTCCACAGTCATGGTGCAGGACTACTTCAAACCATGTGATGATGTTTTCACAATAAGTTTAGTTTAGTCGGCGTGTAAATTTGAGTAGAGGCTAATAAGTAAACTTGTTTTAACATTCCACAATTATTTGCTTTTGCAAGTGACCATGTGATATTAATTTCAAGGTAAAAACAATAAGGTGACGTTTTCGCCAGGCTATAGCAGCCGTTTTCGATTTAGGTGAGGAGTCGTTTTCGGTCAGTGATGTTTTGGCTGAAGGTCCGTTTTAGCTATAACCCTTGAGACCTGTAGCAGGTACCCGGAAAGGCTTGTTTAATAGGGGGTCAGGTTCCTAGGTTGTAAATTTGGATTTGTCGCAGCTCCAGTTAACACAACTAACCCTCAGGATTGAAGGGCATATGTGAGGTCTGTGAACAGAGAGCTATAGTCAGCAATCTGAGTCAATTAGCACTGTAGAAAGCAGCGGTCATTGTTATCACTAAATCAAATAAAGATTAATAAAAACATACCTTCTAGTGATTGTTTTATTTTCTGCTTTTTTTCGTGGATAGTTCTTTCTCTTTCTTCAATGGATTTTCTATAAATATATTCTCTCCGAAGTCTGGCTTGTCTCCGTAACTGAAATTTCAAAAAGACTTAGTTTGAACGTACACAACATGCTTATAATAAAATGGCACCACTAAATACGTCCATTGCACCTTCTACCGATCTTTTTCACAGTGTAAACTTATTGCTGTGATGAAACACAAGCAGGTCTCACTTAAGCATAGAATCGATGTTTATATTGGTTACTGACAAATGAATAAAATGCCTACGCAAACACAAACCATCTTATATTGCTTGGTTATTGTCACTTCTTGGCCCACGTGTGGTCTTGTAAACCGGAAGATTAGAATTTAAGGAACCGGAAGTGCAAAATAGATAGTCGATAACTTGTTATTCACCCTTTTGGTTAAAAAATAATATATGTCCGAATTTCACCCTATTCAGAAATAGTAGTTTATGTTCAACAAAAATATGCAACAATTATTGTCATCACCCATATTTTTGTGTAAGAGATAATACTATCTAAAGCTTTTCGACTGTTAAGAAGCAACTTCCTGTAACATTGAGAGCTGAAAACGTTTTCCGTACACATTGATTCTCTGTGGATTCTTCATAAAAATGGTAATGAGAACTGGATTGTAACATTTACTTTGAAAACATCAACATACGCAATATCGTCATTACTAAAAGTAGTTTTACTTACCATATAGGTACACAAACACTAGTTTTTTTCCTGTTTTTATCTTTAAAACACATCAAGCTCTGAGTTTTGAAAATACATGCAACTTTAAGTCCAGGATTGTAACGGTTGTTGACATAATCATACTTATTTGACAGTTACTTCAATCAAAAACATTTATGATATTAATTCGGACTTTCATATCCCATTTTTATGAAACTACCCATTGTTTGCCAGGTCAGATATACAATCTATGCCAAAATATTCCCATTTTTATCATATTAAGCGCCATACATGGCGATACATCGTTTGGGGTAGCTTCATTCGACTGACATATTAATTATACATCAATCTATGGTTATCCCTGACCTGTTTGCTTGACATTCACTGTCATCAGATACCTGTGAAGATCCAGGTTAGAACTTATCTTCAGCAATCCATTCTTGTCGTAAGAGGCGACTAATGGGATCATGTGTTCAGGCTTGCTCACTTCGTTGATGCATGTCATCATATCCCAATTGCATAGATTGATGCTCATGATGTCAATCACTGAAGTGTCTGCTCCAGACTCAATTATTTACAGTCTGTCATCATATAATATAACAGAATATTCCAATGACAGTATTATGATTATGACATTCCTGATGATATCATTTTTAAAAGTGTAGTTTTGTTAAACTTGTTCTTGTTTTTTTTTAAACAGGCACGTAATAGTGAAAAGGCAATGTAAGTATTTAGTGTAATATACTGTGTAAAACATTGGTGTTTTTTGTGTTACCGATGGCAATATTATCTTCTACTGTTCTGTCAGGTGTGTACTATTGTACGTGGTGTATATTGTTATTACTTTCAATCATTTCTGCATCTAACATCTATATCCAACATTAAAAGCATCCAACATGTCCAATACATTATGAATAGGGGTGTCATTAATTGGAAATTATATACTCGAAAGTATCACGATATATCCCCAATTTTTTAATGAGGTAGCAGGCTATTATTTGCATGTGTTTGTGAACTTGGTGAATACAGGGGAAAGTTATATAATATTATGTATATAAAATATGAGCAGTATGAGCATTCACTTCTGTACGCAAAAAGCTTTAGTTTGTAGTTGGAATTGAAAACCCACATTTTCAAGAGGACACCCTGACTGTTCATACCTAATAATGTCCATGTTGTACATTGTATACATAGTACACATTTAGAAGCATGGCAATCACAATTGTCTCAGTACCATTTGCCTCTTGTGCGGACCCACGATCATTATAATTGGCCAGTGTCTACGAAATGTACATGGCATAAATGGTGTATTTTTTTAAAACAAGTTTCACTTATATAATACTCCTCAATTTCAGGACGACACTTGCCAGATGGCGAGCTGCACATTTAGACGGAACAAGAGAAAAGGTAACGTGCTGAGAGTATTAAATGTGCAAGACCCCTTTTCCAAGTTCTTATCATTCTTAACATACTGACTTTTATCTGACATGGAAAGAAATTCTCCAAATGTTGCCTATGGTTGTCACAAGAGGCGACTTCATTGTTCGGGTGGTCCGACTCGGTGATTGGATTGGTTGCATGTCACCATATCCCATTTGTGGGATCGATGTTCATGATGTCAGTCACTGGACAATGTAGACTTGATTATTTTCCATATATTGTCCTTGCTAGGAAAGACGTCCGTATTTGGCCTCTGACTGTGAGGACGTGAGTAAGGCTGAGAAATGGCGCCGGCAGATCATAGGGGAAGTATCAAGGAAGGTGGCCCAAATCCAGAATGGTAAGTTGAAGAATGAGTAAGTGAGGTTTGCACCATAGTCACAAGATTACAGCTGTATGACATAAGTCTGAGAATTACAGGACAAGACAAACCCCAGTGGCATTGTGGGTTAGTATAAGTCCTCAGCAACCAATGCTGGTCGGAAGAGGCAACTTGGTGGATCAGGGGGTCAGGCTAATTGGTTGATAGTGTGTCATTGTACCCCGACAACATGGATTGTTGCTCATAATATCAATCACATGATCGTCTGGCCCAGACATGATTATTTACAGGCCGCCGTCATAAAGCTGGAATATTGCCAAGTGTGCCAAATACAATATATGTAAATCCTGTGACAGTTGAACAAAATACTGAAGTGATGATGAAGATTTTCCAGTGGTGTACTGTACAGGAACAGGGGCCTGGTCCGGGCCTGATTACATACATGACGTTACCCGTGAAGATTCCAGGGTAGAATAGGTCTTCCGCAACCCATGCTTGCCGTAAAAGGCGACTATGCTTGTCGTAAAAGGCGACTAACGGGATCGGGTGGTCAGGCTCGTTGACTTGGTTGATGCTTGTCATTGATCCCAATTGCATGGATCGATGCTCATGATGTCAATTACTGGATTGTCTGGTCCAGACTCGATTATTTCACATACGGCAGTCATATAGCTGGAATATTGCTGAGTGCAGCGTAAAACAACAAATCAACCAACAACCAACCAACGTACATGACTACTGAAGTGATCATGAAGATTATCCAGTGGTGTACTGTACAGGTGTAAGCTACAGGAACAGGTTGGCCTGGTCCGGGCCTGATTACGTACATGATGTACAGACCACCAAGATGTAGCGACAAGAGCATTATCATTGCTGATGATTGTGTTGTGGAACAGTCACCCACTCAGTCACCTCACACCTTCTTAGTCTGTGCAAGAATCTTGCTCTCATTTGTAATAATTATTTTCAGTAGAGTTTAGTGGTGTTGTATGGACTGTTGTTAGCAGACCAAACCAGACCGAACTAGACTCAGGCCTCAGACTAGTGGTTAAAGACGCAGACTGCCATCGTTGTGATTATGACATTAACATCCAAGCCCGCTCACATTACCTCAATACTTAAGT
Source organism: Haliotis cracherodii (assembly GCF_022045235.1). Lineage (NCBI taxonomy): Eukaryota > Metazoa > Mollusca > Gastropoda > Lepetellida > Haliotidae > Haliotis > Haliotis cracherodii. The sequence continues at coordinate 10,189,259 of NW_027266319.1, forward strand.
CTCTTCAGTGGCTCCCAGTACAAGTTTGCATTGACTACAATTTTCTCTCTCAGACAATCAGTGCATCAATGGAACAGCCCCTGACTACCACTGTGAACGTCTAAATGTTTTCACCCTCAAGACTCCTTCATTCTGATTGTAAATATCTGCTGACATCAACCATGCTCAAACATGAAAACTCAAAACATTTGGATATTGTTCTTTCAAAAAATATTATGCCATTTTAGTTTTTATTACCCATTTATTTATTAAACTCATACGTATAAGATGATAAATGCCCCGAAGTACAAGAAGAAGATTAGTATGCTGCTGGTGGGTAACTTGACGTTGTTGTGTTCCAGCTGGTCTGGGGGAGTTCAAGCTGCGGGATCTCAATGATGAGATCAACAAGCTGCTGAGGGAGAAGGGTCACTGGGAGGACCGCATCAAGGAGCTGGGGGGGCCAGATTACAAGGTACACACACTACAGCAGCCGGGCTGCTGGCAGGCTGCTGGCCCCCGAGGGTCAGGGATGCTTGCACATGAGGAAGATGATGTGTACAGGTCACACTTTGAACCTACCACCAACTAATACACTGAGAAACCTTGACTTTGACATGTTTAAATAAAGTTTGTATTTTAGAAGAAACAAGATTCTTTTCAAGTAACTTAACTCTGAAATAGCTAGTACTTTCCATAACAAACTCATAATGAAATTTGATATTTTTGGGGGGTAATATTTGGCAAAATGGCCACAAAAATCACATTAAGTTCTTTGTACACGTTCAAATCTCATTCGTTGTGTTTGGAGATGGCAAAAATGAGCGCAAATACACATCTTTTTATTTCAAGTTAGAATTGATTATGCGTTTTTATTGTTTATCTTTAACTGATTTTGTTTCCAGAGGACTGGTCCTAGGATGCTGGACCATGAGGGGAAGGAGGTCCCAGGCAACAGAGGGTACAAGTGAGTAGCCACGGGGTCCAGGTTCTTAATAAGTATATAAATAAACAATTTATTGTAACATTTTCAAAACTTTAAACATCATGATTACAAGAGAAAACTTTCATCATCATGATTACAAGAGATAAAAAAATTATCATCATGATTACAAGAGATAAAATGTTTATCATCATGATTGAAAGAGATAAAAAACTTTTATCATCATGATTACAAGAGATAAACTTTTATCATCATGATTACAAGAGATAAACTTTATCATCATGATTACAAGAGATCAAACTTTTATCATCATGATTGAAAGAGATCAAACTTTCATCATCATGATTACACGAGATCAAACTTTTATCATCATGATTACACGAGATAAAACTTTTATCATCATGATTACAATAGATAAAACTTTTATTATCATGATTGAAAGAGATAAAACTTTTATCATCATGATTATAAGAGATAAAACTTTTATCATCATGATTACAAGAGATAAACTTTTATCATCATAACAAGAGATAAAACTTTTATGATCATGATTGAAAGAGATAAAACTTTTATCATCATGATTGAAAGAGATAAAACTTTTATCGTCATGATTACAATAGATAAAACTTTTATCATCATGATTGAAAGAGATAAAACTTTTATCATCATGATTACAAGAGAAAACTTTTATCATCATGATTACAAGGGAAAACTTTTATCATAATTGCCAATAGTTCCACAATGTCACCATGTATTTTCCAAGTCAGAAGCTGGTGTGTTGTGCTTGACATTTGGACTGTTCATGCTAGTAGTCACTGGTTTGCCTGGCTCGGACTTGACTTGTTACAAGCTGTCATGATTGCAAGCGATGTCCTTAAACATGGCCCACTCACTCACTCACTCACTCACTCACTCACTCACTCACTCACTCACTCACTCACTCACTCCTTATTCCTACATCCTTATTCCTACTTGTTTAATGAATGTTAATGATATGTGTTGCAGAGATTGTGTGCTTATCATTGAGACGAGCATGTTGAATGATAACATTAATGTATATTAATCTATACTGCATCCCTTAGGGTATAATGTTCTGTTGAATCTTCTTCCAGATATTTTGGAGCAGCCAAGGATTTGCCAGGTGTTCGAGAATTATTTGAACAAGAACGTAAGATATTTTTTTCAGTTTCATGGTTCAATTCAGTTTAATGAAAGCCTGTAATGACAGTGAGGTTTATTCAGTCAAGGGGTCACTAGCCCATTCTACAACATATTATACTTATACAGCAAGTACTATACAGTTGTGGGTTGAGGTTAGGTGGAATGGGTTAAAATTATTGCACATATATTTTCGTGGCTGCTTGTACTAGTCTGGACTAATGCCAGTTTTATAGTGCTAGACAACTGAAACACCATGCCACAGTTTTTCCTTACTCAGACACATTTGCTGACTCCAAGCCAACAAACCTTGTTTTATCTCCTTGATGCTGATCTCCAGGCAGGGTAACAACAAGTACCATCTTGGTATGTCACGGCCAGGGATAGAACCAGTGATCTTCCACTCTCTTTGCGAACAGATTGTATAACCCAACCCACTCACTCAATCATCATATCATGGTTCGAACAATAGAATTTACAATATGATATGCATTGATACTCGAATGAAAAAATAATTATCAAATGTTTTCTTCAATACATAAATGGAAATCTAATATTGTAGCTCAGAAGTTATAGAACTTTAGGACAAATTGTAGAGTTGAACTAATTGCATGGTCTTACAATCTCTGTAACCATGGTAACATATTACAGCTCCGCCCCAGCCTCGGAAGACCAGAGCAGAGCTAATGAAGGATATAGATGCTGATTACTATGGCTACCGAGATGAGGATGATGGGATACTTATCCCCCAGGAGCAGGAAATAGAAAAGCAAGGTAGATATCAGCATCACATCGGCTGCTTTCCTTACATGGGACTACATTTGGGCAGTCTGGCAGCCCCAGCAATCTGTCGGTCATTGAAACACCATTTGTTGGGCTGATAACTTACCGTGTTTGTTGTATTAAGCATCCCACTCCAATAAGCACCCAGACCAACTTCTAGACCAGTCTGTAAGTAATCTATATTGGCGCCCAATACTAAGCCCAAATATTTAACGGACAGTCTGTATTTTCTTGTGTATTCTGTAGATTGTTTACAAAAAACACAGCAGTGTAGCAAGGGTTACAAAAACGCAGCACTGTAGACGGGGTTACAAAAAAATCACAACAGTGTAGAATCAGTTACAAAAAAAGCTGCGGTGTAGCAAGGGTTACAAAAACGCAGCACTTATGAGGGGGTTACAAAAAAACACAACAGTGTAGAAGGGGTTACAAAAAAAGCTGCGGTGTAGCAAGGTTTACAAATACACAGCACTTATGAGGGGGTTACAAAAAAACACAACAGTGTGGAAGGGGTTACAAAAATGCAGCACTGTAGAGGGGGTTACACTAAAATGCAGCCATGTAGAAGGGGTATATAATTCCAAGTAACTATAATCAAAAAGGTTTTAGTTTTCTTCAACATTTGAACGAGGCCTTTCTTTACCTCTCAATCTCAAATAAATATCATTTAATGTGAATGGTTTTTAAGTGCACTCTCTCTCCTCCTCTCCCCCCCTCCCCCCTCCCCCCCATGTACATTTATGCCCAGGGCACTTATGATGTCAAATACAGTACATTTTGAACACAGGGTAAATGTTAAGACACGTGTACAGTTGCCCTCGGTGAATGCAGGTTGTTGTTGTTGTTCGTCCTGCCAGGTGTGTAGGTACATGTTGTTGTTGTTGTTGTTCGTCCTGCCAGGTGTGTAGCTACAGGTTGTTGTTGTTGTTGTTCGTCCTGCCAGGTGTGTAGATACAGGTTGTTGTTGTTGTTGTTCGTCCTGCCAGGTGTGTAGGTACAGGTTGTTGTTGTTGTTGTTTGTCCTGCCAGGTGTGTAGATACAGGTGGTTGTTGTTGTTGTTCGTCCTGCCAGGTGTGTAGGTACAGGTTGTTGTTGTTGTTCGTCCTGCCAGGTGTGTAGATACAGGTTGTTGTTGTTGTTGTTCGTCCTGCCAGGTGTGTAGGTACAGGTTGTTGTTGTTGTTGTTGTTCGTCCTGCCAGGTGTGTAGATACAGGTTGTTGTTGTTGTTTGTCCTGCCAGGTGTGTAGGTACAGGTTGTTGTTGTTGTTCGTCCTGCCAGGTGTGTAGGTACATGTTGTTGTTGTTGTTGTTCGTCCTGCCAGGTGTGTAGATACAGGTTGTTGTTGTTGTTGTTTGTCCTGCCAGGTGTGTAGGTACAGGTTGTTGTTGTTGTTCGTCCCGCCAGGTGTGTAGATACAGGTGGTTGTTGTTGTTGTTGTTCGTCCTGCCAGGTGTGTAGGTACAGGTTGTTGTTGTTGTTGTTGTTCGTCCTGCCAGGTGTGTAGATACAGGTTGTTGTTGTTGTTCGTCCTGCCAGGTGTGTAGCTACAGGTTGTTGTTGTTGTTGTTCGTCCTGCCAGGTGTGTAGATACAGGTGGTTGTTGTGTTGTTTGTCCTGCCAGGTGTGTAGATACAGGTGGTTGTTGTGTTGTTTGTCCTGCCAGGTGTGTAGATACAGGTGGTTGTTGTGTTGTTTGTCCTGCCATGTGTGTAGATACAGGTGGTTGTTGTGTTGTTTGTCCTGCCAGGTGTGTAGATACAGGTGGTTGTTGTTGTTGTTTGTCCTGCCAGGTGTGTAGATACAGGTGGTTGTTGTGTTGTTTGTCCTGCCAGGTGTGTAGGTACAGGTTGTTGTGTTGTTGTTCGTCCTGCCAGGTGTGTAGGTACAGGTTGTTGTGTTGTTTGTCCTGCCAGGTGTGTAGGTACAGGTTGTTGTTGTTGTTGTTCGTCCTGCCAGGTGTGTAGATACAGGTTGTTGTTGTTGTTGTTCGTCCTGCCAGGTGTGTAGGTACAGGTGGTTGTTGTTGTTGTTCGTCCTGCCAGGTGTGTAGGTACAGGTGGTTGTTGTTGTTGTTCGTCCTGCCAGGTGTGTAGATACAGGTTGTTGTTGTTGTTGTTCGTCCTGCCAGGTGTGTAGATACAGGTGGTTGTTGTGTTGTTTGTCCTGCCAGGTGTGTAGATACAGGTGGTTGTTGTTGTTGTTTGTCCTGCCAGGTGTGTAGATACAGGTGGTTGTTGTGTTGTTTGTCCTGCCAGGTGTGTAGGTACAGGTTGTTGTTGTTGTTGTTCGTCCTGCCAGGTGTGTAGGTACAGGTGGTTGTTGTTGTTGTTCGTCCTGCCAGGTGTGTAGGTACAGGTTGTTGTTGTTGTTCGTCCTGCCAGGTGTGTAGATACACGTGGTTGTTGTTGTTTGTCCTGCCAGGTGTGTAGCTACACGTGGTTGTTGTTGTTGTTGTTCGTCCTGCCAGGTGTGTAGGTACAGATTGTTGTTGTTGTTTGTCCTGCCAGGTGTGTAGGTACAGGTTGTTGTTGTTGTTCGTCCTGCCAGGTGTGTAGATACAGGTTGTTGTTGTTTGTCCTGCCAGGTGTGTAGATACAGGTTGTTGTTGTTGTTGTTCGTCCTGCCAGGTGTGTAGGTACAGGTTGTTGTTGTTGTTCGTCCTGCCAGGTGTGTAGGTACAGGTTGTTGTTGTTGTTGTTTGTCCTGCCATGTGTGTAGGTACAGGTTGTTGTTGTTGTTCGTCCTGCCAGGTGTGTAGGTACAGGTTGTTGTTGTTGTTCGTCCTGCCAGGTGTGTAGCTACAGGTTGTTGTTGTTGTTGTTCGTCCTGCCAGGTGTGTAGATACAGGTGGTTGTTGTGTTGTTTGTCCCGCCAGGTGTGTAGGTACAGGTTGTTGTTGTTGTTGTTCGTCCTGCCAGGTGTGTAGGTACAGGTTGTTGTTGTTGTTCGTCCTGCCAGGTGTGTAGGTACAGGTTGTTGTTGTTGTTGTTTGTCCTGCCAGGTGTGTAGATACAGGTGGTTGTTGTTGTTGTTGTTCGTCCTGCCAGGTGTGTAGATACAGGTTGTTGTTGTTGTTGTTCGTCCTGCCAGGTGTGTAGGTACAGATTGTTGTTGTTGTTCGTCCTGCCAGGTGTGTAGGTACAGGTTGTTGTTGTTGTTCGTCCTGCCAGGTGTGTAGATACAGGTTGTTGTTGTTGTTGTTCGTCCTGCCAGGTGTGTAGATACAGGTGGTTGTTGTGTTGTTTGTCCTGCCAGGTGTGTAGATACAGGTTGTTGTTGTTGTTGTTCGTCCTGCCAGGTGTGGCCAAGAAAGTGAGGGACTGGAAAGAGCAGCAGGAGAAGATCAGTCGCGGGGAAGTGGTGGAGGAGGACGCCATGGAAACCGAGGAGGAAATCTACCTGCCAGAGGAGGTGAGGCAGGGAGGGTGTGTTGTAGGTCGTCAGGACGACGACATGTTCTCCACGTCACAAAGCAGCAGTCACTGACTCTCTGACCTTATCACTTAGTGAACATTTCTCACCATTAGACCGCTAGGCTATGATATGTCCATTGTTTCCATATGCAGGATAAACACATCAGAGGGTGTTCATGAGATTAAAACCCTGAATCCAAGGGATGAAACCGAGGGGCGTCAGTTTTATCCCTTGAATTCAGGTTTACATCTCATAAAAAAGCTAAGGGAAGTGTTTTATCAAACTTATAAACCGAGAAAAAGAAACTTAAAACAACACTTATCAACATTTGTATGTTTCAAACATACTTTCCATGAATGTTAGGAAATGGGTGTAAAATATCTGTTGCTGGTGTACGGGTGCTTTAAACAGATATATTTAAAAGCATTGTGATTTATCAGCGCAGATACGAAGGTTGTGTGTTTGATTCGCGGGAATATAAAGAGAACATATGAAGAGAACATTTGTCATTTGATTCTACTTTTCATTACATTGTGTTCAAATTCAAAATAAATTTCTTGTGAGAAACATTCATATGTTACAATATAAATGGAATTGTATTAATAAAATCACCAGGATATTATACAAAATCCCGCGATATTATAGAAAATCCCGGGGATATGACAACATCCCTGTTCATGAGATTTAACCTGTCTGGGGAACAATGGTATGACGTCACTGGCGGTTTATAAGGGTTGTTACTCTTCATAAAGATCCCAACACTCGCAATGCATTGAGGTTGGACGCTGACACCTTCAGCATACAAGTGTATGCAACAGGAAAGTTATGGTAGATGTTTTTCCATGAGAATTTGGAGTTACTGGGCAAGTTTACTTTAACCGTTCAATAGATCTTTCTCAAAACTAAAAAATTGTTTGGAGAGAATTCAATCATTATTGAGACCTGTGATGATCCGGGTTAGAGTAGGCCTTCAGCTACCCATGCTTTCTGTTAAAGGCAACTATGCTTGTTGTAATGGGCGACTTACAGGATCGGGTGGTCAGGCTTGCTCATTTGGTTGATGCATGTCATCGTATCCCAATTGCATGGATCGATGCTCATGATGTCAATGACTGGATTGTCTTGCCAGACTTGGTTAGTTACAGATTGCCATCATATGCTGGAATATTGCCGAATGCGACATTAACCAAAGGTTTATGAAACTAACAAGTCAAACAAGGTTTATGAAACTGTTAAATTAAATCTTGCATATTTAGTGACTGTTTATGTATTTTTGTTTATTTACCAGATCGAAGAAGAAATCACAGAAACCCAGAAAGCAGAAGAGACTGCTGAACACTTTATTGCCCATGTCCCAGTGCCTTCCCAAAAAGAGGTTAGCAGATTATCTCCCTTTGTTTGAATCATGCTATGTTGCTGGCATCTGGGTGTTAGTTACATTGTTGGTCTTTCAAGGATGGTTGGGGTTACGGGTGGCTATGTCGTCTAAAGGGCTTAAATTCGCTGTCAGAGTTATCTTTTTTTGCCATGCCAGAAACCTATGGTTGTGGGTTCAAATCCCAGTTCACCCCAATTATGTTTCTAGGTTTGTCAGCACATTGGTTTGTGGGCTTCAACGAAGTGGTAAACATCTGAGACCTGCATTACCTGAAGCTTTCCCCCAACATTAAGCTGACACGTTGTGATATGACTGGAATACTGTCCAAAGCAACGTTAAAGCCAATTCACTCACTCACTCACTCACTCCTGCCAAGGTTCATGCAGGGGCATATGATGCCCAGTTGTGTAGAGCCCTGCCATTAACTGAGCAGAGTAGCCTCCCTTGGGCTTGTCCATCTTCCCGAGGCAAGGGAGTTAACTGAAAACATACTGTCACCTTCAGCCCCTACTGGCAAAATGGTCAAGATGTATTTTGTAAGAAATATGTTTTTGAATAGTCCAGACATAATGCAAATGTTACAAGTATTCAAACCATATGGACCTTTCGGTGTAAATAAACATACCCTATCTCTTAGACTAATAAGTCCAGTTTCCACACTTGCCAAACTGGGCTGGTATTATGGAGATTTGATGTACTTTGCGAGGTAGGACCCATTTTATTACAACAAAATCCTGATTATCGCTTGTAGCATCTTGACTGGGCATCTTGAATCAAAGTGAAGTGATATGAGAGGTGGAATCTGATTGATCAATAGGAGGGACATAGAAGGACATATCGCTACTGGTGGCACTACGGTCAAACCACAAAATTGCAGCAAAGTTCGGCAAGGGTGGAAGATGGACTTTTACAGTCAATTAATGGGGCTTGTCAGAAACATATGACTTTAGATTCGAATCTCAGATTCACCCTGATCATGTTTCTAGGTTTGTCAGTACTCAGCCTGTGCTTGTGAGTCTCATCACAGTGGTAGATCTGCTTCACTTAGGGCTTTCCTGGATGTATCACCATGACTGAAACACTGTCATCACCTTGTCATCTTCTTAACATGGCAGGTGTCCTGTTGCATAAACCGCTTGTGAATCATAGTGTTACCTTACTAGATCTGGATCACTAGTGGAGTGATTTGTCTGTATATTGTGTTTTAAGAGAGCTGACACTCACTCACTCACTCACTCACTCACTCACTCACTCACTCACTCACCCATCCACCCACCCACCCACCCACTCACTCACTCACTCACTCAACCACTCAACCACTCAACCACTCACTCACTCAACCAACCAACCAACACATCAATTGCTCAATCAAACAGTCGCCCATGTGTTTCAGATTGAGGAGGCACTGGTGATGCGGAAGAAGATGGAGTTGCTGAAGAAGTATGCGAGTGAGAGTCTCCTTGAGGAGGAGGAGGGTGTGCGCCAGATGCTGGGTGTGTGACCGGGAGCACCCGTAGTGCTCTCTCCACAAACCATTACCACATAAAGTGCTGGTGACGAAGTGGTGGCGGATGTGTCCGACAACAGGCTGCTCCAGCTACCATGCTCAGGACGTCACCACAAGACAATCTCAAACCACCATCAACATCTTCGCATTCAAACATCTGCCTGTTAATCACCCACTTGTGTCTTGTATGGAGAGTCGTTTGTCCCAACAGAGGGTTATTACTTCCCTTGCAGACAGCTGTGGCCTGACTCACCACAGGGGCATCTGTCACCAGCAAGCATGGGGTTGTACAAGCTGAATGGTGTTCTACTCTACCACAGGCTTATTTGCTAGTGACACGTAACATATTTATTAGTACGAGTTCACAAGTCACAACCACCATGAAGATACATGTTACATTTGTCTTCAGCAACCTATGCTTGTCGTAATAGGTGACTAACAGGATTGGGTGGTCAGTCTTGCTGATTTGGTTGTTGTCTTCAGCAACCCATGCTTGTCGTAATAGGCGACTAACGGGATTGGGTGATCGGCTTTGCTGATTTGGTTGTTGTCTTCAGCAACCCTGCTTGTCATAATAGGCGACTAACAGGATTGGGTGGTCAGTCTTGCTGATTTGGTTGATGCATGCCAAGTGCGTTTCACTGGCTTGTGTGCTTCAGACTGGATTATTACAGACCGCTGATCGTAACTCCCATACATTAACATAAACTTACGACTGTCGTAGCGCTATTATCGCTTTATATGGAACAGGGTCCAGGGCCCCGTTCGACAAAGTGACCTCAGCTACGTCTATCCTAAGTAGTTAACGTATAGGAGTTACGATCGTCCTAGCGCTAAGATCAGTGTGCGGACAGGTTTCTGGTGGTTAAATTGTGGCCTTGTCATATGGGTAATTCTTGGTGTCCTTATCGTCATGTTGTTGAAATTGTGCTAAAAGTGATGTGGACGATGTGTAACATCATTCTCCATACCACACTCTGCACCATACCCATGCTTGTTGGCTTCACCAAAATGGTAAACGACCTTGACCTGAACCATTTTGGGCTTTCTCCCATTTCAACTTGATGAAGCTGACCTGCTGGTGATGCTGTGATATAACTGAAATACTGCTTTGTAAAGTGTTAAAACACTTTGAGAATCATCAGGCTGATATTTTAAGACAATGCAGTGAAACCCTTGTTAGTCTGCTCCATAGACAGGAACCTCCACTATCTGGACAGTTCGGTTTAGAATGTCTACATATATTAAATGTACTGCTCTTTTACAATGACAAGAGTTTTGGACATTGGTTAATGCAGACACATCTAAGTGGAATGATGACGTCATGATTAAATGGGTTTCACTGTATGCAGATGGATAGTATTTTGTCGAAAAGTTACGGGGAAACGGGTGGAAAGCATATTCATTGTAAATTCACAAAATATGTCAATGTTTTCCACACATTTGCTGATGACTCCTGATCACTGAGAGGGGCCCAGTCGTCTAAGGGGCCGCGTTTCGCTGTGCAGAGTTGCGTCCCTTGGGCACACTAGAAACCTATGATCGTGGGTTCGAATCCCGGTTCGCCTCGATTATGTTTCTAGGTTTGTCAGCACCATACCCGTGCTCGTGGGTTTCACCGAAGTGGTTAACGTCTGAGACCTGCATCACTTCGGGCTTTCCTCCCACATTAAGCTGACACGCCGTGATATAACTGGAATAATACTGTTAAAAGCAGCGTTAAACCCAACTCACTCACTCGAAAAGTTACTTTTTCTATGATGGGACATTACCATGTCATACTATTCAAATCTGTCCGTTGTTTTGTATGTCCATACATTGTGTATCACTGTATATATGAGGTACCATTCTCATTATGTAAATATGTCAGTTGCTATAGTTACATACTTCATGTGTTCATATTCCAGGTGTGATCCATGGCTTCATTGTACATATCATGACATCTTGTATATATCCTCAAGAAACAGAATCGTTGATTCATGACCATTTTACAAAATAAACCCAACAAGTCAGCAAACGATTGTAATGCTTTGTTATTTGTTGGGTGTTTCAAGTGGGAGTTTCTGGGGGTTTTTTTCTTCTTCAAACACTTGGTTAAATTTCTTAATTGATCTGGGTTAGTGGGTAGCCCAGTGGTTAAAGCATTTGCTTGTCACATCGAAGATCCGGGTTCGATTCCCCACATGGGTACAATGTGTGAAGTCTATTAATGGTGTCATAGATATTGCTTGAATATTGCTAAAAGGAAGGTGAAACAATACTCACTCACGCTGAAAACAGCTTCATGGTAATTATATTCTGATGAGAACAACATCTGGGGTAGTAAGGACAAGATGTAATATTGATGACAACTTCTCGTAAGGACAAGATGTAATATTGATGACAGCTTCTCGTAAAGACAAGATGTATTATTGATGACAACTTCTCGTAAAGACAAGATGTATTATTGATGACAACTTCTCGTAAGGACAAGATGTATTATTGATGACAACTTCTCGTAAGGACAAGATGTATTATTGATGACAGCTTCTCGTAAAGACAAGATGTATTATTGATGACAACTTCTCGTAAAGACAAGATGTATTATTGATGACAACTTCTCGTAAGGACAAGATGTATTATTGATGACAACTTCTCGTAAGGACAAGATGTATTATTGATGACAGCTTCTCGTAAAGACAAGATGTATTATTGATGACAACTTCTCGTAAAGACAAGATGTATTATTGATGACAACTTCTCGTAAAGACAAGATGTAATATTGATGACAACTTCTCGTAAAGACAAGATGTAATATTGATGACAACTTCTCGTAAAGACAAGATGTATTATTGATGACAACTTCTCGTAAAGATAAGATGTATTATTGATGACAACTTCTCGTAAAGACAAGATGTAATATTGATGACAACTTCTCGTAAAGACAAGATGTATTATTGATGACAACTTCTCGTAAAGACAAGATGTATTATTGATGACAACTTCTCGTAAAGACAAGATGTAATATTGATGACAACTTCTCGTAAACACGAGATGTAATATTGATGACAACTTCTCGTAAAGACAAGATGTATTATTGATGACAACTTCTCGTAAAGACAAGATGTCTTATTGATTACAACTTCTTTTTTCTATTATGATGTGACGTTTCGGTATAGATCCATATAGTTGTCAAACAAGAGTGACTCGCATCATCATAGAATATATCACGACTTAACTGTTACTTATCAACTGGGGCGGGGCGGGTAGCCTAGTGGTTAAAGCGTTCACGCAGCCCGCCGAAGACGCGGGTTCAAATCCCGACATGGGTACAGTGTGTGAAACCCATTACTGGTGTCCCCCGCTGTGATATTACTGGAATATTACAGCGTAAAACCATACTCACTCACTCACTCACTTCTTATCAAATTCTAAAAATCACACACTTAAGCGTCTGTGTGACACTTGAAAATTTGAATGACATGCTTAGAACATAGCACTTCATAAACTGAATATGAAATGTACACAGGGTAATATTATAATCTTCATATTGGATATGGTATATTTGCAAAAACAATTGTATATATGAAAACAAAAAATGACAATGTTTTGTTAAAATTCAATGTTTATTTACTGAACACTACATGTTGGCTGGTGATGTCTCAAGAATTGAAGCATAACTGATATAAAGACGTACTTATTTCAGAGTAAAGAGCACTGAAGGTTGATAGGTGTTTGTGCTGGTTCTCAATGTAAAAGGTTATTCTCAACTCCTGTGTCACCCAGTTCTCTTGTCTGGCATGTTTACAGAAGTAGGTCAAGGCACCAAGGTCAATGACCTGTGTAATACAGACTAAAAGGTCGTCTGTGTTTGTCTTAAGCTGACCTAGATAAACAAGCATGTTTTGATGCAAGAAGAGAAAATCATATGATAGAAATACTTTCGTCATATTAAGATACATGGAGATAAGATAACATAATTGTTAATGATAAATGTTAAAGTGCATTATGGAATTTTATGAAAATGGAGTCTCATACTCTTATTATATATGAAGCTCCTTTAGTCTAGGAATACACTTCTTTAAAATAATAGTTATTTATTTTTTTCAAAAGAACCTTATATCCTCTGCTGTGGATTCAAGGAAACTAGACTTGGTTTGGTTTGATCTAGACTTGCGCAGGCTTGTAGTAAAAAGTATTTTTTTAAAATATTATTCCACACTAATGTTGGTTGGTTTGTTATTTTACGCCACACTCAGCAATATTCCAGCTATATGACGGCGGTCTGTAAATAATCGAGTCTGGACCAGACAATCCAGTAATTGATATGATCATCAATCAACGCAATGAGGACATGCTTCAACTAAGTCAGCGAGCCTGATCACCCGATCCCATTAGTTGCCTCTTACAACAAGCATAGTTGCTCAAGACCTATTTTACCCGGATCTTCACGGGTCTCCACAGTAATGCTGAAGACCCAGGTTCAATTGCCCACATGGGTACAATTTCTGGTGTCCCCCCAACAGGATATTGCTGGAATATTGCTAAAAGCGATGTAAAACCAAACACACTCACTCCACAGTGAATTGTGAGTGAGTGAGTTTGGTTTTACGGGAATCGAACTCGGGTCTTCGGAGTGACGAGCGAACGCTTTAACCACTAGGCTACCCGACCGCCCCCCACAGTGATGACGCAGGACTAATTAACCTGTTGAGGCCCCCACTCATTCTTTAGCTGGATGTAACGTCTTTAAGGAGGGTGGTGTGTAGCTGTTACATAAATGGGCTTCCGCCCAGGGTAGCAGAAAGCCTGTGACATAAAGCACAACTTATCAGTACATCTTACTTTGTTGTTTTTTTACAGAAAATAACATACTTCTCACTCACACATTCACTCTAGTTAATATATCATATTGCAGTTTAGGAAAGTACATGGTCTCAAACATTAAAATCTTAAGTACAAAACTAAAATTAAATTGATAGCTGCTCCTCATTTTCGAAAAGTTCTTCTTCTTCTTCTATTGTCAAAAATGTTTGTAAGATGCATTTCCTGACCTAGAACGTGCAACCCATGTGGATCTAGGTGAACCTGGAGCTGTAACTGTGAGCCTTTGTGTCCAGAGGTTGTCTTATCACTACTGCTTCTTGTGCCCTTCAGATAACCGAAAAAGAATCTATCTGATCTACTTTCATACTTGTCACTGCTTCAAACCTGGTTTTGAAATCCTCTATATCCGCTGGTTTTAGGTCTCATTTAGATCTGGGTAAGGTGAGGTGAAATGGGGTTTAACGCGTCCAAGATTATTGAAGTTTCCGCAATATTCCAGCTATATGACGGCGGTCTGTAAATAATCAAGTCTGGACCAGACAATCCAGTGATTGACATCATGAGCATCGATCCACTCAATTGGAATACGCTGACATGCATCAACCAAGTCAGCAAGCCTGACCGCCCGATCCCGTTAGTTGCCTCTTATGACAAGCATAGTAGCCTCTTACGTCAAGCATTGGTTGCTGAAGATATATTCTACCCCGAATCTTCACGGGTCTCAAGATTATTGCTCTTAAATAGCGACGTTCATGCATATGTGTGTGTGTGTGTGTGACTTCTTGTACTAGTCCGGACTGATGCCGATTTATAGTGCTATCACACTGAGATACCATGCCACAGTTTAACATGAATACCCCACGCAGACACAGTATACTGACTCCGAGCTGACCAGTCCTTGTTTTAGCCCCTTAATGCCAAGCATCAGACAGCGTAAATCTTTTGGTCTTCTGTTCTCTGGGCAACGCTCTACCATTTGACCACGGTCGCGGTCAGATCTGGGTGAGAATAGGTCTTCAGCAACCCATGCTTGTTAAAGCAACTAACGGGATCGGGTGGTCATGTTCGCTGACTTGGTTGATTCATGTCATTGATTATTTACAGACTGTGGTCATATAGATAGAGGGGCGGTCGGGTAGCCTAGTGGTTAAAGCGTTTGCTCGACACACGGAAGACCCGGGTTCGATTTCCGACATGGGTTCAATGTGTAAAGCCCATATATTGCTGGACTATTGCTAAAAGTGGCGAAAACCATACTCACTCACTCACTCATATAGATAGACTATTACTGGGTGCAATGTCAACAACAAACACAATTCATCATTTCCCAAGTGCATAGATCGATGCTCATGATGTCAGTCACTGGATTATCTGCTCCAGGCTCGATTATGTACAAACCACTGTCATATAGCTGGAATATTGCTGAGTGCGGAAGTATTAAAAAACAAACAAACACAATTCATGTCATCATATCACAATTGCATAGATCAATGCTCATGATGTCAATCACTGGATTGTCTGGTCCATACACGATTATTTACAGACCGCCGTCATATAGCTGGAATATTTCAGAGTGCAGCATTAAACTATAAGCTTTGTTGACTGGGCCACCAGGACCCAAACGATCAATCTGCGATACAAACCATAATAAGCAGATCCTGGTATAACTAAGGGAAGTCACTGCATGGCTTTCTAAGTGGGAAAGATACAAACAACACAGACGCAGCACATGTTATGACAGTTTACTTGCTAGGAGGACACATGCCATGGTCAGCCATGACACACACACAAGTGAGGGAGACACACTCATCTAAAATAACTGGTCCATGTATCATTATAAACTTACAATGAGTGGTTCAAGATAAACAGTGGAAGATGATTGGATGATTTTCTTGACAGACAGGTGTCAAGGTGCTAATAATGCTGAATGATTGGTTGATACATTTCTCAATGAAAATAATATATAGTTTGTAATGATTGGGTGATAATATGATTGACAGGTGTCAATATAACTCTACATTCAGACCCAATATATCAAAAACGAAAATATACCACCCAAAACAAGTTAAGGAACACCCACAGTTTGAAGGCTGTGTGTTTCAACTCCCACCAGCCATGACACATTAACTATAGTCATATGGAGTGAGTGAGTGAGTATGGTTTTACGCCGCTTTTAGCAATATTCCAGCAATATCACGGTGGGGGACACCAGAAATGGGCTTCACAAATTGTACCCATGTCGGGAATCAAACCCGGGTCTTCGGCGTGACGAGCGAACGCTTTAACCACTAGGCTACCCGACCACCCCAGAATCGGGTCTTTCTTAACTTCTTTTGAGTAGTGTATAAACAAACACTTTGCTATGTACATATATGAAACACAAGATTTGGTTATTTCAGAATTATTATGTTATCTTTAGTATCAACTTGTCTAAATGCAAGAAATAAATAATTCAATGATGTTTGATTAAAAATATGCTCATTTTGAACAATTTTTAATGTAAGGTGTAATCTTTGATAAAAGTAACCTAAAAACAACCCTGACAGTTGTTCTTGTCATTATTTTGGCAACTCCATATTGGGCATCAAGTCTTGTTGTCTCTGATAAGTTGGGTCAATAAATTAGTAAAATATTACTAAAATATGTGTCATTTGCAAATTGAGGGTCGTATTTCACACGATTGTTTTGTGAAACATGATATGTGTTGTATTCCATGTGTCAGTTAGCGGTGGAGGGGGAATGCCTGGGTTTGTCCCACTGCACAGTTACATAAATCCATAAGGACTTTATCCTGATTCAGATTATTCAATATTCCCAAGCAAACTACAAAATTTGTAAACAAATAATTATCACGTTGTCACTCATATTTGTTCTAACAAATAATATTCTCACCAAATTTTTCAAAACTCCCCCAAAAGACAAAATAGAAATCTATATTTTTAAAAATCTCTACAGTTATACATTGTATGTGCCATAGACTATTTATAAAAACAGTTATTTTCTCTATAATGATACATATGTAACAAAAATTAGAATAAATCTGAAGAATACAGATGAATCTTGTTTATCCAGATCCTGTTAATCTGGACACATCACATTCCAGAATAATTTCTGTTGGGGAAAATAATTGTGATTCATATTTCATTAATCCAGACCAAACACCATCTGGATAAGCAGGGTTCCCTAGTATGTGTCTATGCTAGCCACATGCATTATGATCTGTTCTCAGGAACAGAAGAACAACAGGCACTTACTTTCACATGGCAAACTATATATTTATTTGTTCGATGGACACATGATCTTTGGTAAACAAGAATACCTACCTCCTGATACACACACAAACAGGACTTCCTGTAAGGGACCAGTCATTTCTAATACAAAGACCTGACCAGACATGTTTTTTGTCTAAACTATTTTCTTCCTTTTTTTAATATTGTGATAGTATTTGTTTATTCTTTATGTAACCCTTCCTGAAATTGTAATTATTTATATTTTTAAGATCCTCCCCTATAGCCATCTCAATCTATCCTAATCCCGAAACAGCAAAATAAATGACTGGTCCCTAATGTTATATCACTGGCATTTGACATCAATATTTATTAAAGAAAGAATTAATCTAATTTCAATTTGGTGTCAAAAGTCATTTGAAGAATCTTCATGAACATTGATTCCTACAATGCTAAAAATAACTATGCAGATTTGCACAGAATTCACAAAGATTATTACGTTCCATAAATGCAATAACTTTTACAGTCAATTCATAAAATGGATATGTTTATTTAGATAAGTTTTAAAGTAAACCCTTATGTAGTTTGAATTTTCAAACTGATGTAGTAGTGTACCTGCAGTATTAAAAAATCCTTATTTAATTTAGAAGATTTTTTAAAACAAAATTTAACAACATGTAAACACTGGGTTATGATTGAGATCAATAACAGAATATTAAAACAAGACCATAAAATACTATCGTCCTGTTCAGGATAATCAGGGTAATTATTACAAACTGTTTTGTATAACGTTATCGGGTATCTGCTGTTCTGTAACCTTACAGATGTCATTACAGTAAAACCTCCCTAATCTGGATCCTGACGCTCTAGTAAATTTGGACTCATCCCAGCCCTATCCCACATGTTACACTGCCTGTGATTGGTTGATGGAGCTAAGTGACAAAGAGGTTTCTGACACAGAAATGCTGCCCTGGTTTCAACTATATGACAGGTAGAGATGTAATAATAAGATAAATGCGAAGTCTGAATAAAATGAATAAACATCAGCACTCATTTTATCATAAATGCGCGACTGTATCTTTATTTCTTTAAATGTTTTTCATTTTTCCTTCTTTGATAGATTGACAATTGGTTGTTTCTGCAAACCTGGATGTTGTATCTAATCCAGCTTAACCCCCCAAGATCTACAAAGCGATCTTAGCGCTAAGACGATTGTAACTCCAATACTTTAACATAGACTTATGACAGACGTAGCACCAAGATTGCTTTATTGAACAGGACCAGGGCACCATTCCACAAAGTGATCTTAGCGCTAAGACAATTGTAACTCCCATGCTTTAACGCAGACTTACGACAATCGTAGTGCCAAGATCACTTTGAGGAACAGGGCTCATATTCTAATTGCCATGAGAATCCTTGCACACAGGTGTCAGACAAAGGATTCTTGGTGAAGTGAAAATCCTTTGTAGTCTACATTTCAAGCCTTAAAATATATACAGTATTTTATTCATTCTTAACTCAAACGTAAATCCATGATATCAATACGCATAAATTGATGAGCACATGATTATGTTGGATAAAATATTTCCTCTTTATGATAAAAACTAATAAAAATACACATTTTCAACAACCTCTAAACTGTACATGCAGAAGGGTGATTGGCAATTCACTTCACCAGGAACTAAGCATATAGGCTCCAGTTTCATCAACTCACGTAGAAGGAAGCAGGTTTTATGTCGACCCCGAAGTAACACAACGTTTACATACAACTTCATAAAGAATTACATCGTTAAGTTAAGGGGCCAGGACTTTGACGGTTCTGTTTTGTTATTTTTAAGGAAGCTCGGGGCATATCGACTATTGTTTGCAGAATGGTCAATGTCCTGGCGCTTAAGAACCACCAGGTCAAAGTAAAAGAAATGTATTAGCTGACATGATGGAACACAATCTTTTTTCCTTTCTAAATCTTTTTCATACACACACTAAACATGTTTTTCTTTAGGAAGTAATTCTAACCTTGATTTCAGATAAAAAATTCAATTCCTTGGGGATTTGGCATAGGAGGTTGATAGGTCTGTAAGCTTTTCAGAGGATTTATTTACAGTTCAAGACACTCATGCTAAAAAAATGTGGTCAATTTGGTAAGGAACACTGACGAAAGACGCATGCCCCAAACAACATATTCTGGTTGTCAGGGTCATGCCTAATAATAACTTGACCGACTTGTAAACCAGTGATCTAATCGTTATATCTTACTCACAAAAATCACTAATTTAGGGCAAACAAGACGAAAGATTGTTCCAGCTCAAAAACCTTCCTTTTATGCAATGATGCCATTAGTGTGTTTTCTTTCTGAAAATGTCAACACCTTCACAATTAAGGTTTAGGCGCTGTGGTGGTTTAAAAACATTTGGAATTGGGGGTTTTATCGACTCCAACAATGAACTGCTCCAACAGAAAACAAGTGGAAATCTACTCACAACAATTCCCCTTGATGACATGTTGCTTATAAAGTAAGGTATATCACATGATAACACTTCAAAATGTGTGTGAGTAGAATCAGATATCACTGATTACAAAAATAATCAGATGGAACCAGGTTCACACTATGAACAATGATTATCAACTGTTTCTCAAGCACACATTCGAGTCAATGCCTTCATTGTGAGGATCAGGATACATATTACTACATGCTTAATTAATGGTGAAGACTACCAGATCTCATCTCTTGGAGGGCAAGCATCCAGTAGACGAAATCTGGCCACGATTTCTCGAAACAAACTTAAGTCCGACTGAGTTTGAGAATTGAACTCGAGCTTCTAACTCAGTCGTGTTTCTCAAAGCAAACCTTTTTATGTATGTAGGTTGCGATGACATCTACTAAAGGCAGCCATCTTGTTATATATGTAGTTGGCCTGACATCTGCTATTGGCAGCCATCTTGTTATACATGTAGTTGGTGTGACATTTACTTTTGGCAGCCATCTTGTTATATATGTAGTTGGCGTGACATCTACTATTGGCAGCCATCTTGTTATATATGTAATTGGCAGTGACATCTACTATTGGCAGCCATCTTGTTATATATGTACTTGGCGGTGACATCTACTATTGGCAGCCATCTTGTTATATATGTAGTTGGCGTGACATTTACTTTTGGCAGCCATCTTGTTATATATGTAGTTGGCGTGACATCTACTATTGGCAGCCATCTTGTTATATATGTAGTTGGCGTGACATCTACTATTGGCAGCCATCGTGCCTCAAGAAAAGTCACTGAAGTTACCTCACAAGTTTTTCAGCTTTTTTAATGAGTTTAATTTAAAAATTGAACTCTTGTTTCAGGAAATTAATTTTGCTGAGATGTCTCAAATTTGAGGAAAACCTCTGACTTAAGTTTGTTTCGAGATATCACAAATGCTCATTGCCCTAAATCGATCGTTCTAAGGGAATGTCGGTAAATCACAACTGGCTAGAGTATCGTCACAAGACTCTACTTGCTGCAAATTAGTCAGTAGGAATATTTGTGAGTTAAAATATATTCTGTACAGGAGGTCCGATGATGCTAAAATATAACATGTTGCATGTCTTGATATATCATCAAATTCACACAAAGTCACACGAACATTCTACATTCATAAATTGAGATACACCTCAGAGTTATGTACATCAGATTATCATCATCATCATCGTAACAAGGACCTCACTCCTAACAAATCAATAACTTCTACGCTACAGTAACTAGCTTCTGTATCCTTGTCTGGACACTTGCTAAATATTTTCTCGTTTCATGGATGAGGCCCTAAATTTAACTCTGTTTCTTGTTTATGAATGATATCAAAAGAAATTTGATAATTCATGACATAAACATTTAGTTTTGTAAGATTTGCAGGATACTATGCTAAATGGATGAACATAAAATTTCATTTGAACATGCCTCCGTGAAAAGTAGTTCCATAAATAAATGTATACATACACGGTGATTAGACCCAAAAATTTAAGTGATGTTATGCTCATTTGACAAAACTTTTCAACCAATCAAATGAGAGAACATCTGATATTTAGTTTATTGTGTCCTCAGGTAAAATATTTTTGTCCTAATAAATAAATATTTGTAAAAAGTTATGGAAGATGAAACGGTATGCAGAGTTGCATAAAAAACACATCACATACAGAGAAAGACATGAAACATCTGTTCACCAGTCTACAATGTGTTCTGTAAATATTACAGAATGTCTTAACCATTATCGTCATCCTAGTAGTCTCCTAATGACCCTATCAGACACCTACCAACCCTCTATCATGGTATGTACACTCTGAGGTTTGTGCCATCTTCCTGAGGTAAGGGCATTAACTGACTATAAAAGTCCAGTTTCCACCCTTCCCGAACTAGGCTGGAATTTTGTGGCTCGATCGTAGAGCTACCAGTGACAGTTACGAGTTATGTCCCTTCTATGTCACTCCTATTGACCAATCAGATTTCACCCATCCTTTCTCTTGCATTTGCTTGAAACAAAAGGGCGGCGCCCAGTTTAGACGATCTAATCGATAATGAACATCTCAATTTTGATAAGGTTTTACCTCTCGCAGTACATCTAATCACTTGAGCACCTAGATTTTAAACATGGAAATATTTGAAAAACATCTGTCGATGCCAAGTTGACAGTGCACATGCTCGGCAAATCCTGCAATCGACCAAAATCTGCACGGCAGTTGCCATGGTGATTATCAATCCAGTGTCAATTTTGTTCCGCAATTTTGATTGGACAATGAATAAACTCGTTAACCCAGCCAAAATGTAACTCCATAATTCCAGCCTAGTTTGGCAAGGATGGAAACTGGACTTTTACAATCAGTTAATTCACTTACCACGGAAAGATGGGTTTGTGCATACTCTATTGACAAAGATTGTATACACCTTCACAGCCAGTCTCTAACACACAATCTCTCTAACAAATACTACAGGCACTGTAACAGCCAAATCCAACACTAACCACATCGGTAAAGATAGAACCCATCTATCTCAAGTTATCCTGGAGCATATGTACAGATCCTCCTTAGACTCCCTGCAATATGGCAGTATTTTTTAACACTGTGTTTCACATCAACTGCGGGTTTTTAAAAAGGCCTACTGCAGGTCCAACATAAATTAAATTAAAATCTAAAATTGCCTCCTTGATAACAATATCGCTGTGAAAAAACATTCATTATTAAATCAGGGTCACTGGGTTAATTTGAAACACAAGTACCAAAAATAATGCAATTTAAGAATAAAGTTCTATGGACATCCGAGACAGGTTATAGTGGAATGAGTTTGTTTATATTATTTTGTATTATATGAGACCCATGTTGGAGGATAATTTTGAGGAATCTCCAAAGAGAACATGAATGTAAGTTTCCATAGTGAATTAGGTTCTCAATGCTTCGTAAAACATTCTTGCTGTATGTATTTGACATGTAACAATTATTTATATGACAATTAGACTACATCCATTCTTAATCCTACACCTGGAATATCCATATGTTAATACAAACATAACATATTCAAAAAAAAAAATATCAAATGAACAAAAACATTTTTAAAATATTTCATGAAATTTCAAAGAAAATTGCATCTTTCCTAAAACAAGTGTTACAAGTCTCAAATCAATAAATTCATGTAGAATGATAACACATAGTATGAATATATATTAGAATATCATCTATCACAAACATTATCACCAATGGGTTCTTGAGGGCAAGAGATTCATTTTCACTTCAGTTTAAGTGGATCTCTCATTATCTCGAGATTAATAGGATCTGTGACACTGAGATAACCCTTCCATCTCACAAATCTGGTTCACACAAGGCCAAATATATTTTATTACCTGGATCAAAGAATCACCTCATCTTAAAACTAAAATATGAAAAAAATATTAAAAATTAAAATTTGGACATATTTTATTTGTACTTATTTTATTAGCAGTTCTTTCATAATGTAAGATATAGGCCCAACAGCAGCTATTGTAAACAACTTAAAAATTAAATTGAAAAAAAATTAGGATT